>NW_022103920.1:4308305-4330306 GCF_000313985.2 Echinops telfairi | reverse complement strand
AAAAAAAAAAAAAAAAAAAAAAAGAACACACTGCCAATAGTGCTTCCCTGCTACGCATGCAGGGACTGGGCACCCTGGAGGACCTGGGAGAACGGCCCTTCCTGTTTCCATGGCTGTCCATCTTCACCCCTGCTGACCGCCACCCCTTTCTCCCGCAGAGCTGGTGGTTCAGACAGGACACCTTCAGTCAGCAGCTGAGCACTGCAGCCCCGTGCCACCAGGGCTCATGAGAGAACGTGGCATCCCAAACCCACACCTATGGCCCGGGGTTTGTTCCCACTCAGTGCCCCTGGGCGACGCCCCCTCACGTGTCCACCAAGTCAATTCCAGGGCTCAGCTGGGCCCCGCCAGGACCCCACATGGGGTGTGTAGCCTTGAGAAAGACAAACAAAACCTAGCTCTGTACCCCCGACTGAGCCCCATGGACTGAGCCAGCCGCGTTGACTTGCTGGCCGAAAGGTCAGCAGTTGGAAGCCACCAGTGGCTCCACGGGAGAAAGACGAGGCCTTCTGCTCCCATCAAGAGCTACCGACTGGGAAGCCCACAGGGGCAGGTCCACCTGTCCTGTAGGGTCCACTCGGGGGCAGTGAGTTTTGTTACAGCCTCGAGTTGAAAGCAGCAGCATCCGAGCCGCAGGGAGCAGGGGCAGAGGGCTACCCCGTTGAAGAACCCGGCTTGCTTCGGACGGCCCAGAGGGCAGTGCGTTCCATTTGGTTTGTGTGACAGCAGGCAGGAGGCAGCTCCGAAGGGTGACCCCTCCCGAGTGCAGTGTTCCTGGCCCTCGGAGGCTGCCTCAGGGAGAACTTTCCAGAACAACAGGCTGCCTCAGGGAGAACTTTCCAGAACAACGGGGAATGCTAATTGCCTACAATGTGGGCTGGAGCAAAGATACGCTGCCCAGGACTGCCTTTCGTCTGCACCTCAGACTGACCCCCTCAGCACATGAGCCTGAAGTGTCTGTTGACCCCAAGTGTTGTCGTAGCTCTAGGAAAAGCTTAAGCAGCCTTGACAGGAGTAAAGCCATTCTGAGCTGACAGCAGCCCTTATGGACTGTAAATGAACTGGCTGATATTAGGGAGGCAGGCTGTGTAGCCGTAGCGCAACGGATGTACCGAAGGAAATGGATGTTCAGGAGGCTTGGAAGAATGACCAGGGCAGTTATTGTTCATCTAAGAATGGCTAACGGCAAGATCCTGCTTCTGTGCTCTGCTTCTTTGCACACCTGCACGTTAAAAAGCTATATAAACCTTCGGCAAATTACACTGGGGGCCGCTCAGTCTCCTCTCAAGAGGGCTGATGGTCCCTGCGCAAGAATTAAAATTTTTCTTTTGAACTTGCCGACGGTCTGGGTTGTTTTCTTTCTGGGAACGGACAGTAGGCTACAACAGAGTGAGAGCTCGCTGTTGTTCAGGGCCTATGGGACAGGTGGAAGGGAAAGAGGTGTGTGTGTGTGTGTGTGGTTTTTTTTGAGGGGGAGTGGTAACACAATTTTCCAATTTACTCAGGTGAATAAAGACTTTTTTTTTTTTAAAGGAAACTAAAAGCCCAATGCCCTGCCATTGAGCCAGTCCTGGCTCACAGCAGCCCCTGGCAAGGTACTGAGGCTGCAAACCTTTATGGGAGCAGACAACCTCATTGTTCTCCCAGAGAGTGGCTGGTGGGTTTGAACCGCCAACCTGGCAGTTAGCAGTCCACCACGTCCTTGACAGGGCAACGGGGACTCCTTCAAAACGTCCAAGGAAAGACAAGAATCGCAAAATCCGGGAGGGAGAGTGGTCACAGGGATCGATCAGCTTCTTTGCCCCGGTAGCCTCCAGAGGGGGGCGAGACTCCAGAATGGGTTGTTTGTGGGGAAGCATTCCTAGATCGGGCTTGGGCTGCCTGAGGTGTGCTTTCATCAGCACTCGGGATAAACCCCCAAAACCCAAACTCATGCCGTCTCATCCCTGCTGACTCGTAGCGACCCCAAAGGACAGGGTAGAACTGCCCCTGTGGGTTTCTGAGACTGTAACTTAAAGGGAGTAGAAAGTCCCATGTTTCTCCCCAGGAGCAGCTGGTGGTTTCGAACTGTTGACCCTGCGGATCTCGGCCCAATGCATAAGCACTGTGCCAGCGGGGCTCCTCGGTGGGGGGGTGGGGGGTGTCCACCGGCCCCGCTAAATCTGCGCATTTTTATCCTAGACACACTGCACTTTGAAACAAAAGGCTTGCCCTGAAAGCCAACACAGCTAGTTGCTTTCCTACACAAGGGTGTCCAAGTGTAAGTGAGCTAAGGCCTGCAGCTGACAGTGCAGAAATATGTACCTGCAACAAACTGTGAGATGAAATGCACTTCACTAGCCACAAGACATCTCTTGACTTCATTGCCCTGTTGGGAGAACCTGTGTAGCACGTGGAGAACTATGGACTCTGAATACACCTGATGGGCATCAGAAAAATATGGACCACTCACAAAGAAACGGAGTAGAAGATGCGGTGTTTTGACGGATGGATCCGACAACAGACACCTGCTTCATCGTTGCTCTTCTGCGATGCGCAGTACTCTACTGTATGCACTAAGTTATCTCCATCCACGCTTCCCCTGATGGGCACAGGGCTGTTGTGAACAGTGCTGTGATGAGCTCAGGTGTGAAGCACCTTTTGGAATGGGTGGTGGAGTGCCAGCCCCCACAACCGAATGGGCCCAAAAGGCGATTGTATAATTGAGGGGTAAGTTAAAGAGACATCAGACAAGATAAAGCATGCAAGTGCTCACCACCGCAGACTTCAGGAGCCAGGCCCGAGCAGAGAGAGAGTCAGTAATGTAATCTCATGAGTTGATATATTTTTGGGTATACAGGCTACGGTATGTACATACTTAACAGGAAGGGGTTGTACTAGAGGCATACATGTAACAGGAAGGGGACAAGCTAGGGGTATACATGCAATTGGAAGGGGAGACACTAGAGGTACACATGTGACAGGAAGGCACATGCATAACAAGATGGGCAGGCTCCAGTCAAAAGGACAACCTAACCTTGATCTTCCCTGAGCTGGCTTGATCACAAGTGTCTTTGGACTCCGAGGGAACAATCTATGATCCTTATCAGAAGGGAATGAGCCTGTGGGGGGAGGTAGATGTTAAAAGGCATCCTCCCTGAGATCAGTTGCCAGACTGCAGTGGGCCTGCTCCCTGCTGCTGGGGACAATGGACAGGCTCCAGTAGGAGGAGTTCACATCCTACTGATAATGGGCTCTATCAGATGAGCCAGGAACAAGTCAAACCGGCTCTGTGACATCCAAAGTTAAGCTGCCATCCTAAATCTAGGATATGCCCATCTTGTCACATGTATACCCCCAATCCCTCTTCTTCCTATTGTGTGTACGTCCCTAGACGACCCCCTCTCATTGCTGTATAACCTATAGTGCAACCCCTTCCTGTGACGTAGGTCTTTACCTGTAATTAGTGGGCTTGCACTCCCCCAAAAGGTACATAGGCCTAGGCTAGCAATAGAGAGCTCTCTCTCTCTGGTCTATCCCTCCCTGGCCTCTCTTCCCTCTCTCCTCTCCTATCCTCTCTCTCTTGTTCCCTTTCCCGGCCTCCTTCCCTTCCCCCTCTCCACGGGGACCACCAAGCGGGGCTGAGGTGGGCAATGCTACCATGTAATGTGTCTGACTGCATCATTGTAATCACTCCTCTACCTCTCATGCTCTCGGTGACTTTAATATAACATATTAAATATGTTATATATATAAATAAATATATATATATTTCAACCGTACAATTGTGCTTACTAAACCCGTGGGTAGTAATGGTGGGGGGCTGGCTCCCCACCCCCAAAACTTTATACTACATGGGCCCTGCTTAGGGTGGGACAGACAATAGGGTCTGATTGCTTTTGATGGCAGACCGCCTTCAGGCAGATAGCTTTCAAGTAGTTGACCTTTCAGCATATCATAAGCGACCATGTGTTAGCAGATAACACCTTACATTTGGCAACATTATGGGGGACATTAAGGGGAATACCTTTTACTTAAGAGAATGTGAGTGGGATGCATCTCCAACTTACGGATGTGAAGGTGTTAGGTAGGCCAGCATAGGACTGGGGGATGTCCGTTAACGCGTGCCCAGAGGGCCAAGCTAGGGAAACAAAGGAGTGGCGCACTGCACATGTTCAGGGTACTGCACATGTTCAGGGTTCCCGCCTGTAGGCAGGGGTGGGTGTGAACTTGAATTGGCTCACCTAGCCAGGTAAATTCAATTCAGCCAATGGGGTCAATCAGGGGTCTTCCACCACGCCACCCTGTGGAATCCTTGGAAAGGCAGAAGCCGGAGAAGAGAGAGAGAGAACTCAGGCGCAGAGAGCTTTGGCACGCTTTGCGGGACGCTGAGCCGCTTCCAGCTAGGCCGCGTGTCCGGGAGGAGGCCCTTGGGTGCCGTGTAAACCTGAAACTTCTTCTAACCCTCATAAAACTCACTTCGATCACGAACCAGGCTTCGGCGTGAATTCTTTCTCGCGTGGAGCCAAGGACCGAGGTATAAATCTAGCTCCAGAGAGATCTAACAAAGGTTCCCTCCCTCCACAGGAGCCCCAGTCTCCCAGACTCCTGAACGTACAGCGTTGAGAGTTTGTCCCATATCCTCTCTTCTGGGCCCTCAGTTTCCCACAAAGGGTGGTCTCGGAGAACATGATGCCAAGTGAAATCCAATCCAGCAGCGCAGCTCACTGCCAACTAGTCAATTCCGTCTCCTAGCGACCCTGTAGGACAGGGCAGAACTGCCCCTGCGGGTTTCCCCAAGTGTAAATCTTTACAGAGTAAAAAGCCTCATCTTTCTCCCTGGGGCAGCTGGTAGTTTCGAACTGCTGGCCTTACAGTTATTGGCCCAACACATAACCCAAAGCAGAGAGTACCAGAAAGATGTTAGCTGGCGCTTCATTGACTATGCAAAGGTATGGACTGTGGGAATCCCAGGAGGAGCCTACCCCTAAGCCTAGTGGACCCGCGCTGCTGTGGGCGGCCACAGTTCTGCACTGAGCTCCAGCCTGCCGTGGGGAGAAGACGGTGTTCTGCACGGACTGGCAGCACGGTGTGTTAGTGACGGACATCCTGTTTATTTCTCTCCTCCGTTCCCTCCTTTAATCGCACTCGGACTCCTCAGACCACGGAAGGCTCGTGTCCTTTCGATGGGCCGTCTGAGGAGACTCCCGGTGCATGGTCTCCAGGTCTCTGCTGAGGAAAACTCTGTGGCCTGAGCTATATATTTTTAAAATGTGGATAAAAAAAAACCCCAATATTGAACACTGCTCCTCCTGCATGCTGACATTACTGCTACTTTAAAGCCCTTGACCTCTTTATTTCCTACTCCCGCCCGCTTTCTTTCTGCGCCACAGCCAGGACAAAAATGTCGACGTTAACCGTGTTGCACGTCGCAAGTGGCACCCAATACACACGTGTGTGAGCTTTGGGAAATATTAGTCAGATTTTTGTGGAAGGTTTTACGTCTGCATTTTGACTTCTCTTGGTGTAAGTTTGTATGCTGTGTGCTTAACCAACATAACCAGGAAGCAAGATGAAACGCTGTGACGGGTGAGTAGAATATTACGTCTGCATGTCCGTGCTCACACAATGGCTGTTGCTGATAGAATAAAAACCAGCTTTCATTTCCTAAAAGGACAAAGCCCGTGGGCGTTTGACTCCCACACCCCTGGAGGCATCGGGGGTCGGTGTTAACACGGGGCAGGTCCATTGGGTGTTTTGCTCTGGGAAGGTGTATGTTAGAAACCAATGCTAGTGGCCACAGGCCCAGGAAGGGGCCAGCAGAGGGTGCTGGCTGGTGGGGGGCTGGGGCAGGTGTCAACACGCTGCCCAGCTTGGCCTTGGCCTCAGGTCCCAGTGGCAGGATGGCACCCCCTGCTGTTGGTACTGGGAAGTAACCAGCTCAGGTTGTAAGGGGCCAGCGGGCAGGGAGCTGGGCCATTTCCACCACATATAGCTGAGGAGCTTCCCTGCCCGTGGACGTTTCTGCTGAGCACAGCGTCTTTGTGCTTCTCACCCGCAGCCATGCACACCTTCCCAGCTTTCCGAATAGCACTGGGTGGCTTTAGTGCCCGATTCCTGAGCCAGTGCCTGCATGGTGTGGTGTCGTGGGCCTGGACATTCACTGGGGATGGTGACCACACGCAGGACTCAGAAAATCGAGGTGCCACAGACCTTTCAAGGTAAGCTGTTGACCCGTCTGTGCACGAGGCAAGGGCCATGGGCTGAAGGTGTGCCGGGTCCCCGAGCCTGGGCCTGTGGCCGCCATGCCGTTTGGAAAGAGCATTGCTGCGCCCCACTGACCAGGCCTTATCAATGCAGGGTGTCCTCAACCTCACCCCTGAGGAGCAAGACGTCACGACGAAACCTGCTGCTCTGGAGTCCGCTCACGGAGACCCTGGAGGACTGCACAGAGTTCTCCGGGGGCTTCCCGAGGCTGCCAGTCTCCACCAAACCACAAAACCTCGTTTCCCTCCGTTGCAGCGGCTACTGGGCTCCAACTGCTGACCTGTCGGCTAGGAACCCAATGTGCCACCGCAGCACTGCCCAGGCTTCTCGACTGCCCAGCCTCACATACTGACAAATAAAGATGTGCACAGAACCCAAGAGGCCCTGGTGGCACAGTGGCTACAGGTTGGGCTGCTAACTGCAAGGTCGGCGGTTCAAAACCAACAGCTACTCCATGGGAGAAAGATGGGTCTTTCTACTCCTGTAAATAGTTAGTGTCGGAAGCCCACGGGGGCAGGTCTACCCTATGGAGTCCTGTCCTATGGAGTCGCTGAGTCGGCGTCAACTGGCTGCAGTGGATTTGGTTTGAGTCTGTGGAGTGCACACGTGTTCCGAATCTCTCTACTGCACAGGTTGCTGACACCCAGAGCCCTAGGGGTAGGGCCCTTCTCCCAGAAGGACGTGGGTCCTTCATGCCAGACTTTGGGGTCTCTGGGGGCCCCTTGTCTCTCAGCCAGGACTCCTCCTTAGCGAGGCCTCCTTACTCCCACACACTGCAGGGGCCTGGCCCTCCTGAGTGGACTAGAGAGGCCACCTGCCCGCTGGGCTGGAGGAAGGGAATGGGTGGGAACAAAATAAAGTCAGCCCACCTCTGTCCACTGTCTGACCTGCTCCCAAGGAGCCCCGACACACTGCAGTGAACTGAGCAATGGGCAGCAGATGGAAGGGCAGACGGTAGGAACCACACCGCAATAGCAGAAGCACTGGGGACCAGAGCCTGTGAGCGCAAAGAAATACCATGGCCAAGCCCACAGCCACTAGGCAGATGCAGACTGCTAACGCCTCTAGCACTAGGTAGAGCTGCCCTGTGGGTTTCTCAGACGACTGTTAACTCTCTATGGGAGTAGAAAGCCTCTTCTTTCTTCTAAAGACCAACTGGAGGCTCTGAACCTCTGACCCTGAAGTTAGCAGTCCAACACTTGAGGGGCAGGCCTGCTTTGTTACAGGGTTGCCACGGTAACAACATGCTTCCCTAACTGCTCTCTGCTCTACCATCCTCCCCCACCACATACCACACACACACACATCCCACACTGTCCCCTGGGGAGCCTGGGTGAGCTCTATACCATTTTGTCTACAATTCTGCTGGGCTTGTCCACTGGTAATGCTACCAGGCCTGGCATCAGGTGTGACCCCCACCTCCCCAAGGACAAAATGGCCACCTCCTGGCACCCGCATGACAGACACTCGCCTCTTGGCCTGCACCTAAGGACCAGCGGGGGATCCAGAGGGTGAGGAGACCAGATGGAAAGCAGCACCCAATGAAAGCAGTCCCCCTGGCCACCGACATGTCAGGGGTGAGTTCCTGTCGGGGCTCCAAGGGGACTGAGGCGAATCCCTCGGGCTGGAGGGAAAGAAAATGTGCAGGAAGCAGAAAAAGACCTGTGTCAGTTAGGAGGGCCTCCACGGAGATGCCTGGGATGCACCGTTCAGTGGTGTCAGAGTGGATGCAGTGGGCACTAGGAGGCAGCCCCGCCGACCACTGAACTGGGCCAGGGCCGTGCAGCAAGTTACTGCATGTGATTCTTTTAACTAGTCTTTAAGGAGCCCTGGAGGCCCAGTGGGCAGAGTGTTGGGCTGCACATTGCAGTTCAAGCCCACTAGCCGCTCCTTAGGAGGAAGATGAGGCTATTTCCCTGATTGTAGAGTGAAAGTCTCAGAAACCTTGCTCTCTGCTCTGCCCCAGGTCACCACGAGTGGGAATCGACCACAGTGGCCACAGCCACAGTCACTGGGCTGCTCACTGCAAGGTCAGCAGTTCAAAACCACCAGCTGTCTGTGGGAGACTGGTGAAGCTTTCTACTCCCATAAAAGTTTATAGTCTCAGAAACCCACAGGGCAGTTCTAATCCATCCTGTGGGTCTCGGTGAGCTGGAATCAATTTGATGGCACTGTTTATTTTTGGCTGGTGGTGCTGTTGGGTAAGGACTGGGCTGCTAACCCCAAATTGGTTCCTATCCGCCAGCTACTCCACAGGATGAGGTTGGGGCTATCTGCTCCCATAAAGATGTACAGCCTCAGAAATCCTATATAGGGTATGCAGATAAGGCATTTGTGGTCCAACAAAGAGACTGGATAGTTTGGTGCTCACGCAAATAAGGTACATGAAACACAGAGAGGGAATCAGTCGATTTTGCCATGCTGCTAAGCTTAAAGGAAACCAATTCCAGATGCAAGAGGGGACCTTTCACTAAGAAAGAAGGGCCAAGAGTGGGGTGTGTCCTTTGAACCTGGGGTCCTTGTGCTGAGAACCATCTAGACCCCAGAGCCACACCTGTAGCACAGAGATGGATCCAGACAGAGAGAAGTGAGTACAGACAGAAATGGTAGCTGCAGAACAGGAACCCCGGACGGACCCAGGTGGTGTGGTGGGATTCCTGGCCCCACAGTGGGGGGTCAGACCTCTGGCAGGAAGCTTGCTGGCAAGGGGTGCCTCCCAGTACTTGTGCTGTGGAGCTTTGATCACATGGGCAGCAGCCAGACAGAGAGGCAGGCCAAGGGGAGCTTCTTTCCTCAGGGACCAGTGGAGCTGAGGGAGCTGGCCTACAGTGAGAAAGAGAGAGAGAGAGAGAAGGATTTTGTTTACATGCTTCCTGACCCCATCCCTATCCGGAGTTTAGCCTGTTGATCCTTAGCCTAGTCTGCCCCAGTGACCCCCCTAACTGGGAGTGTGGCCATGGTCACCACTGTACTCTCAAACACAGCAGGAGCAGAGAGGCCCAAGCCCGGTCAGTGGCTTCCAAACTGGTCAAGAGGTTGGAGGGTGGAGGTATGAATGTTGCCTAGAGCTGCAGTACTGATAAGATCTCCACCTCCCAGGCTGGTATGCCATTCTTACAGCCAGGGGCAGGTCTGCAGACAATGGGCAGTGCACAGGAAGGACCTGGGCAGCCAGCCCACCGGAAAGACAGTGGCAAAGGCTCCCTGTCCCTGACACAGGCGGCTGCTTTGTAGGGGGGAGCATTGAGATCCAGGCCGGGGATAGACACCTACCTTTAAGGTGAGCTGCCCGGGCTGAAATGAAATCCCCAGTCCCTTCCAGCTCTGGCTCCAGGTGGAAAGAGCATGGGGAGGGGGAGAAGAGAGGTTGCTCACTCACCCTAGTGGGGGTGGGGCAGCAGAGTGAGCAAAACCCGGAAAAATGCGGGTGAGGCCCACAAGGTCAGCCAGAGGGTGGAAGAAGACAGGCCAGCTGGATCCAAGACCTGGGACTTGGGGAAGGCAGGTAGGCGGGGCCTCCGTGGCACCCCGCCCTCCTCCTGGCTGCTGGCTGGGCCCTGCGCACACAGGTGAGGGAGGCTTGGGCCAGGGCAGAATGGGCAGGTGGGCAGAAAATCCCTGGGCTGGGTGGGGGTGGGGCTGGCACTCAGATGCAGGGACTCAGCTGGGTGGGTCCTGGATGCCCGGAGTGGTTGCTACTTTCAGTGGGAGACACACTCTCCACCCTCTGCGGTCACTTAAGTAGCCCTGGGCAACCCACCCACCGCAGTCCTATCGGTTCCAACTCATAATGACCCTAGAGAAAAGAGCAGAACTGCTCCCCAGGCCTTCCACAGCGGTCATCCTTACAGGACCAGATTGTCAAGTCTTTGTGCTGCTCTTGCTGGGGGTGAGCGTCCAGTCCTTTGACGTCAGCAGCCTTGTCCTGTGCCCACTGCGCCTCCAGGACCTGTTAGTCCTGGCAGCAAGGTTGCCAGTCATGGCAGCAAGCTTGAAATCCAGTTGCCCACTGGGACTGGGGGCCCAAGGGCCTGCCTGTCCAGGACAGGTATGAACTGGGCTTTGTCCTCTGCCGCAGGCCTTTTGTCTGAGGAGTCTGCGTCTTGGAGCTGTGGCCCTGAGGAGTCCAGACACACGATCTCTGTCCCCTGGAGCAGGAATAGGGCGATGGACGCCGACTGGTGATGGCTGAGGGCCTCTGTCCGGACATGGTGGGAGGTCCAGACCCATCAGGTTGCAGACCAGCAGCGTCCACTGAGGGGACATGAGTGCGAGTGGGGGGTGGAGCTGTAGGGCAGGGAGGAAGGAAATGGGCTGTGAGCTGTGCCTTGAGGTGGGAGAAGTGAGGTGAGGAGCCAAAACTTCTGGGTCTCTTTCCTGGGTGCTCCACCAAAACCAGGACTAGGGGCTTGGGGGACACCCAAGCTGTACTAGGTTCCCGAGCGGGGAGGCCTGGATACTGGGGGAGGGCAGCCAGGCACAGTCTGCAGGCCCACAGGACTGAATGTGTGTCTTTGCAGGAGCCGGGGCCATGGTGCCTGGTCAGCAGTGGGGGCACCTGAAGAAGCCGCTCTTTATCCTGGGTGGCACCTTCTCCCTCTTGGGGCTGGCCTTGCTGGGCATCTGGCCGGCCGCTGCACCCGGCGTGGCCTACTTCCTCCTGGTGCTGGGAGGCTTCTGTGCTTTTGCGTACCTGGGTGCCTGCGTGCTGGAGCAGGGGCCGCGCTCTGCGCAGGCTGGGAGCCCGGGGTCCTCAGTCAGCATGTGGTGAGTGAAGGCCCCCACAGGCAGGCTTTGCTCTCCCCACCCTGGAAAAGCTGGGAGGGGACAGGAGGAGGGGGCGAGGGCTCCTTTCAGAAAACCGCTGGTGACCTCATTTCTCTTCCATCAGGGACAATGAGGCCTTTGAGGTGCCAGTCTACCAAGCGGCCGTGGCACTGGGGCCACCGTACAGGCCCCAGGAGCGGGAGAACCCGCCATCCTACAGCAGCGTATATCCTCTGGGTCTGAACGTGGGCGAGACGAGCCATCCGGAGGCACTCCAGAGAGTGGGGCTGGCCAGGAGAGGGGGCTCAGAGGGGTCCCTCAGACGAGCCCCAGCCTGCCTTCGGCTTCGGGGAGCACGGACCGTGTCCACCGATCCTGACTTGCAGAGCCTGGGCATGGCCCCCAAACTGGAGCCTCTTACTCCGCCCCCAGCCTACGAGGTCAGCCTTGGTCACCTGGATGATGACAGTGTGTTTTACGAGGACAACGGGACAGTCCCCTAAACCGCTCTCCCTGCTGGCTGAGATCGTACTGAACCTGCAGAGGGAGGGGTGGGGAGGAAGGAGGGCCCAGAGACGCTGGGATGGGGATGCACCAGGTCCCCAGCCTGCGCTGGGGCTCAGAAACCCAGGGTCACTAGCAAAGGGTGCCCTGCTAGGATAGGCCAAGTGCACGCGGGGCAACGCCTTTGGAGGCCACACCCTTCGCCCCTGGCATTGTCAGCTCGTCAACGAATAAAGTGAAAAGTTCTCCCGCCTCCGTCCCATGGTTTCTGCTATGCATAGAGCACAGGAGTCACGCCCCAACACCAGCCAGCCCAGGCCTGCCCGCCGGTCTGCGCCTGCGCACGGTCCAGCTGCGCGACCTAATACGTGTGGGAAGGAGCCTGGAAACGTGGGGGCGGGGCCAACAGTGGGAGGGCGGGGCCTGCATCGGCGGGTCGGTGACGGCAGAAGTAAGGGCGGAGCCGGCTCACGCAGAGGCCAGGCTCCCTTAGGAGGTAGGGTAGGCCCACAGAGGGGCGGGACAAGACCTCGTAGGGCGGGGCTCGTTCGCATTGGGTCCGCGCCGACCTACGTAGGCTAGGTTCACCTAGGGGCGGGACAAGGCCACGTAGGGCGGGGCCATCTTGCGTGGAGGCGGGGATAACACGTGTACGCTGCGTAAAGGCGGCCCCGCTCCTGTCGCCGCGGGGCTGGAGGCGCGTCGGGCGCGTCGTGACGTCAGGCGGGCTGGGAGGCCGGGCGTGCGCCGTTGCGTCGGCGCTGGGCGGGGCGCCGGACGCGCTGCCGCCCGGTTCGCTCGGCTGTGGGCGGCGCGTACACAACCCGCGAAAGGCGGGAAATGGCGGCGCCAAGCGCTGTGTTGCGGCCGGCCCTCCCGCCGAGGGGATTAATGGCCGCTGACAGGGGCCGCAGGTGAGTGGGGGAGGGGCTCGGGGGGGGCGTGCGGCCCTGGCGTCCCCTTCGCGTTGGACTCGGACTTCGGCCGCGTTCGCGCCTCCTGCCGCAGGCGGGAGGCCCGAGGGGCGCGGGGTGCTCTGGGGTCGTCGCCGCGGCGCCGCGCCCTCCCCAGGGCCTGCGGCTGCAGAGCGCCCCGGCTCTGCAGCCTCGCCACGTCCCGGCCTCCGGTGGGCGCCGAGCGCTGTAACCGGACCCGGGCTCCGGCGTGCTCGCGGTCGGTGTGGCGCGGCCCGTAAGGCGCCCCGAGAAGCCCGCTCGGCTTGGCACGGGAGTCCTCGGGTCGGCAGGCTCGGCTCCCGGGGCTCCGGTGTGCGTTCGAACCCGCCAGCCGCTCCGACGCAGGCGGATGAGTCCGGCTGCTCCCGTGACAGTTTTCAGCCCGGATGGCGGAGTCGGAACCGGCCCGATGGTGGCAGTGGGTCTGATTTTTGGGTTGGTTGCTGCTCTCCACCCAGACGGCCTCGGACTGGGACGAGAACCGAGACTTCGAAAGGGCCCCTCCTTGCATTGGCAAGCCGGCATTTGGGGCTCTGGGGTCCTGTCGCGTGACAGCGCAGCTTGTGGACCCCGGGCGACGCTGCAGAACCGATGAGCGGTGCTTTGTTTGGCTTTGTTTTGTTATGTTTCCGGACTTCTTTCCCCTCCCCATTGTGGTTTGGATGAAAGTTGGCAGCGCATCTTGGCTTTCAGCTCATACACGTTTTGTTGGGGGAGGCGGGGGACAACCCCCTGATCAGAACTGCACCTTCCCATTTCCTCCCTGGGGCTCGGCTGCACCGTCCTGCCGCCTGGCTTTGTTCCTGGCATATGCTGCCCTTTTGTTCTGAGGGGTAGAGGCCTCCCTGTTTCCTTGCATACATCCGTCTGTCGTTTGGCTGGAGGGTGATCCCTAGGGAAAACGGATGGTCCAGCCTGGGGGGTCTGAGCTGGGAAGGAGAGGAGTAAGGGTGAGGCTGCCTGGAGGGAGGACGTTCTGGCAGGGGGGGGATCTTAAGTGGACAATCTTAAGTGTAAGGACCGGTCTGAGGTTCGCCATGGATGGGATTGCAGTGGGCAGAGGGGACCCTGAGCGGATGGGTGGCACAGGAAGGGCTCCAGGGAGAGGAGAGGAGAAAGTTCCAAGGGAGGACACCCAACCTGTTCCACCACTGCCCTGGGAACCTCGCTGGGAACACCCAGACTGTCGCTGAGCTTACCCAGGAGTAGCTGTCACTGCAGGTTTTTACCAAAGGTCTGGAGTGACAAGTGTTCCATTCTAGCAGAAACCACAGGTTAAAAGGAGTTTCTGGCCACGCACACACAAATATATACCTCCCACTCCCCCTGCCTTACTAGCTCCCTTGACGGCTCTCATTGGGGTTTTCTTCCTCTGGACTGAAATTCCCCAGCCACAGCTGGCCCAAATAAATCCTGGGGGGCATGTCATGACTTCTGAGATGTGTGTACACACACACCTTTGAAATCAGGTTGCATTTTGAAACCATCCCGGTAAGTTTATAAACTGAAGCCCACCCCCATCCCTCCATGCCATCCTGTTCTCATTCGTACACTCAGGGTTTGTCACTCAAATCAGGCACAGGTGATAGGTACACAGGATATGGGATTCTGTTGTGCACAGCCAGACCAGAACCAGTCTAAGTCATCCCTGAAAGTAAGGCCGCCCAGGGGACCAGATTCGCACAGAACCCAGCTTCCCCTAAGCTGAATGCTGAGGTGGGTTTGAGTTTCACTGATCATCTTTGTGATGTCCTTGGTGTCCAGGAAACCTAAGCTACAGTGTCAACAACAAAAGACCCACTAAGTATTCGCTGTTACAAATAAATACATTAGAGAGCCCATCCCATTATGTATCTCACCTACAGTGAAAAGTGGCCCCCACTGTGCTGTCCTCATCCATCCCCTCCAGGGTCAATAATATGAAGTGTTTTTCAGTGGTTTAAATCATTAAAATCGGACAGCCAGACAGAGCATGCCTTGCCATCAGTGTTTGTATATATATGTGTGTGTGTGAGCGCAAGTACGTGTGCTCTCTCACTAAGGGAACCCCCTCCCCCTAGTCAGCCTGCTTAGGAGGCTCCTAAGGTGAACTCATCCCAGAGACGTGAACCTGCTCGAAATCCTGTTCTGCTTGGGTCTCTGGCATCAGAGTACCTCTGCCCCCACCCCGCCCCTCACAGGGTGCAGAACCTGAGTGCTCTGAGGACCTCACTAATCCCTGCCTGCAGGGTGCTGGGCCTGTGTGGCCTGAGGACCCTGCTTTGCCCCCTCCCCGCAGGGTGCTGGGCCTGTGTGGCATGCATCCTGACCACCAGGAAGTGCTGAAGCGGAACCGGGTGCTGCTGGCCAAGCAGTTGGTGCTGAGCGAGCTGCTGGAGCACCTGCTGGAGCAGGACATCATCACGCTGGAGATGCGTGAGCTGGTCCAGGTGGGGCTGGGCTGCCATGGGAGGCCTGGGGGTGCACCCTAGTGACCACTTGGCGTGACATGCAGCCTTCTCCCGATATCACAGGCCCGTGTGGGCAGCTTCGGCCAGAACGTGGAGCTCCTCAGCCTGCTGCCCAAGCGGGGTCCCCGGGCCTTCGAGGCCTTCTGCGCAGCCCTGCGGGAGACCAAGCAGGCTCACCTGGAGGAGCTGCTGCTGGCCGCCCTCGCTGCCCTCCAGCATGAGCCCCCACCACCACCGGTACTGCCTGCCCTTGGAAGCCTGGGTGTGAGGGTGGGGCAGGCTGCGTCCCTTCCCTGAGGCTGCTGCTCTTACAGCTGAGCTGTGACTACGACTTGGGTCTTCCGCTGCCCGTGTGTGAATCCTGCCCCCCACTCAAGCAGCCCCGCATGACTGCAGGTGAGGGACCACCCCCGGTGGGCTTCCCCTTTGCCCCCAGCCCGCTCCATCACCTTGGGCTTTCTTCCCCAGTATGCTGGGTGCTGGCAGGTCATGTAGGCGGGGCGGTGGGAGATCCCGAGCTGGTGGCCTTTCCCTTCCATGTGCCGTCATTTACATTGAGGCTGCTGGTGAAGCAGCCTTGTGGACTGAGGCTCTCCTCAGACCCTCACACCTCGCAGTGGAAGCAGACAGGCCTGGGCTCTCCTGGGGTGTGGGGGCTGCTGACCAGAGCCCAGGCTGTGGCCATGCTACCAAGCCAGCCCTGGTGCTTGGACATACCCCCATTATTACCTCTGCCTGCACAGAGCCCCTGGAGCCCTCCATTGACAGTGGGGATGGCCCGCCCATCCTGCAAGTCAAGCCCTGCTCTCCTGCCTTCTACCAGACACACTGCCAAGCGGTAAGCCCCGTGGGGGGCTGGGGGGGACCCACAGGAGCTGCTGTCATTTGCACCTCAGGTAGGCTGCACATACAGGGCCCTTCTCACCAACGGGCGAGGCTCTCTCTGCCCCCTCCTGTCTGGCCTCCCTCTGGTCTCTATCTGTCCTTCAGGTGTACTCTGCCTTGTGCACACACACACACCACCCCACACCCCTAGCCTGCTGCACGCAGGTGGCCAGTCCCAGGCTCTGGTTTCAGGTGCACTCACCACCCCTCCCCTACAGGCTTACCGCATGCAGGCGCGCACTCGTGGTCTGGCACTGGTGCTGAGCAACGTGCACTTCACGGGAGAGAAGGACCTAGAGTTCCGGTCAGGGGGCGATGTGGACCAGGCCACGCTGGCCAGCCTCTTCAAGCTGCTGGGCTACTCCGTCCACGTCCTCCAGAATCAGACAGCTCAGGTACCAGGCAGAGCGGGCGTGCATCTGCCACCTCTGCTCCTCACGGCCCCCTGTGCAGGCCTGGGGCTTGCCTGGGACCCTGCAGTAGGAAACGGCACAGCAGGGGTCATTGGGCCACTGATGGAGTTCTGGTGGGCGATTGGTTGGAATCTCCCCGTAATGCCATCCAGTTATACCATTTGGTGGAAGTCTTGTGTCTCAGCGATTGGGAACCCTCTAGCCCTGCGCCCAGGGAGGGGTGCTGCTGGAGGAGGCTGCTACAGCCCTAGGGCCCCTTACCTGTGGACTCCCCACAGGACAGCATCACCGGTCCGTTCTCTCTCTTGGGGACCTTCTGTGTACTCGATGGTAGTTGGTATTTTGACTCCAGAGTGGCAGTGTGTTACTGAACTTAGCATTGGGGCTGTCAGGTAGGGTAGGGGGCTCTGCTGGCCTTCCAGCTGCCCTGTGACTGGGGGAGGTTGGGGGCAGGGATGACTGCTCACTCATGAAGGTGGGGACAGATGGAGCAGTGGGGGTCTGCCTGTGTGGGTGCTGGGGTACCGAGTCAGAGGTGGTATGGCTGGGGGTCTGCCTGCGTGGGTGCCAGTGCAGCGGGGGCACTCAGCGGTGACTGTCCTCTAGGAGATGGAGAAGCAGCTGCAGGACTTCGCCCAGCGGCCGGAGCACCGCCTCACCGATTCCTGTGTGGTGGCACTGCTGTCCCACGGGGTGGAGGGTGCCATCTATGGGGTGGACGGCAAACTGCTTGAGGTGCGTGCTGGCAGGGTGGGAGGGGTGGGGGCCGGGCGTCAACCCTATTGCCTGCGCCGGCCTGGGCACCACTCATGCTATCGCTGCTCCCCTGTCAGCTGCAAGAGGTCTTCCGGCTCTTCGACAACGCCAGCTGCCCGAGCCTGCAGAACAAGCCCAAGATGTTCTTCGTGCAGGCCTGCCGTGGAGGTGAGTGCCTGGCCCGGCCGGCGCTGGGTGGCGGTGCCTGGCCCCCGCCAGCTCTCATTGTCCTGTTTGCTCCTCTCAGGTGCTATCGGACCCTGGGCACCTCCTTCTGTTCCCTGCTGCCGCCGCCCTCTTGCTCTGTAAGTGTCTCCAACTCGGTGCTCAGCGTGCACCCCCTTGGAGGGGCGCCGGCGCCCTCCTGCTGTAGGCCTTCCTCTGCTCCATGTCTGTCCCTCTCGCTGTCCCTTCCTGTTTCCTCTTGCTCTCTGTCCCCACCCCTCCTTGCTGCCCTCAGCTTCACCCCTGCTGCCGCCTGCACCCACGGAAGGCACAGGCCCTCCAGTCCGCTTCCCAGGACTGGCCCTGGGCTCGCTCTGCAGAGATCCGTTAGGTGTCCCGGCTCTGGGTCAGAGTACAGCAACCCGCTCTATGTGTGAGGTCACAGGCGGTGTCCCAGGTGTGGCTACCTGGGTCCCTGCTGCCATTGGTGGCTGGTGACCAGGACGCTCTGAGGAGGTTGCACCTGACTGGTAGGGAGGCCTGGCCATGACTTGAAGGTCCAACCCCAGATCTTTGTGTCCTTGTGGGCAGCCCAGTATCACTGCCACTGCATACAGTGTGCAGGCCCCACTGCCCACCACACACCTGTCAGTCCGTCACACCTGTCAGTCCGTCGCACCGTGGTGGCTTATGGGTGGCTGTGATGCTGGAGGCTCTGTCACTGGTATTTCAAATGCCAGCAAGGTCACCCAAAGTGGACAGGTTCCAGCAGAGCTTCAGACTCAGAGCAGACTATCATACTCACTCTGTGTGCTAAGCAGATACTCAAAGAAGCTGGCGTCTATGAGGAAGACATCAGGATTGGAGGAAGGATGATGGACAACCTGTGACTACAGATGACACAACCTTGCCTGCTGAAAGTGAGGAGGACTTGATGCCCTTGCTGATGACGATCAAGGGTTACTGCTTTCCATATGAATCACAGCTCAATGTCAAGAAGACCAAAATCCTCACAACTGGACCAGTAGGTAACCTCATGGTAAACAGAGAAGCGGTTGAAGTTGTCAAGGATTCTGTCATGACTTGATCCAGTCAGTACTCATGGAAGCAGCGATCAAGATAGCAAATGACGAATTACATTGGGCACAAGAGTTCTTTGAAAGCGTTTGAGAGCCAGGATGGTGCTTTTACGACTAAGATGTGCTTGCCTCGAGCCATGGTGTTTTCTGTCACCTCCTACATGTATGTGCAGTTTGGACATTGAATAAGGAAGACAAAAGAAGAGACCATGGATTTGAATCCTGGTGATGGGGAGCAAGGCTGGAAGTCCCCTGGGCAGCCAGAAGAACAAAGAAATCTTGTCTTGGAAGAAGGAAGCCCGAGTGCTCCTTAGAGGGAGGCAAGGAACATGAGACTTCATCGCACATACTTTCGACACGTGGTCAGTAGAGACCATCCTGGAGAAGGATGTCATGTTTGGTAAAGTGGAGGAGGGACAGCGAAAGAGGAAGACCTTGGGCAAGATGGATTTACACAGAGTCTGCAACAATGGGCTCAAACATCAGAACAGTTGTGGGGATGACGCAGGACTGGGCAGTGTTTCGTTCTATTGTACATCGGTCACTATGAGTTGGAACCAACTTGATGACAGCACAGCCCCCTACAGACTTATGATGGCCAGGACCGAACTGGACCCTGGGGGTGGGGCAGCTGGGTTTGCTTGGAGACATGGGGAGGCTGCTGGGTGGAGGGTGTTGAGAGGGAGGTGGTGGGCTGTTTGAAGGGCTGCTGTCAACATGGAACCCATAGGAGGGGATGCAGGGATGTGGCCCCAGGTGACAGACTTCACACAGGTAGCAGAGGAGCAAGCACTATGGTGGTTAAGCAGTTTTCTGCCCTCAGACTGGCCTGGGCTCCAACCATGAGCCTGTTCTCTAGAGAAAGGCTGTGTTATCTGCCCTGTTGAGATTACAGCCTGGGAACCTGGCCGGGGCTGTTGCTCTGTCCTGCAGGCTGGCCACAGTGAGGGGCCCCTGAGGAGGTGCTCTGTGGTCTGTTTGCAGCAGGCGGGTAGGCAGCGATGTGGAGGTGAGTGCTACTGCTCAGCTCCTGATCTAGAGATTGCCAGGTGATCCCCATTCAGAGGTGCTTCAGAAGGAAACCCTGACAACTGATGTCCCCAAACTCGGTCATTGGCCCCCTCAGAGCACAGCCTCTCTGCCACCGTGGGTCACTGTGTGCCCGCCCATCCATCAGCAAGGACTAGATGCTGGTCTGAGAGGCGGGGACCCTCTGCTGGGAGTCTGGCCTCCAATTCAGCAGCTTACAGCCTCGACCCCTTTCCATGTGTGGATGGCTGCTCACTCCGAGCCCATCAGGTGCTATCACCCAGACTGCTTCTCAGCCCCTCCTCAAAGTTTCCCTCTCAGCTTGTTTAATGAAGTGAAGAGCAGGTGGCTAGGTGATGGCAACTGGGGCTACGGCCTGCAGTCTTTTTGGAGACACTGGGTTTAGATGGCGCCGCGTGTTTGATTTATGAGCTTGTTTTTCTCATCTGTGGTAAAACCATCAGTGTTTATTGGCACAGCAATAAATGGTCGTGGGATGGCGCTCCCAGGCTGCAGGTGTGGAACCAGCAAGCAGGGACACGGGGTCGGTGGGACGGCACAGAATGTTTGCCACAGCCGCACCCTGTCAAATGCGCCCGGGTACATAGGTGCAGGAGTCCAGCCTGTGTCCCCATGGGGTTGTGGTGAGGGCAGGGGAGGGGGAGTAGCATTCGGGCCCATGTGCAGGGAGCCAAGCTTCCCCACCTGTGTTTGCATGTTGAGTGTTGTGTCCCTGGACCCAAGGTGGCCAGCAGCGAAGCCTGGGCGCGCCCGCAGGCATGAGGGCCAGTGTGTCCAAGGGGCAGCGCGCTTGGTCCCGTTTTCGGACTGTTTGCTTTGCTGCAGGGGCGGGAGGTGTGTGCACGCATATGCTGTGAAGGACTGGCGCACACCAACTTGTTTGCCCCTGGGCAGCCCAGGTTGGAGGCAGCAGCTGGAGATGGCCCTTCCCACCCTCTTGGGAGCCAAGGCTCCATGGCTGCGCTGACCGCCCCCCACCCCCGTGTCTTCCTACAGATGAGACGGACCTCGGGGTTGACCAGCAGGATGGGAAGAACCAGGCACAGTCCCCTGGGTGCGAGGAGAGCGACGCAGGTGCTGCAGGGCTGCTGAAGACACGACTGCCCACGCGCTCTGACATGATCTGCGGCTATGCGTGCCTGCAAGGTAACCGGGTGAGGGCCAGGCCCGGGGTTGTGGGGCCGGGAAGGCCTTCACACCGCTGACCGGGTGGGTTATAGGCACAGCCGCCATGCGCAACACCAAGCGGGGTTCCTGGTACATTGAGGCGCTGGCCCGCGTCTTCTCCCAGCACGCCTGCGACATGCATGTGGCCGACATGCTGGTGGAGGTGAGTGGCCCTGTGTGACGCCAAGCCCCTCCCACCCCCACCCTGGCCTCGCCCCCGGCCCCATCCTCCGACTGTGCCTTGCCCTGCCCCACAGGTGAACGCCCTCATCAAGGAGAGGGAAGGCTATGCCCCAGGGACCGAGTTCCACCGCTGCAAGGAGATGTCCGAGTACTGCAGCACACTCTGCCGCCACCTCTACTTGTTCCCAGGGCACCAGGCCACGTGACCCACATCTCCTCACAGCCCCCCCACATGGCCCTGCGGGGTTGTGTGTCGGGATCCCCTGGGAGGGAGGAGTGTAGCCATCTACTTGGGGCCACCGCTGTTTGCCTTCAGGCCTGCAAGCTACTGAGCCCTGCATCTGGACACTGCGTGGGGGCCACTTCCCATTCCCTGGACCTTGGGGGATGGAGGGGTGAGAGTAAGGCTGTGCAGCAAGTGGAGTACTCCTGCCTCTAACCTGCCCAGGCCTGGCCCACCCCAACCCAGACCCGGTGTTCACCCTACTCTTCTCTGATACACCCTGAGTACACCCCAGCACCCTATAGCCTACCCCTCTGTGGCCTCCTGGGTCCCTGGCTGTCAAGGGCGAGCACAAGCCTGACATGGCCTGTGCTCCTTCTCTGCCCCGGCCCTCCCGGCCCATCCTGTTCTCTCCACACTGCCACAGAGCCACCCAGGGTGAGTGGGCTGCTCCTCAGGACTACCTGGCTTATCACAAAGGCCTTTCCTCGAGTCCCACTGAGTAGCTTTGGACAGCACAGGGCTGGCTGTGCTCCTTCCTCCCAGACACGCTCACATGTTTGCGCACGTGCTCACACACGTGCACACACCTGCTGCCCTAGGTGTTAGCTTCTGCTTTCCTTCCATCAACAGCTGTAGCTTCATCTTCTGCACTTGGCACGCTCTCACTTCTACCCTCTCCCCTGGGGCACAGCCCAGCCCCTTGTTTGACTGCAGGCCCCTGGAGAATGGGCTGGGAGAGCCAGGCGCCCTCCCTGAGCAGGGCTGCCCAAGCCTCCGCAGGCTCACTGGCCCTTCCTGCCCTACATGGTCACAGCCAGCAGTTTATGGTTGCAGGCTGGCCTGTGACTTAGTCCCCTCCCCGCTAGGTTGTAGGCTCCAGGGCACAGTGAGCGCCCGGCCAGCTGGTAGGTGCCCTTGTACTCGCTGTAGCCTTTGAACTCTTTCTACGTATTTGTCACAGGTCAGCGAGCCGGAGGGTGTTGAGAGGGAGGTGGTGGGCTGTTTGAAGGGCTGCTGTCAACATGGAACCCATAGGAGGGGATGCAGGGATGTGGCCCTAGGTGACAGACTTCACACAGGTAGCAGAGGAGCAAGCACTATGGTGGTTAAGCAGTTTTCTGCCCTCAGACTGGCCTGGGCTCCAACCATGAGCC
>NW_022103920.1:4300204-4308205 GCF_000313985.2 Echinops telfairi | reverse complement strand
GCGCCCGGCCAGCTGGTAGGTGCCCTTGTACTCGCTGTAGCCTTTGAACTCTTTCTACGTATTTGTCACAGGTCAGCGAGCCGCATGGGCTCATGGCGTGGGCTTCTCGTGTGGGCAGCCTGTTGCCTCCCGAAGGGCCAGGCTTCCCTCGAAAGGATTGGTGCTTCCTGTCCCACCTGCCCCACCAGGCCACCCACTGCCAGGGCCCTGCGTGACCCTCAGGTGCCAAATAAAAGCTGTCTTTGTTAATGGCCTGTGCTGGTGTCTGCTCTCCTGGCCCTGCTGTCTATAGTGCACGTGTGTCCTGAGCTGAGGGAGGGATTGGGGAGTGGGCAGGAGACCCAAGCAGTGGGCGGTGCGGAGGCTGGGACTTTAAGGTACCCTAGTCTGCAGTGGGCCTGGGGGCACCAAGGGTCCAAGGTGGTGGGCAGGGTGGACTCTAGGTGGGCAGCTGCCCAGGAAGTGCAGGGGGACAGGTCTGGCTGGGGCACAATGGGGTCCTTGCTTTACGAGGAGGGTAGGGGACGCCCTCCCCAGCTGAGTCAGGGCATGTAAGTTGGATTTCACACTCCTCCACTGCCGCCCTGTCCCTGCCAGAGTTCTAAATTTATCCCCTTGGCCAGAGGCCAGAGTGGGAGTCGGGTCTAGCCTCCCTGAGGGATGGTCAGCTCAGCTCTGCCACCGGGCCCTTCCAGCCTCCCTGTCAGGAGGGGAACCAGGCTGCCTACCCAGCATCCAGCAGGAACAAGCAGCCTCCTTCCCAAGGCCTCAGTTTCCCTCATCTGAAAGCCAGGATGCAGTCTTGAGCTCAGGAAATGCAGTGAGCCCCCTGTTGGGGCAGGGTCACCTGGGGCCTGCTGCCTCCAAGCTTAGCTGGGTGCACACATTCCCATCCTAGGCCTGGGTGTCCCTCTGAGACTGGTGCAAGCTCAGGAGTGGGCATGACATGCCCTCCGAGTCACCCCTACCCCTGGGGTGGGTTTCCAATCGACATGGGAGCAAGTGTGGCCCCAGACAACAGCTACATTTGTTTTGGGGGTGCCAGTGGGCTGTGCTGTGAACCCCTATCTACACCTGACTCCTCTCGGGTCCTGAAGGGTGCCCCCCTACCCAGAGCCCACCTGGTAGATGCTGAAAAAGCTTGCCAAATGCCAGGGCAGATTATGTCCTGCAGGGCAGTCCCCAAGAGTTGGTGTCTGACTCTGAAACCTGGGCCCCTTCCCTTCAGAGCCCGCCCCCACCCCTGGCCTACACAGGTCCCTGCAGAAAGCTCAGCCACTGCCCTATGCACCCGGCACTATGGGGCAGCTGGGTGACTGTTGGTGTCACCAAGTCCCCTTAGGAACCTTCAGCCGACTCCACAGCCAGTGTCCTGATGGCTCACTGCCCCTGCCTCAGACCTGTCCCAAAGATCGCTCCTTTTCCACTTGCAGGGAATGCTTGCAGGTCACCTACTATCCAGCCACCTGCACTCAGGCCTTTGCCTGAGGCCTCCGGTCTGTCCTGGCAGGCATCGGGTCCCATGTCGTGTGGCCTGCCCAGCCCAGGTGGGGGTGTTCTCCCTGGTCTTGGCCTGTAGGGACAAGCCCCACCCACTTGTTGAAGACCCCAAAGCTGTGCGTGCTGGCCCTTGCCCCATGGGAAGGGGCTGGGGACTGTGCATGCCCTTGGCCTCGGCCTTTATCCCTGAAAGGGGAAGCAGAGGGTCACTACCCAGGGGTGCGGTGGCTCCCGGCTCTGCCCTCTGCACGCCTTGCTGTCATAAACCTGCAGCAGTGTGAGAAACGGGTGGGAACCCAGGGCCCCTGCCACCCTGGCCTGAGCTGATTGGTAGGCAGGTCTAGAAAAGCCGAGGGCAGGCCAGACCCGGACACCGGTCAGCAGGAGAGCCCACATCATGAGGGAGCAGCACCCACTGTTCCAGGGGAAGCCCCTCCCCACGTGTGGGGACCCTTGCCTCCACAAGAGACAGGTGAGAAAGCAGACAGGTGTGGGGGGCCTGGGGCAGGCAGGAGAGTCCTTTGGCCAGGTGTGGAGTCCTTGGGGTAGTCAGGGGAGCCCTGTCTCCCAGGTGTGGGCCCTGGGCCAGGCAGAGGAAACCCCCTCCCTGTCCAGGTGTGGGGGTCCTAGGGCGGGCAGAGGAGCCGTTTGTCTAGGTGTGGACCCTGGAGCAGGCAGGGGAGACTCCCATGTCCAGGTGTGGAGCCTGGGGTGGGCAGGAGACCTCTGGCTGCAGATGGAGCACGGAGAAAAGGGATGGTGGATGACAGTGCCTGGCATGCCCCTGTGCCCTGCAGGCCTTCACCCCACCCCCACTGCACTGCCCACACCTGCTTCGACCCCAAGCGGATCAGATGTGGCCCTGGGGTCATGTGATGCTGGGGGGCTGCTATAAATAGCCAGGGTGGGCACTGTGCCCCAGACGCCTTGGGGACGCACAGGAGGAACAGCTTGAGGAGCTGGGGAGGACGGCAGGCCTCGGCCTGGGGAAATGGAGCAGCGAGTGGGGTCACAGGGAGTGGGGGGCGAGCAGAGCTGGTGGGGCAGCGCCCCCCAGTACCAGTACATGCCCTTCGAGCACTGCACCAGCTACGGCCTGCCCTCGGAGAACGGCGGGCTGCAGCACCGGCTGCGGAGGGACACAGGCCCCCGCCCCAGCGCCCACCCCACACAGGTACACCGTGGTCTTCGGGCCACAGAGGGGCCAGGTGGGAGCACAGGGGCTTCTGTAAGCTAAGCAGCATGACCACGTGGCCAACGCGCACGCAGTCTGGGCCAGGCCTCCACATGGGCTGCAGGGTGTGCACACAGACTGCACGCCCAGAGGTGAGGGGTTCCTCTTCACTCAGCTGCAGGCATCCCCTTAATCAGAGGTGAGGGGATGCATAGAGATGAAGGGTACCCCTTAACTGACAGAAGTGTACCCCCATTTATCACAGAGGTTCGGGACACCCCTTAATCACAGATGGGGGCTCCCTTAACAAAGGTATAGGGTACCCCTCTAATTTCAGGGAGGTGGTGCCACTACAAGCCTGTCCTGGGTCTGGTAGTCCAGGCTCGACCACCTGGTCTGCTGGCTGGTTCACATCATAAGTGTGACCACAGACTGCCTGGCCTCAACTTCTGCCAGCCTGCCACCTACCCCAAAGCTGACCAGCCCAGCCCCAGCCTTGAACCTACCCCCCACAACCAGACCTCCCCCAAGCCGACCCAGCCCACCCCCAGCCTGAAATTCATCCCCCACAATCAGACCTCCCCACAGTTGACCAAGCCTATCCCCACCCCTGAACACCCCCACCCCCTAACCCCCACAACCAGACCTCCCAGCCGGCCAGTACACCCCCAGCCTCAAACCCACCTCCTAAACCAGACCTCCCCCAAGCCAGCCCAGACCACCCCCAGCCTCAAACTCACACTCCACAGCCAGACCTCCCCACAGTTGGCGTAGCCCACGGTCAGCCAGGCACGGGGGAGCTGGGCACCTGATCAGGGTAGAGAGGCAGCCGCTCTCTGTGACTCAGCCTCAGGGGACAGCCACCCTTCTGCATGTGGGACCGTGGGTTGGTGGGGACAGCCACTTTCTGAGAGAAATTCACCTTCCAAAACGTGTGTGTGTTCACCCTCTTAGAATTGGCAGGGACAATACCCTCCAGGACAGAAGTTGGGGGGACAGCCACCTTCTGGGGCTTGGGGTGGTGGGCTCAGGATCCAAGGGCGGGGGGGGGTGTCAGGCACCTGTAGGGTGAGGTATGGAGCTGTCCGGAACAGCAGATGGGCAACGTGTGGGTCCAGGCTCTGGGAACACAGGAGTGGAGCAGGAAGTGGCCCAGGGTCCCGCAGTGAGCAGCTCGGGGCTCAGGGCTCCTGGAAGGGGCAGCGTTGTCCAGTGTGTGGGGGAGGGGGCGGGGTGGGGGAGGTCCTTGCCTTCCCTTCAGGGGACCCATGTTGCATCTTGGCGGGTGTGGCTCTGGCCAAGCACCACACCTGTCCATAGATGCTCTGCGGGCGCGGGTAGCTGCCAGGAAGACAGAGTAGGAGTATAGACAGGCGATGGAAGCGTGCCGGTTCCGTTGAACGGCTGGGGAGAAAAACCTTAACAAAAACCGCATTCCCTGCCAGCAAGTGTGTGCTGACGCACAGCGCCCCCAATGGGTCCACACTGCAACTGCTTACGGAAGTACAAAGCCCAGCCTGTGTCCCTCCGAGCTGCTGGTGGCTTTGAACCGCTGACCATGAGGATTGCAGCCCAAAGCATAACCACTGCATCACCAGAGGTCCTGAGGAGAGCTAACATTAGAGGTGTTTAAGTGATTAAATGTCAGCCTCTGCAAACCAGAAACAGAAGCAAGCCAGCGAGAACCTTGTGGGTGACCCCGGCCTGCTTCACTCCTGACCTCAGGACGGCCCAGGTGCCACTGCTGGCCACAAGGTGACCAACCAAGTGCTGACCCTGGGGAGTCCTGGTCCACCGCTACCGTTGGGGACTGCCTGGGCAACCGCTGAACCCAGGGGACAGCACCAGTTCTGGGGCTCACATGAGTGAGTCCACTATCCAGGCAGTTAATAGGCACCCCATAGGAAGGGCTGGGTGCTTGTGGCTGGGCCAGCCAGTCCAGGCAGCTGCTGACCTGGGCCCCTGAGTGCAGCTGTGAGGGCCACACACCAGAGAGATGGACTTCCTGGAGGTGTGGTGACCACACTGGCCTTTGAGCATGCCTATGTCTCAGGGAGGGACAGGTCACCACAGTGCCCTCCTGCAGGAGTGGAGGGCTGTGTGGGGACAGGCTGCACTGGTCCCCCCCACCCGTCATTCCCTCACTGCCAGCGAGCCCATGCTGACTTGGCGACCCTGTAGGACAGGGGACAGGGTAGAAATGTCCTGAGACTGGAACTATTTGTGGGAGTAGAAAGCCTCATCGTTTCCCATGGAGTGACTGGTGGTTTTGAACTGATGACCTTGTGGTTTAGTAGCCCAATGCAAAACTGTTTGTCTCCAGGGTTCCTACCAGTCTCCATGGGGCTGTCCAAGCCTACAGAGCTGTATTACCAGGCTCCACAGCAGTCAGCAGTAGCCAGCTCTGTACCAATCCCTCAATGCCAGACTGCCCTGCCTCCAGACTCCCTTCCCTGCTCTCAGGGGGCGTCAGCTCTACACCCACCCACTCTGCTCATCTCAGAGCAGCTTCTGAGCAGGGTGGACAGGCATTGTCCTACCCATCCCCAGCCTCCCTCGGTCTTCAGTCTGGTCCCCGAAGCCAGGGTCCTGGTCAGGTCTGAGGCCGAGACCCGGGCTGTGGCTGTGGTTGACTGGCTGGCTGTCAGGCTGCTGCCCTGTCCGGGAAGCCCCTCTAGGGCAGCCCAGGGGCTCTGCCGATGCGGCCAGCTCACCCTTGCCATCCACACCGAACCTGGGGCCGGCTTAGTGCTGTGGACACAGGTCCCTGGTGAAGCCTAGGGTGCACGCCATGGGGACAAAGGCGTTCACAGACCAGTACAGCACAGTAGAGGGACAGGCAGACAGAGAGTGAACAGTGGGCCAGGGAGGGGCACTGAGGGCCAAAATGACCCCACTGCCTAGCTGGCTGTCGGCATGCCAGGGCCCCCACTGCTCTCGCTCTGCATTCTCCTGTCCTGTCCATTGTCCTCTTGACTGTGAGATGCAGGTGTGTCTGTTGCCCCTCTGCCCAGATCTATGGCCACCACCAAGAGAAGTTCTTCGAGAAGGAGCCAGAAGCAGGGGTCCCCCAGAGGAGAGGGTCCAGCACATCCATGGAAAGCAAGGACGAGGACCATGCCTCCAAGTGCCGCAGTGAGGATGGGGACCTGGGGACAGGGAGCTGGGGTGCCTTGCTGCGGCTCCCACACACAAGGACAGAGAGTTGGGAGGATGGGATGCAGGGCCAGGAGGGCAGCAAGGGGGTCCACGCCACCTCCACCCTATTCCCCAACCCCCTTAAGCAATAGGAACCCCATGTCCCCTAGTGTCCCTGTGCTCCAGGACACATGCACAAGGACAGGGGCATTGGGTGGGTGGGGACCAGACGGGTCTGGATGAGCTGCCCTGCCCCCTCTGCTGCCCCCTCTGCTTCCCCTCAGACTGCTGCCGCCGCCTGGGCCACATGGTGCGGAGGAAGCTGGGGGAGGACTGGATCTTCCTGGTCCTGCTGGGCCTGCTCATGGCGCTGGTCAGCTGGAGCATGGACTACGTCAGCGCCAAGAGCCTGCAGGGTGGGCTTCCCAGGCTGCATGGGGGATGGTGGGTGGGGTCCCCTGGCATGCCGTGGGCACCCGAGGGGTTGGAGGCCCTGGTGGGGACCATGGTGAAATGCTTGGGTGCTGGCCAGGGGGTACCCAGCAGTGCCTCCCTTGGGGAAGCTGACCACTGAGAGCCCTTGGGGACCCAGGGAGTTGAGCACCGGATCACCGTCACCAGGAGGAGGGGCCCCCACACAGACAGGCCTGCCCTGCACCAGCACTGAGAGTCCACACCCAGGGCCCTTGGTCTCAGGACCCACTGTCACCTCACTCGAGTGGGTCTCCTGCATGGCCCCTAGTCCCCACACCACAGTGTCCACAGCGAACCAGTGGGCCATAGGATGCCAAGCACATTGGGCGGGCCCCTTGCCCACTCACTGCCCTCCGCAGCCTACAAGTGGACCTACTACCAGATGCAGCCCAGTCTGGCCCTGCAGTACCTGGCCTGGGTCACCTTCCCACTGGTCCTCATCCTGTTCAGCGCACTCTTCTGCCACCTCATCTCCCCCCAGGCTGTGGGTGAGCGCTCGCTGTGCTGCCCCGCCCCCGCCCGTCTCTGCCACTGTCCCCCCTCCCCCACTGCCCTCTCACTGCCCATCCCTCTGCTGGCCGGCCCTCCAGGCTCCGGGATCCCTGAGATGAAGACCATCCTGCGAGGGGTCGTCTTGAAGGAGTACCTCACCGTCAAAGCCTTCATCGCCAAGGTGGTGGCGCTGACCGCTGGACTGGGCAGTGGCATCCCAGTGGGCAAAGAGGTGGGGGCCACAGGGGCAGCTGGACAGGTGTCCGACTCAGTGGACTTGGAGAGGAGGAGGGTGGGGACAGAGACCCAGGAGGGAGCAGGTGTGCAGGCCCTGGTCCTGTGTGGGAGGTCCGATGGGGCACAGTGACCCGCACACAAAGCTCTCCGCCCACCAGCCAGCCGTACCTGGCCCTTGCCCACCAGGGGGCAGGATCAGCCCCCAATTGATCCAGGAGAAGGCTCCAGCCAGTGAGAGTTCGTGACCCCAGACCTTGTCTGGTGGTCCAGCCTAATGGGCCCTCTCAGGTGCACTTTGGTTCTGTGGTCCCTCAGTCACCGTCCGCACATGCTCCAGGGTGTCCAGGGTCTCCAGTACACAGGAGGCCAGAGCTCACTGTGGCCTGTGTCCACCCCACCCATCCTGCAGCCAGGACACTGTCCCTCCTCACAGCACAAGGCCTGGCTCCGTCAGGACCTGCTGGCTTAGCACCCTGGTGCTGTGGGCTCATGGGACACAAGTCTCCATCTCTCAGCTCAGGGGTGGCTGTCCGAGATTGGGGGGTCTCCTCGTCTGCTCCTCTGAGGGTCTGGGGAGAACCTGCCCTCCCTCCCGGCCACCACCGGCTCCCATGTGCCTCAGGTGGAGTCCATCCTTCCTGTGTCCCCCTGGCCCTGTCTCAAATGGTGACCTGACCCGTCAAACCTTCCAACACCCCATTCCCAAACAATGTCACATTAAAGGGACGGGGCTCCGGACTCCAACACAGTTCAACCAGGGGACCTGCTCTGGCTTCCCCACATGCCCACCCCACCCCACTCCCACCACCCCATTGGAGAGTTGGCCGCACTCTCATCTCCAGTCCCCTGCTATCCCCCAGAGCAGGCGGGAATGAGGGCAGGGTGTCGCGGCCCCGAGCCCATGCCCATGCCCCCTCCCCAGGGCCCCTTTGTGCACATTGCCAGCATCTGTGCCGCGGTGCTCAGCAAGTTCATGTCCATTTTCT
>NW_022103920.1:4299155-4300068 GCF_000313985.2 Echinops telfairi | reverse complement strand
CGCTGTGCATGGGCTGCCTTGCTCGGCTGGCCACGCTGCGGGCTCTGTGCCAATGCCACTGGGCCACCCCATGTCCTCCACGTGCCACCCACTCCCCTGTGCCAGCCTGTCCTGTGACCCCTGCCCTCCCATCCCTGTCCTGTTGCCCTGCCCCTGTTCTGTGACCCCTGCCCTTCCTCCCCTATCCTGTGCCCCCCATCCTCTAGTCCCTGTCCCGAGCGCCTGCCTGCCCGCCCACCCTCTGTTGCAGAGCACGCCTGGCCAGCTTGAATTCCTGGTGTCGGCCTGCGCAGTGGGCGTGGGATGCTGCTTTGCGGCCCCGCTTGGAGGCAAGTCTCCCACCCTCCTGCCCCTGGGCCGGAGGGGTCAGGTGCTCTGCGAGCCCGTGGGTGCAGCCAGGTCCCTGGCCTCTGAGACACGGCCCCATCACACGAGTCCTAGGGTGCTGCCCACTGTGGCAGAAGCCCCCTCCTGCCACCCCCAGCCCCTGACCCCATTTATGGGTGCCTGATAGCCAGAGTGTTGGTGGCTGTCTCCCTCCCTCTGTGGTCCAACAGGAGGAGCTCGCTGCTTCCTGTTTGCTAGGCTCCCCTTTTTTGGCCCCGGGCCCACTAGGGGGTGTGAGGACCACCTGGCTTTCTGGACTTTGGGCTCTCACCCTGCCTATCCCTCCCTGTCACCCTCCTCTCTCTGTCGCCCTCGGGCTCTCTCTGCCCTTCCTGTGTCTCTGCCTGTCCCCTCTGACTGTCTCCCCATCTCTCTGTCTCCCCATCTCCCGCTGTCTGTCTCCCCTGTCTCTCCCATCTCCCTCTGTCTTTCTGTCTGCCCATCTCTGTCTCCCCATCTCTCTCTGTCTCTCCCATCTCCCGCTATCTTTCTGTCTCTCCCATTTCTCTCTGTCTCCCCATCTCTC
>NW_022103920.1:4297258-4298748 GCF_000313985.2 Echinops telfairi | reverse complement strand
TCCCTCTGTCTTTCTGTCTCCCCATCTCTATGTCTCTCTGTCTCTGTCTCCCCATCTCTCTCTATCTCTCTCTCCCAACTCCCTCTGTCTTTCTGTCTCCCCATCTCTATGTCTCTCTGTCTCTGTCTCCCCCATCTCTCTCCACACCCCCGCCCCCAGTAGCAGCCATACTACTATACAGACATCCTGACGGTCGGCTGTGCCGTAGGAGTCGGCTGCTGTTTTGGGACCCCACTTGGAGGCAAGTGACTGATCTCCCCCAAACCAGTGCATGTACCAAACCCAGCCCCCGACGGTGCTGGCTCAGCCCAGGAGCAAGGGATGCCCGCCCTGAGTGCAAGTGGTGGCCATCTGGTGGGCCTGCATCCTCAGCCGGAGCTGAGGGCCACGTGCTGGGTGGGCGGCTGACCACTGCTGTGTCTGTTGCGTCTAGAGGCGGCTCCCTGGTCCCAGTCCCCTGCTCGTGGGGCAGTCCATGGGCAGTGGGCCGTCCTAGATCCTTTCACCGGGCGCTCTCCTTCCCTGCCCCAGGGGTCCTGAGTTGTGTGGGGTTTTCTGGAGCACGAAGAGTTTAGGGGGTGTGAAAGTCGGTTTCTGCTCACAAGGAACAGAGACGGGACTTGGAAGATGGGCGGAGTCCCTCTGCTTCCTGGTGGCTAGTGATTGGTGTATGACTTCATTACCGCATGTAGGGAGGCAGCTGTCCCCCCGGAGGGGCTGCAGAAAACAGACTTGGCAGTCAGCCCCTGGTGGCCCTGTAGAGTCCAGTTCTGTGACATGCGTGGCCTGGCCAGCAGTCGGGCCCTTGGGCACACACAGAGGCAGCAGCTGTGTCCGGGGTCCATTCATCAAAGCCAGAGTCAGCCCAGGTGCTCCTGGGTGGGTCACTCATGGGACGCCAGGTGGGAGGACGGGCAGGGGGGTCTACTGGCCCTTCTGTGGAAGCCCTGCTAGGCAGTTGGGGAGCGAGTGGAGGAGGGACAAGGATGCCCAGGGACTTCTGGCTGGGGACACGGGCCAGTGGGCAGTCAACTCAGGTCCCCGAGGCAGACTTGGCCCGGGTATAATTCCCCTGGACACATGTCCCCCACTGCCCTACCTGCAACCACTCTGCAGCCTGTCAGGCCCCGAAGTCTGAGAGGGTCTCCACGCTGAGCCAGGTGCAGCACAGTGGAGAGAACTCTGGGCAAGACCAGACAACCTTCCGTTCTGCTGTCCATGGGGCCACCCACCACAGCCAGAGCCGACTGCACGGCCCTCACTCTAGCCACAGTGGGGACGGTCCAGGGGTGCTGGCCAGGGATCAGCTCAGGAGCTGAGGCTGGTGGCAAGCAGGAGCTGACCTTGCGCAAGGGAGGACTGGGAGCCAGGTCCCAGAACGCAGACTTCGGTCTGGGCTGGCGCTCGCCCGTCGCGCCTTTCAGGGTCCCAGGTGACGCAGGTGGGAGACAGGCATTGTTGTCAGTGGTCCAGTGTTCCGAGCGCGTGAC
>NW_022103920.1:4289440-4296658 GCF_000313985.2 Echinops telfairi | reverse complement strand
AGCAGCCTGGGCTGGGCCTCTGTGGGTGCAGTGCACCGGAGGAGCTGGGGCTGGGGAGGGGACACACTGAGCAGGGTCACTTGAGCGGCCGGGACGCTGTCTCTGTGGCAGGGTCTCACGCCTCCTGGCTTCCCACCTGCTGCCTGGCTTCTCCCACACTGAAGCAGCTCGTACCTGAGTCCTCAGGGACAGACAGACTGCCACGCGAGGCTGCGTGCTTGCAAAGTTTGCTGCTGGTGTGTGACCACCTGCACTGCCTGGGACGAGGAAGGAGTGTGGGCTCCCTGTGCCGGCATCCCCTCTCCTCCGCCAGGCTGCACACCAAGGCTGTTGCCCCAGGTCCACGGACTCAGGTCCGGGTTCGAAATCCCATCCACTGGTCAGAGTAGGACCCCAGACGTGGGGACTGTGGTGGCCAAGCTGGGTCTTTGAAAGCCAGAAGGGGCAGGTGTCCCTCAGTCCTGCCGTGGCCCGTGACGTGATGGTTGAGGCGCCGGCATTGCTCCCCTCTTACTGGGTGTGAGGAGTGTCCTCAGCCCTCCCGTAGGGACCTGCGGGTGACCAGGCAGCCACCCATGGTGTGGGGGGGTGAAGGAGGAAGGAGCTGGCTGGTGTCATCCAGCCCCCAGCCAGGAGTGTGCAGGTGTTCGGACAGGGTGCTGTCTTCTGCAGGGACAGGGTGTCTCTGTGTCCCATGGACTTTGACTCGGCCTGTGGCCCCGGGGGCCTCAGCGGTACGCCTTTTGCCTCAGAAGGTGACCTTGGATCCCCCCAGCCCACAGCCTGAGTGCACGGTGCCACCAGCAGAGCCTGATGCTGTGGGTGGAGCCCCTCTGTGTGTCCTTTGGTCTGTTTGGGGCATACCTGATCCCTGCCAGGACCCCAAGTCTGGGGTCCCACATGACTTCGGGTACAGCCCTCAGAGGGCCCTGGGCTGACTGCCCGCCTTTCGAGAGTTCAAGTCCAGCAGCAGCATCAAGAGGCCTGGGGCAGGCGACAGGGGCAGGGGTCCCCGATCTGCTGACCCTCTCCCACCCCCAGGGGTGCTGTTCAGCATCGAGGTCACCTCCACCTACTTTGCTGTGAGGAACTACTGGAGGGGCTTCTTCGCCGCCACCTTCAGCGCCTTCGTCTTCCGTGTACTGGCCGTGTGGAACAAGGACGCTAGTAACCGGGGATGACGGGGCAGGGGTGATGGGGGCAGGGATGATTGGGGCAGGGGTGATGGGGGCAGGGATGATTGGGGCAGGGGTGATGGGGACGGGGTGATGGGGTCAGGGGTGCCTGTAGATCTGGTAGCAGCTGTGAACAGTGGCTGTGAAATGAGGGAGGGGTGCAATGGGGGAGGGGTGAGATGCAGAGGAGAGGCCTGGCTGTCCTGAACACCTCCCTGGCCCACAGTCACCATCACCGCGCTCTTCAGAACCAACTTCCGCATGGACTTCCCCTTTGACCTGCAGGAGCTGCCAGCCTTCGCTGTCATTGGGTGTGTATTGCTGCTCGGGCGGTGCAGGGGCAGGGTGTGGGGGACATGACAGTGGGGGACAGGGTGAGGGCACATCGCAGGGCAGAGGGCAGAGTGTGTGGGGCAGGCGTGTGCTTACCATGCCTGCATGCTCACTCTCCTGCCTTGCCCTGCCGCTCACCACCAGGATCTGTTCCGGGCTCCTGGGGGCCGTGTTTGTCTACCTGCACCGCCAGGTGATGCTGGGCGTCCGCAAGAACAAGACGCTGAGCCAGTTCCTGGCCAAGCAGTGAGCCTTGCCTCCCCCGCCCGGGTGACCCCATGTCCAGGGGCCCCCTTTACCTGTGTGGATGGCACCCATGGCTTTCAGGTGGGGTCAGGGCAGAGGGGACGTGGCTCAGGTGGGAGCTCCCTTCTGGAAGAGGTTATGGGAAGTGAATGCTTGTGGCATGAAGACCCCCGACTGCAGGTGGCCGGGGGTGTGCCCGGGTGGGGGTGGGCATGGTGTCCATGGGCAGCTGTTCAGGGGCGGGTTCATGGCGTCTCCTTTCCAGCCGCCTGCTGTACCCTGGCATCGTCACCTTTGTCATCGCCTCCTTCACCTTCCCCCCTGGCATGGGCCAGTTCATGGCTGGAGAGGTCAGCTTGGGGTGCCTGGGAGGGCAGCTCAGCTCTGCTGGGTGGAGGGAGCAGGGCCATGTGAAGGGAGGATGGGGAGGCAGCGCAGGCCCAGGGCTGTGGTTGGGCCTGGGGTGGACGCAGTCCTGAGGGACCTTGAGTGGGGACGCGGGTCCATTCCCTCCCTCCCTCCACTGGCCAGCTGATGCCCCGGGAAGCCATCAGCACTCTGTTTGACAACAACACGTGGGTCAAACACACCGGGGACCCCAAGAGCCTGGGCCAGTCGGCCGTGTGGATCCACCCCAAGGTCAATGTGGTCATCATCATCCTGCTCTTCTTTGTCATGAAGGTGAGCCCAGCGCCTCTGACCAGCCCCGGGCGGCGCGTCCCCTCCTTGGTCCAGCCTGATGTGAGACAGCATGGCCTCCGTGGCCAAGGCCCGGGATCTGGGTCCCTCACTCCGTTCTTGTCCATGGGGCGGCCTTGGGCTTAGAAAGCAGGGCTGACACTGGCGAGAGCCTCTGCTCGGTGCCCCCGAGCTGATTAGATTAATCAGGGAGCACACGCTCGGGGATCTGATTCCCCATCCACCCCGAAGGCCTGCAGAGAGGCGCCTCAGAATCATGGAACAGGAACAAAACAAACCCGTGCCTTGAGGGGGCACCAGACGTTTGCGCAGTAGCAGCACGGATGTCAGCCGGGAAGGTTAACTCTGGGGATAGACACCGTGTGAGCTATGAGCTGCTTCCGCGCAGCTGGTCTGGGTTCTCTGGTCCCACCAACTGCACGGCCCAGTCGGAGCCTTCTCCACTACTAGCAGGGAGCCCCCGAGATTCCTGGGGTTGCCGCCCTCTTTCCAGGTCGCCTCCACGGTACATTGGCGCAGGTCAGCGGGGCTGGCAGTGAGCGGAGAATGGCTTTGCTGTTATGGCTCAGGACGGGCGTCTTGTTATAGAACCGGGATATATTTCTGCATAAACATTCGGCATTGCCCCTCTGCCTGTTTTACCCGGCCCGGTCCCTCCTGCCCCTAGGGACGCCCCCGAGTTTATATCCACGTTCCCATGTCCTGCTCCAGCAATGAGGCTGTCTGCCCGCCCCCACTTTCTCCTCACGGTTCAGGAGACCGAAGTTGGCCCCCGTGGTATCAGTCCTTCTCTGTGTCTGCCACCCAGCCCTGCGCCTCTAGGTCCCACCATGACTGCCGCAGAGTCCTGTTGGTGTCTCTCTGGTTCTGTCTTTTGCTGGTGTTAGGAGCCCTCCAGGCTGGCAGTTGGGAAACACCAGCAGCTAGTGATGGTCCGGGCACTCACCAGGGCAGGTCCAGCCTGTCCTGTAGGGCCGCGATGAGCCGGCTTCCACCCACAGCAGTGAACTTAGCTTTGGGGTGTGGCTATCTCTGGATGGAGGCATCCCACCTCAGCTCTGAGCTCCAAGACTCTTGTGACCTCAGCTTGTCCACACTGGACGGTCCTGCTTTTGGACACCTGTCCACCTCCTTCGGGACAATTTTTTTATCCACGTGGATCCTATAGTGCTTCCATTTTTCTCCTCAGCAAACACGTCTGAGCCCTGGGGCCCAGTAAGCATGTGACGATATTGCTTCTCAGTCTTTGGACCATCTGCCTCCTCCTGAAAGAGTCTTTTAAAATCTCCCTCTGTGTTGTTACTCAGCAAGGAGCCCTGGTGGTGGAGGGGTTACGCATTAGACTGCTAACCACAGGTCAGCAGTTCCAATCCACCAGCCGCTCTGTGGGGCATAGACGGGGTTTCCACTCTGAGTTATGGTCTTGGAAACCCACGGGGGCAGTTCTACCCTGTCTTCTGGGGTCCCTGTGAGTCAGCATCCGCTCGGTGGTAGGGAGAGAGCTGTTTTGCTGGCATGGAAAGTGGGCCCAGTGGACACAGTGGACAGTGGTCCCTGCAGCCCCTCCCCCATGTCCTGGTCCAGACTGCCTAGAGGCCGATACCCAAGCACTCTCTCTGTCTCTCACACACGCCTGTGGTGCTGTCTTGACTGCCTGTTCAGGCTGTGGGCACCCTGGGTTTGGGCTCTGGGGTCAATGTCCCCAAGGACGATCTGGTGCCGGTTCCCAGTGGCTCGGGACACGAGAAGGGGAGAGGAGGGGTGAGAGTGGAGTGTGCGTATTGGGGGGGTGGGGTGTCTCTCAAGCCTCTTTGTGCTCCAGTTCTGGATGTCCATCGTGGCTACCACCATGCCCATACCCTGCGGAGGCTTCATGCCCGTGTTTGTGCTGGGTGAGTCCTGCCGGGGGTCTGGGGGGGCACGGTAAGGCTTGGGACCCTGCAGGGCTCAGCTCTGGACACTTCCCCGCCTGTGGTCTCTGCTCAGGCGCCGCCTTCGGGAGGTTGGTCGGGGAGCTCATGGCCATGCTGTTCCCGGACGGCATCCTGTTCGATGGCATCATCTACAAGATCCTCCCCGGGGGCTACGCTGTGATTGGTGAGCCACGCCCTTCCCCACAGCCACACCCTGAGGACCCCGACCCGCACTCATGTCTCCAGGCTGGGAGGGTTACACACCCTGGTTTTTATCTCCACTGTCAACCCTGGCTTCTGGCTCTAAGACCTGCTGTGGGGCTGCCCTGGGCCTGGGCCCAGGTGTGTTCCCAGGACTCTGTCTGTCTGCTTTGCTGTGGGGCTGCTCTGGGCCACACAGAGTCCCCGGGTGGCCACTGGTCCACCATTGGGATGTCCTTCCTGAGCCGTCACCTCTGGATTCTAAGATGGTTTTTAGGATACCTAGTGGCCCTGCCCAGGTTGTGCGAGTCCCTTCACTGTGCCGTCCTGCCCCACCCAGAGCCAACTCCAGCCCAGAACCCACGCTGGACTCCCCAGCCAGCGAGTCAGTCCGGACTCACAGCGACCCATTCAGAGTCCAACAATGCTGTTGATTGGTGCCGTCCAACCAGTTCCCACTCAGTGGTTCCACGGGCAACTCCACCCAGCACTGCCCGCTCCCGCGTCGTCCTCACAGAAGTTCCGTGTGAGCCCGCTGAGCAGCCCCTGTGTCCAGAGACCAATAAAACCCGTTACCCACACACTGCCTCCTGCTCACCTTCCCATGGCACCCAAGGCCATGCCCCCACTGCACCCTCAGATAGCTTCCGAACTCAGTGGAGAACCTCCCCCTCCCCCAGCCCCTTCCCCAGAGCCCCTTCCATGCCATTTCCTCTGGCTCTTGGCTCCCTCCCCATTCCCCAAGCAAGCAGAATTCCTCTAGTAGCTCAAGTCCTGAGGGGTGCCCTGAGCTCTGCCAGGTGGGCCCTGCTCTTCCAATGCCCCCTCCCCACTTTCAGGGACTCAGATCCATTTCGCCTGCCTTCCCCAGGCGACCTCACCCAGACACAGGGACTCCTTCAGTTAGTGCAGAAACAGACACAGACAGATAGGTGCCGTCAGGTCTGACCCACAGGGACCCCGGGTGCAACAGGAGGAAACCCCACCCCGGCCAATCTGCAACGTTGTCAGTCATCCTTATGTCTGAGCCCACTGCTGCGGCCACTGTGTCAGTGCGTCTCATCCAGGGCCCTCCTCTTTCTCCCTGCGCCTCGGACTGCTCCCTGCTGACACTCTGTGAGACCAGGTCTCAGCATCCTGGCTCCTCGGGAGCTTCTGGACAGATCTGTTTGTTCTCCCGGCCGTCCACGGCACCTGTGAAATTCTCTGCCGAGACGATTCTTACGTGCGCCTTCTCTTCTGTTCTCAGGACACACTCACCTCACGTGTTCTGTTTTGTGTTTAACAAACCGCGGGCCCCTGGCCGTCCTGCCTCGAGCAGGTCCCTGGACACCCTTGTCCAACAGCGCACTCACCCCATGCCTCTGCGCCGCATTTCCGGCCTCACCGGCCCACGGTGCTACTGTCCATGTGTCCACATCATGGGCCACAGCCCAGTGTCATCATGGCTTGGGCAGGCACCCGGTCTCTATAAGTGCATGTGCTTGATCATGGTGGTCTGGAAGTGAACTCGAAGCATCTCTGAGGGGCGCTGGGAGCAAGGCAGAATGTGGCTCCACAGAGCTCTTAGGTCCACGAGTGCCTTCAGGAGGCCCGGTGGTGTCGCTGCATAAACGTTGGGCTACCAGCCTCCGGTCGGCAGTGCCGCAGTGGCTCCTCGGGAGAAAGATGCAGCTGTCTGCTCCCGTAAAGGTCTACAGCCTCGGAATTCCAAAGGGGCAGTTCCACCCTATTCTACAGGGTCACAGGGCTTTTCAGGACTCCCTGAGTCATCCCCCTGGGCCTTGCAGATGAGAGTCTGGGGCTGTCTGATGGGCTGGGCCCAAGCAGGACTGGGAGAAACAGGGGCGTAGAGACCTGGGCCTGAACATGACACGGAGCTGCCCCTGGTGGTCCAAGTCTGCAGCACTGTCCTTGGGATAAATCAGCCACTGTTCAGGCACCTTTGGCACCAGGACCTGAGGCCCAAGACCAAAGGACGCAGGGGGACCCAGAGAGCTTAGGGGGGAGTCACTTCATAAATGAAGCTTGGGTACATACCGCCTGTTGGCTTGCTGAAGGTCGTAGGATGAGATCACACCTGCTGCTTTCTGGCCGCTCAGGGCCTGGTCACTGCTCCTGACCCATCACCCTCTCAGGGTGCCCGCAGGGCCAGGGACGCCGCTTCCATGTCCCCACCCTTCCCCTCCCACCGACGGACCTGCGCCTCCTTGCAGGAGCCGCAGCGCTGACGGGCGCTGTGTCCCACACGGTCTCCACGGCTGTCATCTGCTTTGAGTTGACGGGCCAGATCGCTCACATCCTGCCCATGATGGTGGCGGTGATCCTGGCCAACATGGTGGCACAGAGCCTGCAGCCCTCCCTGTACGACAGCATCATCCAAGTCAAGAAGCTGCCCTACCTGCCCGACCTGGGCTGGAACCAGCTCAGGTCAGCGGCCAGAATGAGCTTCAGGGCCGGGGCCACATCGTGGGCACCGTGCTCGGTTGGGGTCTGTGCTCCCGGTGGGGCGGACGGTGGGCTGACCGCCCTGCTCTCTCCGCCCCCAGCAAGTTCACCATCTTTGTGGAGGACATCATGGTGCGGGACGTGAAGTTCATCTCGGCTTCTTGCACATACAGCGAGCTGCAGGCACTGCTGCAGACCACCAC
>NW_022103920.1:4275035-4288932 GCF_000313985.2 Echinops telfairi | reverse complement strand
GAAGACCTGCCTGGGAGGGTGGAGGTGAGCCAGCGGGAGCAAGGCTCAGGGACCACTGTGGTGGGGCCGGAGGTGGAATATAGGAGTCACTGTCAGGGACCCTGGAGAGGGGCAGGGACCACTTTAGGGGGTCCAGAAGGGGCATAGGGACCAATGTGAGGGATCGGGAGGGAGGGTACAGGGGCCACAGTTGGGGGCTGGGTGAGGGAGTGCAGGGGATAACTGTGGGGGACTGGGCAGGGTCAGATAAGGGGACCGTGGTCACCCACAATGACCCCCCTCATTCTGGTTGGGAGGAAGGGGTTGCAGGGAAGGTTTGGAGGTCTGGGTGTGGCGTCCAGGTCTCATCCAGGCAGAGGGGACTGTGGGCAGGCAGGAGGCACCGCTGGGCTGCTCCTGGGCACCGCGGCCACCAGGTCTTCCTCACAGCTGTCCACGCCGCTGCCCCCCATCTTCCCTGTGGCCCCACCGCCCCCTGAAGAGCCCAACGGACCCCTGCCCAGCCACAAGCAGCAGCCCGAGGCCCCGGAGCCTGCAGGTGACTGCTGATGCCCCTCTGGCTAAGGGTGGGGTGGGGGTACTGATGCATCCAGCCTGTTTCACTGCTCCTGGAGCAGGTGGCCTGGGAGAGCCTCTGCAGAGGGGATGGCCGGATGTGCGGGCCCAAGGGATGCAAGGACCCAGAGGGGGTGCAGGCCCTGAGCCCACCATGTCGGGGACATGTGAGGCCTCGGGGAGAGGGTCAGGGCTAAAGCTCACCTGACCCAGAGTGGGGTGCCTGAGGAAGGGGACCACTGCTGCTCTCCCTGCTGCCTCCCCCGCCCCGCCCCCCTCACACAGAGAGAAGACACTCGGTCCTTCAGGCCCTGCTGCACTGTCTGTTCGGTGGGTCCCAGCAGAAGAAGCTTGCCCAGGTGAACCGTGGGTGGGTGGAGTGAAGGGCCCTGAGGAGGGAGACCCCATGGCGGTCCCCCTCCCCCGCCCAGGTGTGTGTGGTGGGTCGCAGGTGGGTGAAGCGAGGGCCCACAGGAGGGAGACCCCTCCATAGTGCCCCGCAGGCTGTGCGCCATCCCAGCCGTGGACAGCCGGGCCTGCCTTTCCCCACAGGACTCTGCAGACCTGGTGGATCACATGACCCCTGAAGAGGTATGTGGGGAGTGGGGTTGGCGGGGCATTCTATGGAAGGGCTCTGAGTCTCCTCTGTGGCGTGGCTTCAAAGAGGGGGGGGCGGAGGGGGGGCAAGGGCAGCAGAGAAGGTGGGCCCGCCCGGGGCTGAGCCCTCAGTGATAATCAGACTCCAGAGGCAGAATTTGGGGCCCGGCTGAGTGGCTGTGTGGGGAAATGACTGGGGCCTGAGAGTGGCTGTTGGGCAAGGCCAAGCTCCCCCAAGTCACGTGCCCCAGGTGGTGATGTGGAGGCACCAGCATGGGCGGCACCGGGAGGCTTGGAGGGCAGACACAGGACACCCCAAGACCACACTTCTCTCCCCGCTCCCCCTTGGGGATGACCAGGCCTGCTCTCTACATGAGGGTCACTGCGCTGCCAACTGCAAAGTCTGCAGTTCAAACCCGCCAGCTGCTCCTTGGGAGAAAGATGAGGCTGTCTGCTCTCACCAAGAGTAACGGTCTCAGAAACCACGGGGGGTGGGGGGGGGCCCGCAGTTCTCCTCTGTGCTATAGGGTCACTGTGAGCTGGAATTGACTTGAGGGTCATGAGTTTGAGGTCCGGCAGGCCTCCCCCCACACCCTATGGCACAGAGGAGAGAAGAGCCTCCAGGGCCAGCTCCCTGGCAGCTCCCTCGATTTGGAGTAGAGCTGCCAGCCCCACCCCAGCGGGAGGGCCAGCCTTTAGAGGGCTGCCGCCTGTTCCTGCAACCAAGGTAGGGCGTGTGTTACAGCACCACCTACTGCCCATGCACGGAAGGTGCCACTGTTAGAGCGGAAGCCCAGGGTCCAGGTGTGTCTGCTACAGGCTGGCCACACTGCCCGCCTGCAGGCAAAGGAAGCATGGACAGAGAGGAGGGACTCTACGCTCTTCTCCCCATGGTCCCCAGACACACACACACACACACACCACACACTCACACTCACATATACACACACACACACACATACACTCACACACAAATACTCGTACACTCATTCTCACACACACACACTCTTGATAATTGATTCATGAGCCCTGGTATTTGTGACCAGAGGAGAGAAAAAACTCCTCGTATGCACAAACAGGCAGCCACCTGGCCAGGAAAGACAGCATCTCTTTTTGGACGCCGAAACCTGCCGTGTTGTGGTCAGGTGCCATCGACCCCACAAATAGAAGAGAACACTGCCCAGTCCTGCCCACCCCCCAGAGTTGCTGGGGCCCATTGTGGCAGCCACCAGCTGGCCCTCCACTTCACTGAGCATGTGGCACTGGCCCTCCACTTCACTGAGCATGCTGTTTCCCCAACAAGAATGTCAGAACACCCCACAGGGGGAGTGCCAGCTCTGTGATCTTTGTGGGGGTGCTGAGCAGTCAGCATGGGGGTGCCGGGGCACCGTGACCCGGGGTGAGTCCCTGGACTCCCAGGAGGATGCCAAGCCCACAGTGACACCCTCCTCCAAAGCCAATTGCCGGTCCTGGACCAGGGCCAACCCCACCGGCTGTGGCGTCTTCCTCTGCTGTGCCCTGGGTAAGCCTGGACTAGTGGCAGGGTTAGAGAGACCAGGCCTGGCCCGGAGGAGGCACCTGGGGTTGTTGTCACTCCTTCAGGGAAGGCAGAATGGGCCTGGAATCAGACAGGAGGACCGGGCTAGGGGCTGGGTGTGCACAACCTCTCCACACCACCCTTGCTGGTGACTGCTCCTGCCATTCAAGGAGGGGACTTGGGAGACACTGCTTCTGCCAGAGAGCCTCTGGGGAGGACAGATGGCCACTATGTGCTTTCACACCCACAGCAGTACTAGAGGCCCCGGGGTTGCCCTTGGAGCCCGACAGGCAAGGGCTGGGACAGGTGGAAGGAGAAGCAGAGGGCAGTGCTGCTCAGAATCGAGGCGGTGGATGTAATGGAAAGGACCGCGGACTGCCGAAGGACAGACAGATCTGTCTCGGAGGAAGTGCAGCCGGGGTGCTTCTCAGAGGCAGGGATGGGGAGCCTTCCTCTCACGTCCTTTGGACGTGTTGTCAGGAGAGACTGGCTCCTGGGAAAGGACCCATGCTTGGGCAGTGAAAGAGGAAGACCGGACACAGTGGCTGCAACCCTGGGCTCGGACATAAGACCCCCGGGGAGGACGGCGCAGGGCCGGGCAGTGTGCGCCGTGTCACCAGGGGTCAGGTCGGGAGGAGCCAGTGGCATCAGAGAACATGGATTGAGTCTGGGAACTCCAGGCCTCAGGTGGATTCAGGCAGGCACCTGGGTCTCTGTGAGCGTCTCTGGGGCCCAGGGGTCAGCTTGCTTGGAGCCTACCAACCTCTCCTTCAGTGGTGCCAACAGCACAGAGGGGGGTCAGCTCCACGTGGCCCTGCCAAGCGCCCCACCCAGCAAGCATTCGTCTACTCTGCACTCGCTCCCCCGGGGAGTTTGCACCTCACCGGCTGCCCCCATGCGGACGCCACCCTGAGAGCAAAGACTGCTGGTGATGTGCAGGGGAACCCAGAGGGAACACCAGGGCCAGGATGAGTGACCAGCCACGTCCAGGGAAACCTGGGCACGAGTGTGAGGATGAGCAGAGCCAGCAAGGGAGCCCAGTGATGTGTGAGAATGGAGCTGCAAGCAGCCAGCAGAGACGGAGTCAGCGAGGGCACCCGGGCCAGGGCCGACACCCAGGAGGGAGCAGGGGTCGAAGCTGGCACCTGGGCTGAGGTGTCCCAGGAGAGGGCTGAATTGGGGTTCACGCCTGGAACCAGATGCCCCTTGAAGGGAGACCGGGTGCTCTGCCTGTTCCCCCAGCACCCCTTGTGCTCTGACAATGAGGCCCGGCAGGCCCCTGGACAGCAGCTGTGTGTGGTGGAAACCAGGCAGCCTGGTGGGCACGGGGCAGCAGGGTCCAGGGTCAGGGAAGGGGAGGTGCTGGGCCTGACCCCCTTCTAGTGGGAGGCTTGGGGTGCTGCGGTGACTGCCCTGTGCCCTCAGGCGGCGGCCTGGGAGCAGGAACAACTGGCCCAGCCTGTATGCTTCGACAACTGCTGCATTGACCAGTCCCCGTTCCAGCTGGTGGAGCAGACAACCCTGCACAAGGCCAGTCCACCACCATTAGTCAGTGTGGGACACCCGTGTCGGGTGTCTCAGGGGGCAGGGGGCTGACCACTGGCCATCATGTGGCCCACTGTGTGCTGACCGCTGACAGCCACCTAGGGTGTCTCACAGGGCAGGGAGGTGCACTGACTACGACACAGGGGCACCATGGGCTGTGCCCTGATCACTGACCTCTGCATGGGAGGCACTGGCGGGCTGTATGCTGACCACTGACCACAACTTGAAGTGCCTCGAGGAACTGTGCTGACCAATGACTGCCATGTAGGGAGCTATGCACTGAACACTGACCACCCCATGAGGGAGCTGTTGCTGACTGCCAACTTCAGGACAGTGTGGGGGGGCTGCACACTGACCACCTACCACCATACCCGGGTGGGGGTTGGGCTGTGTGCTGACTGCTAACTGCCATGTAGGGAGCTATGAGCTGACCACCAACCACTCCATGGGGGGGGGGGGCTGTGTGCTGGCCACTGACCACTATGTAGGGGTTGTGTGTGGGGGTGAGGGGGGGGTCTCTGTGCTGACAGCTGACTGCCATGGGGGGGGGGCTGTAGGCTGCCAAGTGGGGGGTCTGTAAGTGCCCCTGACCACTGACCATCGCAGGGGGCACACTAGAGGGGCTGTACTGACTGTGGGGGTGGGGGTGGGGAGCTATGTCCTGATGTCCTGCCCCCAACAGACACACACACTCTTCTCACTGCTGGGCCTGCACCTGGCCTACGTGACCAGCATGGGCAAGCTGCGGGGTGTGCTGGCACTCGAGGAGGTGAGTCCACAGCCCCACCCGGGGGCACAGCCCAGACCCCAGGTCAGGGTGAGGGCTCAGTGGGCAGGTGACACCAGGTCAGGGTGGGGGCCCAGTGCGCAGGGGATTCCAGGTCAGGGCAGGGGTCCAGTGTGAGGGCCCCCCCCCCACCTCTCCATTCAGCCCCTGTCCTCAGGGTCCCCTGCATACCCACCCTATCTGTCCGCTCTCCCCTTCACAGCAGACCCTCTCTTCCTCCCCACCCCACCCCCAGCTCCAGAAGGCTATTGAGGGCCACACCAAATCGGGGGTACAGCTCCGGCCACCACTTGCCAGCTTCCGGAACACAACTTCTACCCGAAAGAGTGTCGGGGGACCGCCCCCTCTTGCCGAGGGCTGGAGTCTGCCTGAGGGACCTGGGGCCCCCGACCTCCCTGAGTCACCGGCACCCTCCCCAGAGCCCCCCACCGGCCCGGCCCCTCTGCGTGATGGTGAGCTGGACGATGTGGAGCTGGACGAGCTAGAGCAGGGCCCGGAGCCCGAGGATGGGCTGGCCGGCATCCTGCAGGGGCCCAGTCTGAGGTCCACGGACGCCGAGGAGGAGGAGGAGGAGCTCATGCTCTGAGCTGGCACCACTGCTGGGAAGGCGGCACCCCCAACCCAAGCCCCTCGGGGGCAGGCCTGGGCAAGGGGCTCCCCACATTCCCTAGGCCCTTCTCCTCTCAGACAGACAGACAGATGGGCCCCAGCCCCCAGCAATGGGCTTTCTGGGTGTTCTGTCACACCCACCTCTGCCCTGGCCCTGCCCCCTGTGGCACCTGCCTGGTGTGCCCCCTGCTCTCGTCCTTGGGAGGGAGAGGCCTTGTAGTCACCAGACAGGTGCCCCATGGATGGGGAGACCCAGAATGATCTTTGCCCAGCACCCCCATCCCAAGTGCCCAGCCCACTGCCATGTAGGCAAGGGCCATAATGGGGGGGTCCCCAGCCAGCTGCACCCCACCTTTGCCCTGCTTGGTTCAGTGCCACAGGCCACTGGGGCAGGCAGCTTGGGGAGAAAGAGCTGCTGTCCACCACCCAGCAGCACTGCACCCCTCAGATGGGATCCCCCTACCCCCTACACACACACCACCAGCGGGGTCCATGGATCACCCCAGGTCACCCACACTGACTCTCGGTGCCCCTTGGAGTTCCCATGCTGCCTTTCTTCCAAGGAACCCCGTGTGGCGTGGCACCTGCAGGCTTCCTGGGAGCATGGGGACTACAGGTGGCAACACCAGGTGCTCTGCTCTGCACCTCCCTCCCTCCCATCTCCCCTAGCCCAGGCGCCCAGGTCCCCAAATGAGGCACACACAGCCATGGGGTGCCACCACATTGTTTAGTGCCAAAAACACAGCCAACATCACAGTGCCCAGGCCAGTGAAGCTGTCTGGGCGGCCCCGCCGAGGACACGTGGCCCGGGGTGTTTGTATGTATTTGTACAGAATTATCTCTGTGAGATACGTGGCCAGTCACTCTCGGGTCTGGGGGGAGGGAAGGGGATGTCAGGCAAGAAGACATGCGGAGAAAGGCTAGAAGAGGGGGTGTCCCAGACCTGGAAGACGGCACGAGGGAGGTAGAGGCAGGGTGGGGTGGGGGCTGCACCCCAAGGTTTCCCGTAGCACGGGGATGGGGGATGGAAGGTTTGGACTCTCTTTTAATAAAGTGAATTGATTAAAAGTGCAACCCTCCCCCCAAAGAAAATGGTTCAGCAAGAGCAGTGTCATTCACAAGAATATACAAACAGCCCACCAGACACGTGCCGCATGGCCTCCCCTGGAAGGAAAGCAGCCCCCCACCCCGACAGCTGTTCTGCACATGCCCCAGCCCCAAAGTAGAAGCGAACCCCATGCACTCTGCCCCATCACCCAGAGCACCCTCCATCATGCCCCCCACCCCCAGCGGGGCCAGCTCCATTGGACACAGACCCCCTGGCAGTGAGGGAGGCAGGTAGCAGAGGAGCCAGGAGACCCTCTCAGCTCACGCTCACCCGTTGCCCCAGCCGCATCCCAGAAGCGTGTGTGTGTGTGTGTGTGTGTGTGTGTGTGTGTGTGTGTGTGTAAGGGGGTGGGCAGGTCACACAGCACTGAAGCTGAAGCGTCCCACTCCAGAAACAGCAGTGGGTCCTTGGAAAGGGGACACAGCTGAGGGACAGTCCTGGCTGGGGCAGGGAAGATGGAGTCCATTGCTGCCGAGCCTGGCTCCTGCTGCACAGGTGTGCGTGGAAGTGATGGGGTGTTGGAGTTCTGGGAGGCTGGGGGGTGGGGGGCTGCGAAGGCAGGAGGAGCCGAGGGCCATGCTGATCCTGGGAACCCCCACCAGCAGCACCGAGTCCACACTCCACCCCCTCAACCCTGAGTCCCCCGGAAGTTATAAAAATGTAGAAAAGGCCAAGAGAAAAGTGTAAACAGCCCCAGAGAGTCAGGGGTGGGGACACCGTCCTCACGCTCCCCAGGCCGGAGACGTCTCTCCATGTCATCGGCAAGGTGAGTGGTGTCCCTCACCCAGGCTAGGTTCCCAGAGCAGGTAGGGGAGCAGGTGGGGAGCAGGGGCAGGCAGTCTGTTGCTTTCCAACTCTGGCCGGGACCCCACATGGCTGTCCTGTTCCTGCCGAGCCCGGGCTCCCACGGTCTTCCCTAGAGGCCGGCTGAGCCAGCCCCAGCCAGAGACAAGGCCCCATCAGAAATAAGCGAGAGCAGGCGGAAGAGGTGTTGGCAGCTGGGCGGAGTCCTGGAAGACTCAAGGGCCTGAGGTCAGGCCAAGCCCACGCAGCCACTGATGGCCTCAGCCCACAGGCCGAGGTCCCAGGCCCAGCCAAACAGAGGCCACTCATGCCTGGCTCTCGGCACCTGGTGGACCCCGCTGCGGACCACGCATTGCAGGGGAGGCGGTGGAGGGTCATGCCTGGGAAGCAGGTCCCAGAGGGCTAATTGTTGGCCTCGCCCTCCTCCTCATCGAAAGACTGCACTCCGGAGGACGTGACGTCCGACACCTTCCGGCTAAGGGCAGTGGGGACCTCAGGGTCCTCCCTCGGGGACAGCGACTCCAGGTCCCGGCACCCCGCATCCTCCTCTTCCTCTGGAGCCAACAGCCTCTTCTCCCCTTCTTCCTCCTGCTCCTCCTCCTGTGGCTCCTCCTCCTCTTCCTCAGCAGAGACCCGGGCGAGTTCCACGACCCCCCCTCCGGGAGCCCAGTCTGTGTCCACCCCCAGGAACGGGGGTGGCTCCTGGGCGGGGCAGCCCAAAGTGGGCTGCGGGGGCCCCATCTCATGCAGGCTGGGCTGTGAGTCATTGAAGGCAGGGCCGAGGTAGGAGCCCGTGGCCGGAGAGGCGATGAGGGACTGGTCACTGGCTTCCCAGGCATCCGAGGAGCCCAGGCAGTACATGCCCTGGGACACATAGGAGTGGGGCCAGCCATCCAGGGGCGCCTGGGTGAGAGCATCTGCCGAGAGAGGGGCCGGGTGGAGGACGTCACATGCTGAACAGCCCCCCGCCCCCCCCCTCCAACCGCAGGGCTTGGCAAGGGGCTTCGTGTAGGCAGGGGGACTGCCCTGTGGGGCCGTGGCTCAGAGGGGGCCCTCACCCTGGCTCTCCATCAGCTCGTGGTAGTTGTCACTGTAGTTGCAGCCCAGCGGCTCCTGGGTGGAGTTGACACTCATATCCTCACCATCCATGGACGACCAGGCCATGAGGGTGGCCTCAGAGATGGCGAACTGCTCCATGACCCCTGGGAGGGTGGACACACAGGGAGTGGCGTCCAGCCCCAGGCATGGGGTACCCTTGCGCAGGCTCCCTCGTGCTTGCCTGGAGCCTTGGTGGCCCAGCAGGCAAGCACTGGGCTGCTAACATCACGCCGGCGGTTCAAACCCAGGGAGAAAGATGGGGCTGTCTGCCACTGGCCCCCTGACCTGACTCAGAAGCCCTAGGGAGCCTTGCTACTCTGTCCTAGAGCCGGAATCACTTGGCCGGCAGTGGGTCTGAAAAGAAGCAGGGAAATGTGACCACAGACAGACAGAGAGACAAATGCATGCGATCATTATTCCAACAGCACGTGTCTCGTCTGGAATCTGAAAGTATGACAGAGATGGGTTCCAGTGATATACCCAAAACACCCATGATAAAAAGTAAATTAAGCATAATAACCAATACATTCGTATATTAAACAAACAAACATGGAGGAGAAATGGAGCTGAAACTAAGCAGTACAAATTGAATCTAAAAAGTGATGGATGAGCAAAATAAATGATTAGGCCATCTTTTCCAATCAGAAGAAATGCTGCCTACGGAAGAACCGCCACCACGAAAACGCCGTGACCAAAGAAGAAAGCCAGCCGGTGAAGTTAACTTAGCAGGAGGTTTTGCCTAACCCAACAATTAGAAGCCTCAGGAACAAATCATTCCCGCCACAGCTCCCAGCCTCTGCGGCTCCTACTACATCTTTGGGTGGACCAGACAGCCAGTCGTGGGTGGCAGGTTTGTGGGGAAAGCTGGGGGTCTCTCACTGAGATTTCCTAAGAAACAGAGGTGAGGGCTCCCCCTCAGAAGTCTGTCTTGGGGTTCTCGTCGGAACTCCAGGTAGCTCTGGGGAGGCAAGGGCTGTGGGATCCAGGTGAGGGTTTTCAAGATCAAGGAGCGTCGGGGGCAGTGGTCCACAGCTAGGCACAGTTGAAGGTTCAAGGAAGGAGGGGAAGCGGGAAGGGACAGTGAGGATGGATAGGCCTGGGGCACCCCTACTCTAGCTAGGAGTCTGGGTAGCACAGTAGTTAAAGCACTTGGCTGCTAGCCTAAAGATCAGAGATTCAAACCCACAGGAACAAGATGTGGCCGCCTGCTTCCATAATGATGTGCAGCTTTGGGCACCGGAGGGGCAGTTCCACTCTGTCCTGCAGGCCACTGTGAGTCAGAGCTGACTCAAACCAAATCCAGTGCCATGCTCTGGACTCTGATTCACAGCGTCCCTGGAGGACAGAGTGGAACTGAACCTGGATTTCCCAGGCTGTCCATATTGTCAGGAGCAGAAAGCCTCAACTTTCCCTCACAGGGTCCCTGGTGGGTTTGAACTGCTGGCCTGGCAGCGAACAGCCCAATAAGTAACCCCACAGCACCACCTTATTGACTCCACAGCAGCAGGAGATTTCAGACGGGGTCGGCCATACGTTGAAACTGGCATTACGAGCTGCCTGACCCTGGCTGAGGCCGCTCCACTGCCCACACCCGCATGGCAATGTCTCCCCCTTCTCTCTTGTCCTTCCTCGGTGCCACTAGAGACTTGGTCACCCTTGTAAGGATGCTGTGTGCCTGTCGTCCATTGCACCATGTCCACTCCTGGGCCCTAAGCCTAGCCTGGAGACCCACCAGCATCTTGGTCCCTGGTCTTCTCGTGCGGGCTGCAAGCCTTCAGCGCAGCAAGTGGGGCGGGAAGGCACGGTAGTGATGGGCAGAGAGCAGAAGGCATCTCTGTGGCCGCCTTTCCTGACTCTTGTCCCAAGAGGAAAGAGGAGAGGCAGAGTCTTCGGGGACCCAGGTCCTTGCCCATGTACCACAGGTCAGCTGAACGATCTCACCAGTAGGTGGGGGTCTCTGGGACAGGTGGGCTTCTTACCTCACTCCAGGGACCATTCTGGGAAATGCTCATGATTTGAGGGCACTGGTCAGAATAACCAGTCAAATGTTGACCCTGGGAAATGCACCCCACGATGGAGGTCAGGCTGGAAGGTCAGTACCTGCCAGGAATCTCGCCTCCTTCTCGCCGTCACTGAGGTCGGAGTAGGCATCGGTATCCCGGCGCACGGCCTCGTGGCTGTGTTGGGGCTGGATAGCCGGGGCCTTCCCCCAGCCCTGCCACTCAATCATGTGGGCCACTCGGCCCTGGCCCATGGCCGTGGGCTTCGTCACATGGTCCTTCATGCTTCGAGAGATCCCTACGGGGCCACATCATAAGAACAGTCCACTGTGCCCAGGCCAGACCCATGGTTCCCACCCTCCGCAGGGACAGCCTGGGCACGGGGAATGGACCCCGGCGGCCTACAGGGGCAGAGCAGAACTCACCTGAGAAGGATGACTTGGCCAGGGCCCCTATGCCATACGCATTTGAGTTCCGTTTGAGCTTCGGAAGGATGGACGTGGTGTCTTCCATAGAAAGCTGGAGGAGGAAGGGAAGAGGGCAGGGGGAGAAGAGGCACAGGACTTTATATGGGGGAGGGTTCCGGCCGTCCAGCCCAAGGACTGAGCCAGGGCAGGTGAGGAGAGGCCCCTTGCCTAGCCGACCTGACCACAGGGGCGAGACTGTGTTCTAGCGAGGTGACGGACGGACGGATGGATGGGTGGGGTGGAAGGGGCTGAGGGGTGGGGCTGCACTCACATTGATGGCGTCCCAGGAGAACTCAGTCCGTGTTTGCTGTGAGGATGGAGGAGGACAAGGGCATGGGTGTCCCGGGCACTTCCAGCTGCCCGTGGGACCCCACCTCCCTTGAAGGCTGTCCTCAAGGGGTGAAGGGGGCTTGGGAGCTTTCCAGAGAGCAGCAGGGGAGGGATTTTGATGGGGGCTGTCTGAGGGAAGGGAGACAGTGTTCTGTGAAAGGAGGAGTCTCTGGCAGCACTTGGGGTGCTGCTTTGGAGATGGGGGAGTTCTCTGGGAGGTGCAGTGCCATGTACCTGGCTGCCAACTGAAAGATTGTTGGTTCAAGCCCACCCAGGGGCTCTGCAGAAGCGAGTCTCGGTGAACAACTCTCATAAAGGTGGAAGCTCTGCGGGGCACATGTTCACTCCGCCACCCAGGGTCACTCTGGGGGGCACATCCACTCTGCCACCTGTGTTCACCCTGGGGCCATGTCACTCGGACACCTGGGTCAGCCTAGGGGCACATCCACTCTGCCACCTGGGGTCACTTCGATGGCACCGAATACCCACCCTAGCTGGAGGGCTCAGCCGCTGGAGGCGGAGACTGCGGACTGGGGGTGGGTGGGGGCGGCTCACCTCGGTGGACGGTCTGTGCAGGCTGCTCCCCTGCAGCGAGCTGGTGCTGTCCATGGGGATCTGGTCCACATCCTTCAGACCTTTCCAGTCCACCGCAATCACCTCGCTCCCTGCAGGAGGGAGAGTCGGCCACCTGCAGGCCTGCAGAGCCCCCAGGCCCACCCCCAGCACAGGTGCCAGCTCCCAACACAACCCCTCCTGCTCCTGAGCACCCCTGTTTCCTTTCCCCTCCCATCACAGTCTGGGTGGGAGAGCTAACAATGCAAAGTCAAGACATTGTTTTCAGGGGAATCAGCAGGGCCACCCGGAGAAGTGTCATATGGCCCTTTGTCTGTTGTTGAAAACGGGCAGTGGTCGGTGTCCACGGGGAACAATTCCCTGGTCTGTCCTGAGGACGGAGCAGGGCTGTTCCTTCCGGTATATTTCCACAGGAGGGCAGACCCTCATCCCCACCCTCATGCCCTGGGGTAGTTGCTCCTTGTGGGGGCGTGCCTCGTTCCTGGGGACCCTCCCTACGCCTTGGTGAATTTATGGCTCTGCCAGGGGCTGTGTGTGTGTGTGTGTTGTGTAGGCAGAGGCAGGGGAGGGGGCAAGGAGTGGGGGCCAGCAGGAGCTGGGGTGGAGACTGGCCCTGGGTTGAAGAGGTGGCCATGGGGTAGGGACTGTCCAGAAATAGGAGCCGTAAGAGAACCTCAGAGGGCTCAGGAGGCAGCAGAAAGAGAGGGGCCGCTGGGGGCTGCTGGTGAGCCAGTCAGCTGACTCCTGGCAGGAGGGGTGCTTCCTGTCTGGAGGGGACCCCTGGGGTGGCTGGGGCCATCTGTCCTTGGCAATGAAGTTCTAAGTTTCTGAATCAAGGGTTGAGGGGAGGTTCCCTCTGGGAAAGGGGTACACTGACTGGGGCTCTTGGGCAAGTGCAGGCCCTGGGCTTACAACCACATAGCTGGTATAAAGGAAGAGGGTCCAGGAGGGAAGGATCCCCCCCACCTAACGTGGGGCTCTCGTCCTGGGGCTGCAGGAGGGTGAGGAGAGGGGTCTGGCCAGGGCCTGGGGCTGAGGGAGGACAGACAGCACCTGAGGTGGTGGTAAGGGTGCCACATAACACTGCACCCCCAGGAAGAGCTGGGGCCGGGTAGGAGAGGAGGGGAGGGGGCGGCTGGAGTAGCTAGAGGGAGGGAGCGCTGAGTCAGAGCTGGGGGCAGGGAGGGAGGGCTGCGAGAAGGGGTGACTGCAGGCGGCAGGGTATCCATGGAAATAAACTGACTTCCAGGGAGCGCGTTTGTTTGTAATAATACGAATGATTCCCTCAGCCCGAGGTCGCCCTCAGCCTGTAGGCGGGAGAAACTGGGCGTCGGGGGGAGGGGTGGGGAGGGGGCTCGGAGAGGCAGGTTCTCCAGTACCGCGCTGAGCTGCTGCGAGGGTGGCGGTGGCGTGGGTGCAGGGGGCGGGGGTCAGGGGCAGGCAAGAGCGCGGAGCAGGTGTCTGCACCCCTCCCAAGCAAGGTAAACACCCAGGGCCGCGGACCCGGACAGGTGCCTTCAGCTCGGTCCATCGCAGGCCCCTCCTGACCCCCGCGCGACACCTCCCCTGACCGCCCCAGCCCGGGCGCAGGCCGCCCCTGTCTCCGGTCTGGGGGAAGGCGGGCTCGGGATCTGGCAGGAGGGGAGCAGGTCCGCTGGAGGTCGGAGTGGATGACGGAGTGGGAGTGGGTGGTGACACCGGGCCAGGGTCTCGACTGCTCAAGTGACCAGGGACGCTGACGGGCCGGGCCGGGGCGGCGGCCCGGCTGCGGGGAAGAGGGCAAAGGGCGCTGGCGGGGATGCGGACAGGGATGCTGCGAGGCGGGGGAGGATGCAGGCGAGGGGCCGGCCTGCGGGACCCGGCTGCCAAGCGAGCGCGCGAGCGCGC
>NW_022103920.1:4267864-4274518 GCF_000313985.2 Echinops telfairi | reverse complement strand
GCAGGCTGCGTGAGGCGCTCGAGGGCCCGGAAGCCTCCAGGCCACCCATCAGACTGGCCTTGCTCTGTGGCAGCTAGCATCCGCAGAGTGGGTGCGAGGGGGTGGGGTGCACCTAGTCCCACCAAGTCTATTGGTGATGGGGGGTTATCTGTTGAGGATAACTCCATCCTGGGCCCGCTAGTGGGGAGCGGGCTTTGGGCGAGATGGAGGTGGGAGCAGAGAGAGAGGGACTTCACCAGGATCTACATTAGCTCTACATTAGGGCTGGCCAGAGACAGCGCGAGGCAAACAGCCACCTCAGTGCAGGGCCTGTGAGGCCAGGATTCTCAGGGGCAGAGGGCTTGCCTTCCTGCCAAGTGAGCCTGAGTACCTGCTGCCCAGCAGGCGAACATGTGTGCTTCATAGGGGGCTCCAGAGAGAGAGGTGTTCTCTTTACAAACACAGGACCCATCATGAGAGGGGAGACGCTTTGGGGCTCTTGGCCAGAAGCCAGTGTGAGTCGGAGCAGCTCCCCAGTGTCTGCTTTTCTGTCTCCTCTGGGTTGGGGATAGAGGGTGGTGTGGTCAGGGGGTGCTTGTCACCGAGACTCTGAGCCCTGTGGAGAACTTTCAACCTTGGCATCATCCGTGGGAACTATCCTCAAGTGGGGGCAGCTCTGGCTACCCTGGGGCTTCCCACGGGTGCGGCCTTCGGGGAGAAACCATCCCCTATCCTGAGAATCACTGAGGAGCCCCCTGGGTGGGGGCCTGCTGAGATTGTCTCCAGGTCCTTCCTGGCATGAGCTGCAGAGAACTAGAAAGTATCTGCTATTGTTAGTTTCACAAAAGAAGTGATCAAATAACTGGTTTCTGCCCTCAAGGAATAGATGGTTTGCTGCAAGGGGAGCGATGGAAAGATGCAGAAAGAAAGGAAATGGGAAAGCAAGCCCGCCTTCCATTCCTCCAGCTACGCCCCAGGCCTCTCGTGTGGGCAGAGAAAGCAGTGAGGCCGTGGTCAGGCAGGAGGATGTAGGGCCAAGTGGCCAGCGCTGCTGTTCGAGTCTTTCCACTGGAAACCAGCTCTTCCCTGGGGAGCTCTGTGATTGCACAAACAAAGCCTGCTCTCGGGCCCTTTCGCACCCCCGAGTCTGGCTGGCTGTATCCAAACGATTAAACCAAGCCATAAGCAGGGACCCAGGGTCTTGAAGGCCCAATTCCCACCCAGGGCCTCAGAGGAGGCGGCCTTCCATCTGTGCCCTGAGGAACACCCCTTCCAAGGCCCTCATCTCTACCGCTTAGCTCCATGCCATGTTCTGAGCCAAACCTAAAGCTTCCGGATCTGGTAGGAGCTGGCACCATCCAGATCTGGAGGGCAACGTGACAGTCCTGCAGGCGGGTAGGTGGGGGTGGGTGGGGGTGGGAGGGAACAAAAACAAACCAAAAATAAGGCTGTAAAACATGCGTGATTGTTGTTGCTGTCACTGTATTGTGACACAGGAGATCCCACTTAGAGAAGTCATCTAAGGAGATCAACTAGGAAGCAAAGAAAGATTTCTTCTCCAGCATTCCCGGGGCACTCTGTTTACATCATAATAAAGGCTGTCTGCAGCCCAGGCCTTTGAAATGGGATCACTGCATAGACTATCCTATAGTCTGTTAATCGAGTTCTAGGCAGCCATTGTAGGATTTTATGCCTGCATTTGTGGACCTAGGAAAGTTCGGGATAAGGTTATTTTTTAAAACAAACAAACTCACTGCCTTTCAGTCTCTCGGAAACACACAGGGGCAGTTCGTCCCGCTATACAGGGTTGTTATAAGCGGATGATCTTCAAAAGCAGGCCATAATATAGGAATTACAGTTTACTGCTTATGGGTTTTCTGGTTTTAAATCTCTCTCTCTCTTTCTCTTACACACACACACACACCTGCCTTTTGTCAGATTTCTCAACGCAAGTCATTTCTGGGGTTCATGCTCTGTGGATGTCCAGCCCCACCTTACGGCCTGCCCTCCACGAGATCTCGAAACTAACCAGGCTGTTTGCACAGCCTAAAGACCCAGGACATTGGCAGAATGCCCCAGTGTGGCAACGACACTTCCTCGCGGCGGCCCTTTGGGACTCACCCAAGGTGAGGTCACATCTCCAGTCCTGCCTATTGCAGGCTGACTCCTGGACAGGAGGGGAAAGGGGAGCCGAAAGCCAGCACTGCCCCCATCAAGGCGCTTGCTTGCCCTGGGACGGAGGCGGAGTCCAGGCCACCCTCCTGGACCGAGAAGACCAGGTCTCAGGCTCACACCCTCCCCACAGAGACCCAACATTTACTTCAATTACACGTGGCGCCGCAAACCACACGGGTATACAGGTGCAGGTGTCTTTATCCCCAGTAAAAGGCACAGATTCCACATCACGTGGCCCTGGGGGGACCGACGCTCACTACACCCTTCATGTACACCGCCGTTTTGAAACCGGAGCAGCGTGGGGCCAGCAGGCAGACATTCTTACCGGATGCTTTTAACCGAGTATCAGACATGTTACTAAAGCACCGCTTTTAAAGGACTGTGTCTGACAGCACCGGCTCCTTTGTGGGCCTGTGTGTTCTGTTTTATGCGTTTCAGCCTTCCAGGTGGCCAAAGAGGTCCTGGTCACAGAAAGGACCAGACCCCTGGATGCCGAGTACAGAGGGGTGGGGATTGAATGGGCTCTCACAGCACGGCCATGCTCACAACCCTCAAACCAGCCTGAGGCTGGCAAGGCCACCGGCCCTCACTCCCAGGGGCCCTTGTGTTCCAGGGAAGAGCTGGCTCCACGGGGCTTTCTCGTCTCTTTGAGGAAGCAGTTGTCAGGCCTTCTTCTGCGATAGCTTAAGTGGGTTTGAGTTGCTGGCCTTCAGGCTAGTCGTCAGAGCTGACCACTTGGGGGACCCAAGGACTTAGTCCTGTTCGTGGTCCTGATTTAAAAGACCTGGCGAATGAATCCTCCATGTCCCACTGGGAAGCCGGCTTGTTTTCCCAGGAACAATGCTGAGGTCTGTCTGTGCTCTTCGGCGCAAGCCAGGCTTGCCTCCACCCCAGTCTACGGAGACATGGCCTCCAATGCCGGCAGCCCACTGCGAACATGTGCTGTTTCTTCCACGGGAATAACAGCAGGCCACCCGTGGGGCCCTGAGTGGCGCATATGGTTAAGCACTCCACACCGCGGGGCGAGTCTAACCCACGCGGAGCCCTCAGAGGACAGGCCTGCCATCCCTGCGCTTCTGCAAGACCACAGCCTTGGAAACCCCATGGCTGTCCCCCTCGGCCCTGGGAGTCAGCGTGCACTGGGGAGAGCAGATCTCGTTCAAGGGGTTCCGCGTGTCGGGCAGGGGTGGGGAGGCTGATGACTGGACGCAGTGTGAGTGTCAGGCAGCAGCCAGGAACGGGAGCCCGGTCCACAAGCAGCATGGGCTGCCGTCGTCCACGGAAGGGCCCCCACTCTCCTCCTGCCGGTGGAGGGGGCGGGGAGAGGAGGCACAGATGCTGGCCGTCTATTTTCTCCCCACAGTGGGAGGGAGATCATCTGCTGAGAGTCAGGAACGGGGGAGACAGGGAGGAAAATAACAATAAATAATGTGCAAATGTACTGTACCGCTAACAACCTGCTTGCTGTCTGTTCTTACAACCACCCAAGGAGGTCGCTGCTGCCACCTAGCCTGGTGGCGGTTGAGACAACATGGGCTTAGCAGCCCATGAGCTCTGGTCCCCAAGATCACCGCTGGTAAGTGGGCCTAGATCAGCGGTTCTCAACCTGTGGGTTGTGACCCCTTTGGAGGTCGAACAACCCTTTCACAGGGGTCACCCGATTCATAAATAGCAGTGAAAATAATGTTATGGTTGGGGTCACCACAACATGAGGAACTGTATGAAAGGGTCGTGGCATTAGGAAGGTTGAGAACCACTGATCTAGATGGAGGTAGTGGTGGTTGAGGTATAGAGTACTTGCCTCCCCCTCAGGAGACCCAGGTTTGATTCCCATCCACAGCCCCTCATGTCCACCAGCACTTGTTTCTGCCGTGAAGGCTTGGCTGCTCCTCAGGGGCTGAGGAGGTCACAGCAGAGCTTCCAGACTGAGATGGGCTAGGAAGAAGGGTCCGGCCATCTACTTCCTAAAAGCAGCCGGAGAAAACCCCGTGGGTCACGCTCACCAGTCCCATGAAACACTCCGGGGTCCCCATCAATCTGGGCTCAGATTCCACGGCTCTTTGTGTGGCTGGGGAGTGTGCGCTGAGGCTGGGGCGATGGCGGGGACGTGTCTGAGGACCAAGCACTCGGGGCTACTGCAGCTGGAGGACCCCGTGGGGTGAAGTTCCGCTCAGGTGGTGTCTCCCAGTTCCCCAGCGGGTATTGTTACAGCCCTACTCCTCTGCCAGACCATCGGGAGGCCGTGCTAACATTGATGCTCGATTTTCATCATAGAACAATGCGTGATGACTATGAGGCAGCTTCAACAATGTGCCTGGAAAAAGCCCCGTTATCTTTTTTGGCTGTTTGCTTGAAACTAGCCCATGGGGCACGTAAGTATAGGAGTCTGTCTCCACGTTCCTGCCTGCTGGGGCTCTGCGCCTCCTTCTGTGACCAGTGTTTAGATCCCACGGGGCTGGACACTGGAGGTGCCCGGGCTGTGATCATTCGCTCTCTTTTTTCTTTCTTTTTCCTGTTTGCTTTCCCCCTTTGATTTGTCGAGTATCACCCAAACAAAGAAAAGCATGTCAAACAGCTTCAGAGCCCCTCCTGCCAGGACAGTGACAGTAGCCCAGGAACTCCCCATGGGGTGCCTTTCTTGTTCTTCTTCTGTCCTACGCCAACCTCCCTCCGTCCCTGCCTGTCTGTCCCGCCTCCCCAGCCACCATCATAGCTGAGCATGTTTGCTTCCGTGGTTGTGAAAAACATTCTTCTTAGGGTTTTTTCTTTATAATAATGGTGTCATGAAGTGTCCATCTTTATGAGATTAACTGACTTTGCTGAACATATTGTGTTAGGCGGGGTTCTCTAGAGAAACAAAACCAGACACTTATGAATAGATAGATAGATGGGTTTCTACAAGGTGAAGGAATATAACAGCTAAGTAGTCCACACAGCAGGACAGAGGGTTCATTCAGTTCAACTCGCTCCCATGGAACAGTTGCTATACTGGAAGTCCTTCAACTCACGTGGGCTGCTGAGTCCAAGGTCAAGGCAGCAGACTGCAGAGTCCTCCCTGGGGCAAGGCAAGCAGAGTCTGCCCACAGGCAGCAAGCGGCAGGGCGGGTCACCAATAGTCAGTAGCTCAGGAGTTTAGCAAAGCAGGCCCCTACGGGTTATCAAATGCAAGCAATACAATGCAGTGGAATCCACCAGCCTGCAGCTCAAGCAATGTACACACCCTCAGCATGAAAAGCAGGTTTCAAAGTAGCATGGCCTGGCCCACAGGTAGTGTAGCTCCCCAGTTGAGGCAGAGAACTAGCTACAGCAGCAGCACGCTTGCACACACGCCCAGCACGCTCCAGCACGCGCCAATCACCAGAGAGCAAGAGAGAGGGGAGCCGGCCTCACATAGCCATTGATCTCTTTGTCCTCCAATCAAACTGTGACCTGATTAATCCCACATGTTCCTATTGGCCAGGTTGGCACAATAAACCTACCTATCACAATAAGGTCTTCCAAATTAATCCATGTCACGAGGTGGTGGACAACTTCGTGACGGGATTCTTGCTTTGTTTGTGTTTGTTTTGCTTTACGTTTCCTCCTTCTTGAGCCACCCAGACCGATGTTTAGATCTGAGGGGGAGACTGGAGGGCTTTTAAGGCTGAGTCTCCACTTTTTCTTTTGAAATTTTAGTTTTGTTTACTTATTTATTTTGATGTCTAAGGAAAATAAATTTCTGTGTAACTTCGCAGCCCATCTCATCAAATCGAATCAGTAAGCGTATGGCCTGAACCCCCTCGTGCGGTAGTTGGAGAGGAACTCGGTGAGAGGCTCCTGGCTTGGGGCGGAGTCAAAGCTGTCAATGAAGGCACAATCTGATGACATCTCCTTGAAGTCATAAGCCTTTTGTCTAAGAAAGATAAGCAGAGACGTCGCTCCCTCGGCCACTTTGCCTTCCTGCCTGCTGGAGCTCTATGCCTGCCTCAGCGGGCGGTCCCAGGTGCGCTGCTCCACCCTGGGAGCTGTGGGCACCTTATAGAACCTGGATTCAGGCAACTCTGCACCCACTGGCCTGTGATCTTCCTACTTCATTGGCCTGCAGCTTCATGAGTTGGAAGCGGGACTTGTGGGCCACATCAGACGTATGGACTTGAGTTGGACTGTGCCGGGTGCCTTCTTGATATCCAATTAATTCTTGTTTTGTTTTTTTTTAGGAGGAGTAAATGTATGTGTGATTAATTATTTTCTTTTTTTTTAATTGTTTTATTAGGGGCTCATATGACTCTTATCACAATCCATACATGCATCACTTTTGTAAAGCACATTTGTGCATTCATTGCCCTCGTCATTCTCAAAACATTTGCTCTCCACTTAAGCCCCTGGCATTGGGTCCTTGGTTTATTTTTCCCCTCCCTCCCCGCTCCCCTCTCTTATGAGCCCTTGATAATTTATAAATTATTATTTTGTCATATCTTGCCCTGTCCGACATCTCCCTTCACCCACTTTTCTGTTGTCCGT
>NW_022103920.1:4264438-4267764 GCF_000313985.2 Echinops telfairi | reverse complement strand
AAAAAATCATTTTATTGGGGGCTTGTACAACTCTTATCACAATCCATATATCCATCCATTGTGTCAAGCACATTTGTACATTTGTTGCCATCATCATCCTCAAAACATTTTCTTTCTACTTGAGCCCTTGGTATCAGCTCCTCATTTTTCCCCTCCCTCTGCATCACCCACTCCCTCATGAACCCTTGATAATTTATAAAGTATTATTATTTTTTCATTTCTTACACTGTCCGATGTCTCCCTTCACCCACTTTTCTGATGTCCATCCCCCAGGGAGGGGGTTAGATGTAGATTGTTGTGATTGGTTCCCCCTTTCTACCCCACCTTCCCCTTCTCCTCCTGGTATCGCTACTCTCAATATTGATCCCGAGGGGTTTACCTGTACTGGATTCCCTGTGTTTCCAGCTCTTATCTCCTCTGGTCTAGATTTGTAAGGTAGAATTGGGATCACGATAGTGTATGAGTTTAGGTGGGTGGTGGAGGAAGTTTAAAAGAACTAGAGGACAGTTGTATGTTTCTTTGGTGCTATACTGCACCCTGACTTAATGCCCGCTTTTTGATTGAGCTATTTGTATTTTTCCTTATTAAAGTGTTGTAGTTTTCTATCGATTTTTGAAATTAGCCCTTTATTTCATGTATCATTGCTAGAACTTTTCCCCCAATCTGTACATTCCCTTTTAACACTTTTGATGAAGTCACTTGATGTGTATAGATGTCATATTTTAGAAGGTTCCAGTCCTTTATTTTTCCCATTTTAATACATACATTTGAATAATGTTTCATTATGTTCAGTAGCATACTTATGCTTTGCACTAGTGCCCTTAAGTTTGTTTTTCTTTATCAAAACTCAGGGGGCTGTAGGTGCTTGGTCGTATTTCTGGGTTCTCAATTCTAATCCATTGATCTTCATGATTATCATAGTACCAGTACCAAGCTGTTTTGATTACTGTCACCAGAGAATAGATTTTCAAGTCTGAGATTGAAAGGCCTCCTACTATGGCTTTCTTTTTTAATAGTGTTTTATTTATCTTGAGTATCTTTCCTTTCCATATAAAGTTGATGTTACTTTTCCCATTTCTTTGAAGAATTGTGCTAGTATATGGCTCAAAATTGCATTAAATCTGTAAAGTGGTTCTAGTAACATTGATATTTTCCTATATGTTAATCTGGTTGACTAGAGAAACAAATTCATAGACACTCCTATGTGTATAAGAGAGAACTTATATCAAAGAGTGATTGTATATTAAGAAAACATTCCAGTCCAGTCCAGTCCAAGTCTTTAAGTCCGATATTAGCTCATATGTCCAATACCAGTCTGTATATTCGTCTTCAGACTCACACAACACCATGCAATGACGCCAAATGCAGGAAAATCACAGGCCAGTTCCTGGAAAGTCTTGTGGATCCGGAAGCAGTGGAAGCATCTCAGTGCTGACGTGGGTCTCCACTTGGCTCCTCCAGCTCTACGACTCTGGCTCCATCAGTATAGCTCCATGTGTCTTCTCAGCAGGAAAATGAAGCAGAGAGTCTGGGTATGGCCTTCAGTGAGCTATTTATCTCAGTAGCGCCTCCCAATGAGGTCATCAAGCTGTGACCTGATTGATAGGCTAAACTCCACCCCTTTACTCTTAATAGTCTCAAGCTGACACCAGATTGTGTAACTACCGCACTATATTTACCTGTCTGGGAGCGTGGTACATTATTGACTTTTGCATGTCTGGTTTGGATTCTTGTAGTTTCCCTTGTGCAAGTCTTTTGTTTCTCTCATTTTCGTTTTTAAAATATGATACTATTCCATGGAGTGTATGTACCAGAGTTTGCTTATCCATTCTTCCATAAACAGACTTTTTGGTTGTCTTCATCTTCTTGCTATTGTAGAAATCATTGCAATAAACGGATGTGCATGTATCTGCTCATGTTTTGTCCTTTATTCCTTTGGAGTATATACTAAGTGGAGAAATGTCAGGGTCATACCGTATTCCGCTCATATTTATTTAAGGAGGCATCATAATGTTTTCAGCAGTGGCTGTACAATTCTGCAATCCCACCAGGAATGCGTGGGCATTCCCATATTTCCATCTCCTTTTCAGCATTTGCTACTTTCTGCCATTTTTTTTCAGTTGTGCTATCAGTGTCCGATAGTTCACAGAAGATGACATGCAGGCAGCCAACAATCACACGGACAGATGGTCACAATCACTAGAGCTAAGAGAACAACAAATTAATCCAATGATGAGCCACGACCTCACACTGACCTAGTGGTTGTTGTTCTTGTTGTTTTAGGTGCCATCGAGTTAGTCATGACCAAGAGTGACCGCATGCACAACAGAATGAAACACTGTCCGGCCCCGGGCGGGCCTCACAGCTATTCTTGTACTTGAGCCCATGGTTGTAGCCGCTGTGTCCATCCGTCTCCTTGAGGGTCTTCCTTTTTTTATTCTTTCTTGTCCTTTCTGCTCCTGTACTTCTCCAGGTACTGGTCTCTCCTGACAACATGTCCAAAGTATGTAAATGCAAGCTTGCCATTCTTGCCTCTAAGGAGCACGCTGGCAGGACTTCAAGACCATCAGTCTTGGAGCTTTCAATATTCTTCCCCCGCACCACAACTCAAATGCATTGATTCTTCTTTGGTCTGCTTTAGTCAGTATCAAAACTTTCACATTTATATGAGGCTATTGAAAATACCCTAGCCTGGGCCAGGTGTATCTAGTTCTCAAAGTGACATCATTGCTCTTCAACACTCTGAAGAGGTCTTGTGCAGCAGATTTACCTAACGCAACCCATCTTTTGGTTTCTTGACTGCTGCTTCCATGAGCATTTTTTGCTGCGTCGTATTCGTGGGGAACTTACCCGCGCTTGTTTAACACGTCTCTGTACTCAGGGTTTGGGGATGTTTCCCCCATCTTTTTGCTAGGATGGAAATTGCTGCACCGCACATTGCCTATGCCTGCTCACGTTGTGTTCTTTATTTCCTTAGGGCGTATGCCCAGCAGAGGAATGGAAGGATCATAAGGGACATGCATTTGCATTTGTTTAAAGACGTGTCATATTGATTTCCATAGGGGCTATATAATTCCTCAATCCCGCCAACAATGTGTGAGCGTTTCAATCTCTCCACATCTTCTCCAGTATTTGTTGCCTGTATTTTTAATTTTGCTAATATTGTCCGTGTGAGGTGCTAGCTCATTGTTGTGGTTGTTTTATTGCTGTTTTAATTTGTATTTCTCATAGTGCTAATGAACGTGGACATTTCTTCATATGGTTGTTAGCCACCTGAGTATCAGACCATATTTAGTAAATTGTCCATTAATGTCCGTTTTTTTTTT
>NW_022103920.1:4262290-4264338 GCF_000313985.2 Echinops telfairi | reverse complement strand
TCTGATTATTTGCTCAGCCTATAGATTGACTAAACATATTGAGAGGATACAGCCCTGTCATGCACATGTCCCAATTTTAAACCATGCAGTATTCCCTTGTTCTGTTAGCACAGCTGCATCTTGATCCATGTACAAGTTCAGCACGAGCACAATGAACTGTTCTGGAGTCCCCATTCTTCTCAAGGTTAGCCATAGTTTGTTATGATCCACACCATTGAATACCTTTGCATAGGCAACCAAAAAAAACCAAGTAAATATCTTTCTGGTATTCTCTGCTTTGAGCTACGTGCCATCTGACATCAGCAACGATATCCCTTTTTTCACATCCTCTTCTGAATCCATCCTGAACCTCTGGCAGCTACCCGTCAATAACTGCTGCAACCGTTGTTGAATGATCTTCAGCAAAATTTTACTTGCACGTGATTTCAGTGATATTGTTCTGTTAGTTGAGCATTCTGTTGGGTCACCTTTCATTGGAATGGGCATACACCTGGAACGCTCCCAGTCAGTAGGCCAAGTCACTGGCAGAGAAGAATGCTTCCATTGCTTCATCAGCTTGTTGAAGCCTTTCAGTTGGTTCTCTATGAATTCCTAGAGCCGTGGTTTTGGCTAATGAATTTGAAGCTTGAATTTCTTCCTTCAGCACCGTTGGTTCTTGCTCATATGTTACCTCCTGAAATGGTGGAATGTTGACTAGTTCTTTGGGGTACAGTAACTGTGTGCTCTTTCCATCTTCTTTTGATGCCTCCTGCATCATTCAATATTTTGCCCATAGAATACAATATATTTAGGTTTTTCATCCACCTTGCCTTCATTTTGTATACGATGTGAGGTATGGATCCTTTTTCATTCTATTGCAGGTCGAGATTTGATTTTTCCAGCACCATTTCTTACTACACTTGATCTTAGCCAAAAGGCCGAGACGCGATCTAGCACCATTTCTTGAAAAGACTGTCTTACAAATTAAATGTGTTTTAGTTTTTTATAAAGCTATCTGGTGTCTTCTGAATCCTCCTCCCCCCGCCCTCACTACCATGACCCAGCTCTACCTTACAAATCTGGCTAGACCCGAGAACACACATTGGTACAGATAAGAGCTCCGGACACATGGAATTCAGGAACGATAAACCCCTCAGGAACAGTAGTGGGATTAGCGGTATCATGAGGGTAGGGAGTTGGTCAGGGAGGAGGAAGGGTGAGAAAGGGGGAACCCATCATAAGATTGGATATATGCCCCCCCCACCAGGGGACAAATAAAAGACATGTGGGTGAAGGGAGACAATGAACACAGGAAATAACAATATATAATTGATCAGGATTCATGAGGTGGGGAGGATGGGGAAGAGGAGGGGGGGAGGAGAGGAGCTTATACCAAGGGGTTAAGTAGAAAATGTGTTGGAAATGATGATGGCAACATATGTACAAATACGTACAATTGATGTATGGAATTTATAAGAGCTGTAAGAGCTCCCAATAAAATGACTTAAAATATCTGTATATCTGCTGTCTGTAGGGACTTGGTTGTGTTTTGGGGTTTTCTCTTCTGATCCACTGACTGACATATGTGTTGCACCATTACCAAGCTGTTTGGATTACCATGGCTATGGAGTGCTTTGAAATCAGGGAGGGAGAGGCCTCCTGCTTTGTTTTTGTTTTTTAGTTTTGTTGTTGTTGTTAGATGCCATCAAATCAGTTCTGAACCACAGCGACCCTATGTACAAAAAACCAAAGCACTGAATCACCAAGGAACACAGAGAGTGTGTGCGCCAGGGCATCTTGAGCGCCGCCACCGTGGGTTACAACATCCTCAAGGCGGGAGGCAGCGCAGTGGACGCTGTGGAAGGAGCCGTGGTGGTCCTCGAAAACGATCCAGAGTTCAACGCAGGTCATGACTTCTTTGGGGGTTGAACAATCCTTTAATAGGGTTCACCTGATTCATAACAGTAGCAAAATTACTGTTATGAAGTACCGTAGTAATGAAAATCATTTTATGGTTGGTGTCACCACAACATGAGGACCTGTATTAAAGCGTCGTGGCATTAGGAAGG
>NW_022103920.1:4260114-4261538 GCF_000313985.2 Echinops telfairi | reverse complement strand
TACCGTGTCCAAAGTACATGAGACAGACAAAGTCTTCTCCTCCTTGCTGCTAAGGGGAATTCTGGATAGACTCCTTCCAAGGAAACTCTGTTCATTCTTTTGGCAGTCTGTGGTTATTTTTCAATGGTATTTTGCTTGTAGTGGTGTTTTGTTTCTCTAAAGTGTCTTTATTTTCCATATGAAGTTTGTGATTGCGTTTTTCCATTTCTTTGAGGAATTGTGCTGGGATTTGGATTAGAATTGCATTGTATTTATAGAATGCTTTTGGCCATATTGGCATTATCACTATATGAAGTCTTTCTATCCATGAACATGGGATATTCTTCCATTTATATAAACTTATTTTGGTTTCTAGTAGAAGTGTTTTATATGATTTTTTGGTTTAAGCCTTTTGTTTATCTGGTTATATTTATTCATGAGCATTTTATCTTTGGGGTGTTTACCTTATAGTCCCTTTCCTTAATATACAAAAACCTAACTGATTTTTGTCTGCTGATCTTATAACCTGCTCTGTTGCCAAAATTTTCACTTAGTTCCAGCATTTAAAAAAAATTATTATTGAGTCTTTGGGATTCTCTCCATATAAGATCATGTTGGCTGAAAATAATTGAGTTTTATTTCTTTGTTGCCAATTTGGATGCCTTTACTATCTTTCGTCTGTCTCATAGCTCTAGCTTAGGATTCCAGGACTACCCATTATATTTTAATTCCATATTCACATGGGTCTTTTGAATTCCCCTGATACAGTTGCTGAAATGTAACACTTCTCAGAAGAGATGAGTACACAACCAAACCATGTTATAAAATCTTTCCAGTTGAACTACAACAGTCTTATTTACGATACCTTAATAGCCCCGAGGAAGCTTTTTGCAATTTTCTCCTTCTTTCCCTTTAGTAACAACTTTATTCTCAAAAAATTATTGATGTAGGTTCATACAACGTAATGCGTGAGCTGAAGAGCAGAAAATCTGACAAAACCAGCGACTGTAAAGACACCAGCAGCAATGAGAGCAACAGCCCATGCTTGTAGAGAACGTGCTTGGGAGGTGGTTGTAACTGGGTCAGAGTGACAGGTGTGATCTGAACGCATTCGCAGGCTCAAACGCAAGTTAGTGTAGAGTTCTGGCCTTGATGGGCTGAGCTTATGAGAAATGTCTGTGCTGTTGTAGCTCACTACATTTAGGCTGTTTAAGTGGAGACTGACATGCCTGCAGTTGAGGTGTCCAAAGGAAGAGTTTGCCCCAACTTCTCTTCCTGGGAGAGAGCAGTTCTCAGAGATCCTCAGCAGATTTGGGGTTCCAGATGTCCACCAGGACATCTGGGCTGATGGGTCATCCACGCACCCATCCATCTATCCAGGAAGAGGAGTGCTAGTCCAGGTAGACTAGAGAAACAAATTTATGAACGCTCATGTATATAAGAAA
>NW_022103920.1:4238647-4257693 GCF_000313985.2 Echinops telfairi | reverse complement strand
GGGCGCTAGAGTAGCTCCATGTGTCTCGTCAGCAAGCATGTTTCACAGAGAGTGACTGTGTGTCCGCCTCCAGGGAGCTATTTATCTCCTCAGTGCCTCCAAATGAGGTCATCAAGCTGCAACCTGATTGAAAGGCTAGACTCCACCCTTCCACAAGTTGACACTGGATTATGTAACTACGACAGCTGTGTTACCCGATGGGTGCAGCTGTTCGGACGATGGTCTGCTCTGTGCTCCTTCCCTCTCCGGAGCAGGCGTGACTCCAGGTGTGAGCCAGGACAGGTGTGAAGGGGGACAGCAGAGACTTTTTCAGGCAGTAAGCATCGATGGTAAAGTGTGAGAACCAGACACATGCTTTGCAGGCAAGGCAACTCCACTCTCAGATGTCTGCAGTCACCCTGCTCGTCCCTGGCTGCGCAGAGGCCCACACCCAGCTCCTCTGTTTCCGAGTTCAAATTCTTTCCCCTTCCTTCTGAGGCACGCTTATGTGCATTCTCCTCATGACACAAAGACCTTTGATTGTGTGGATCATAAAAAATTATGTCTAACACCGGGAAGGTTGATTCCAGAACACTCCATCGTGCTCGTGTGGTGCTGGTACATGAACCAAGAGGCCGCTGTGCAAACAGAACAGGGGGGTGCCGGGTGGTTTTATCTTCATATTAATCAGCACATTCACAGTCCTCAAGGCCCAGACCATGCTGGGCAGTCCTCGCTCTTTGACTGTCTCCCACTGCCACCCCTTAGCCCCAGTGACCAGTGACGGGGAATGGAAAATGAGGGCCAGCAGGACCTCTGCTAGAGGACCCTGCCCCAGAGGGCTGGGGGGACACAATGCAGCTGTGGGAGGAGCCATCCCAGAGGGCTGGGGGGGTCACAGTGCAGCTGTGGGAGGAGCCTGCCCTAGAGGGTTGGGGGACACATTGCAGCTGTGGGAGGAGCCTGCCCCAGAGGGCTGGGGGCACACAGTGCAGCTGTGGCGGGAGTGGCAGCTGCCACAGACCCCTGCCTTTAGGCTTGACTGCTGCAGCCTCAGTTGGTGGCTGGCAGGCTGGTCCTACAGCAGAAGTCCAGGTGGCAGCACCCAGAGCCCCAGGCTAGGAATGGAATGAGGGTTCAGAGGTCCAGGGGGAGAGAAAAGAGTAATGAGGTGGGAGGACCCTCACATTTTGGCCCCCAGAGAAAAGAAGAGGCCAGGTGGTTCAGTTTGAGTGAACTTGGGGATGGGAATGTATTAAGTCCGAGTGGGGAGAGGCCACCATCAGGCATCTCCAGAGGAGATAGGCCAGTCTGGTCCTCTTCCTGGGCTGCGGATCGGGTCCCTCTCAGGGGATGTCACTGCTAAACATGCCAAGTGTCATCCAGTCAGTTCTGACCCACAGCGACCTGTGCACAACAGAAGGAAACACTGCCCGGTCCTGCGCCGTCCCCACAGCGGTTCCCGTGCCTGAGGCCAGAGCTGCAGCCCCGGTGTCCATCCATCCCCTCCAGGGTCTTCCTCTTTGTCGCCGCCCCTCCACTGGACCAAGCTCGCCGTCCTTCTCCAGGGACTGTCTCTCCTGACAACGTGTCCGAAGTAGGTGAGATGAAGCCTCACCACCCTCACCTCCAAGCAACCTACTGGCTCTCTCTCTCCCAAGACAGATTTATTTGTTCTGTTGGCCGTTGTAGTAATGTCCATGTTCCTCGTCGGCCCCATCGTTTAAGTGCAGCGACTCTCTTCTGTCTTCCTTAGTCAATGTCCAGTTCTCACATGCATGTGACAACACAGAGCCCTGGTGGCGCCCTGGTTACAGCTGAGGCTGCTAACCACACAGTCGGCAGTTCGAAACCACCAGCGGCTCTACGGGAGAAAGATGGGGCCTTCCACTCCCGTAGCTGCAGTCTCGGAAGCCCACAGGGGCAGTGCTACCCTGTCCTCTAGAGTGGCTGTGGTCAGTATTGACTCGATGGCAGTACGTTTTGTTTATTGTAACCATTCTCGGGGGTAAGGTGGGTGGGCAGTGGGAGCAGGATCAGAGGCCCTGACTTGGCACCCATAGCCTGTCCTGCCTGTAACCTTGCGACATTCATGCCCTCTTGCAGCTGCCTGTCTGAGAAGTCCTTGGGCTCCTTCCTAGATTTCTTAGGAAGCCAGTTGAATCTCCAGAGAAGAGTTCATCATCCCGTGTCTACTGCCAGCCTACCCAGTTTCATCTGAATCGTGTACACAGGCCATGCCCATGCTTTCCCTGAAGCCCGCCGTCCGGATGCTGCTGGCAATTTTGATGCCCATCCCTTCCCAGAGGTGCACTGTCTGGAAGATGCTGGTAATATTGATGTCTTCAGGGACAGAGAGATCTGCTCTATCAGCTAGAAGGCCATGGCAGGGGCCTGGGTCTCCTTTACCGGGGCCTGACCCTCGGGTATGGCGTGTTCATGAGCCCACAGATCATCATGGCCCCCTGAGCCAGCTCTGGAAGTTGCCCGGGCCAGGATGAGGCTGGTCCACGCTCTCTCGGCCCTGGGTGGTAATCCACTAGCTCAGGAGATTCTCTGGGTCTGGATCCTATTGAGCCTAAGTCTTCAGCGGAACCTCGGGACTCAGGCCATGGGCGAGTCTGCTGCTGGCCATGCTGAAGGGTGATGGTTGGCTGTGGGGAGCGTACGGGTGGATGGGAGAGAGGCCCATGCCGGGAAGGGGCTGCAGCTGCCAGTGGGGCTTGAGTGGTTTTAAACCAGGAGGGACCATTCCCTGGAGAAGGACATGATCATTGGCAGGGGGCCAGGGGAAAAGAAGAAGACCCCCCACCAGAGCGATGGACACAGTGGGTTCATAGCAAGACTTGTGAGGGCCGGGCGGTGTTCTCTTGTGTTGCACAGCGAGGGTCACTGGGAGTCCGAACAGACTCGAAGGCACCTAACAGCAACAAAGGACAGCCTTCTGATGCCTTTCCATCTTTGTCGTAGACGCCTCTTTCCTCCAGTTTTCATTGCAACCCCGAGCCACGTTGGAATCAGCTGCCCTTCTCCTCCTGCTTGACGCTCCTTAGAGATGAAAGGGCTTAAGGAGAGCACTGGGCGTCTTAACGCAGGGCTTGAAGAACGCACTGTTCCCTTGTTCCGGTGGCTCAGCATGGGCATGAGAGCCTCGCCTGTCTCCTCGGGTCATTGCGTGCTGCTGTCGGCTCACAGCACCCCTTTGTACAACCCAAGGAGCCCCTGCCCGGCCTGCACCATCCTCACGACGGTGGTTGATATGTCTGAGCCCCTTGTTTCAGTCCTCCTCTCCCGCCGCCCCTCTACTTTACTGAGCATGACACCCTTCTCCATGGATTGCTCTCTCCCGATGACCTGTCCGAAGCAGAAGTCTCACCAGCCTCTGGTGAGACTCACCAAGGAACATCTGGCTGTACCTCTTCGAGACAGTGTGTTTGTTCTGTTGACGGTGCATGCTAGTTCAGTACTCTTCACCCGCCAGCACCGTCATTCCAATGCACGGATCCTTCTTCAGTCTTCCTTACAGTGTCTAATTTTCACGTGTGTGAGAAGTGATTGAAAACGCCGTGGCTTTGGGTGGGTGTTTCAACCCTTGACCCAGGTCTTCTGCAGCAGATTGACCCAGTGCCATGTGTCCACCAGCAGCCCTCCTCCAGAGAAAGACAGGGATTTCCACCCCTGTAAACTGTTACCATCTCAGAAACCCACACCACCGTTCCACCCTGTCCCATGGGCTCACGAGGAGTCAGCATTGACTGACAGCAGAGGGTTGCTTGTGTCTTGGCTGTGTGATTTGGTCTCTGACTGCTGTTTCAGGAGGCCTGATCGTGGACCCAAGCCGGATGAAGTCCTTGGCAATATCACTCCAATCGTTGGCAAGCAGGAGGAAGCCTTGATAACTTCAATCTTTTCTCCATTTATCGAGATGCCACCCATGCGTGGTGAGGCTTCTGTGTTTAGAGAAGGATCTTGCTTTTCCGCAGAGATAAGCTGTGGGGCACAGAACATTACTCTCCTGGGGTGGGTGGAGTCAGTCACCTCAGGGGCTTTGGGAACCGCAAAGATCCCACCCAGGCCGGAAAGTTCCGGAGAGACTGGGCGCTTGGAACCGAGCGCTGCAAGCGTGTCTGTGTGTGTTTCTGTCTTGAATGGAAAGAAAGTACATCCGGGAGATACACTCCTTGGAGAAAACTGTGAAACACAGAAGAGGGAATTTGAACTCAAAATCATCTCTCTGTTTTTAACACGCCCCGCTGCCTCATCTTCTCTATGCACATGCGCGCCCTGGGGTGCCTGTTGGCTGGGGTTTTGTCACTAGAGATTGAAAACCTTGCAAGCCACAGCAGTGAGGGTGGCACCGGACTGGGCGGGTTTCCTTCTGTTGTGCTCGGATCACTGTGAGTCAGAACCCACAAGATGTCAACAGCAACAACAGCAATGAGGAGGGCGGTGGCTCTGCCCCCCTCCCCAAGTCCTCCCCCGCCACCTTCTCTCCCTCCCCTCCTCCCCCCACCTCCCCTGGCGTCTTCCTGGACTTTTCCCAGAAACGGCAAGCCAATAAATGCTTCAGGAGGAGCCTTTCCTTATCTCTGTAGGAATCTGATTTCTTATCTCACTCTCCCAGCATTCCAAATCGTACGGGACCTCCTCCCCCTTGGGGACAAACTCCTTCTTGGAGTCTGCCTTTCTGGATACTCCTTTTTCTTCTGGACCGTTTATCTCCTTCCTTCATTCAGATTACTCGTGTTCCCACACACAGGAATGATGGCTGGAATGCCCCCAGGCCGGGGGCTGTCTTCTTCCATCAGACGTGCAGTCCTGCAGTCAGCCCCTGCCGCACCGCTCGGTCACCAACCGGGCTCTTGGTGGACAAGAACCACCTTTGGAGTGGCCATGAGTCTGAATCAACTCTGTGGCACAGAGAACAACCCCCGCCCCCTAGTTTCTGGGAAGACGACCTTGTTTGGGGATAGGGTCTTTGAGAGCTTGTTTGGAGGTTCCAGCAGGGGAGCGCAGCTACTCCGACACCCTTGACCAAAGGACGATCCTCCTTCTGTTGGGCAGGTCGTCCTTTTCAGCCAAGCATGTGACTATGGGAGGGACACACGCGGAGTGGTGAGGGAGGTAGGGGGCACCCGCCTAGCCAGCCAGGTCAGCCAAATCAACCTGGCGATCAATGAGGTGACAGATATCTCAGTCAGATCACCCTCACCTCACATCCATGGGCATAGGGTCCGTTGAAGAGGAGGTCACATTGTTGTTGGGTGTGTCCCACTTCTACCTGGGTGGTGTCCCTATAACAGAGGGGAAGGGACACAGACCCTGAGACCGGAGGGAAAGTGATGTGAAGATTTGGCAAGAGTCACAGGCTGCGGCCAGAGTCTGGGAGAGGCGCAGAGAACCCAATCTCGCTCGGAGACCTCAGAACGAGTGGACGAGGCTGATACCCAGACGTGGGCCTTGTCGTCTCCAGAATTGTGTGAGAAATTACCTCATCAACACCTTTCATTTCCGTCACCAAGCAAGAGAATAAATTATTGTTAGGTAGCGAGAAGCAGGGGCCAGGGGTTGTCCCTCTCTATACCTGAAGGCCCCCCTTAGCCAGCCTAAAGACTCACTGGGCATGCTCCAAATTCAAGGCCCAGCCAGGTAGGCAGCACACCTGGGTGGGCCCAAACTAGGCCACATGGGTTTAATTCGGCCAATGGGGTCAACCAGTCCTGTGGACCACGCCCCCCAGCTGAAGTCCCTAAAGGCCGGAACCTGGAGACCACCACCCTTCTGCTGTTTTTCTGTCTTCTGCTGGGCAGTGCAGTGGTCTCTCTCTCTGGCCTCAGGCCACCACATGTGTGTGTGTGGGGGGGGGGGGTTTTCGTTCCGGGGGGTTGCGGTGTTCAGCGACTGTAAAACCTGAAACTTCTTCCGCCCTTTATAAAAACCCACTTGGATCACAAACCAGGCTTTGGTGTGAATTTTTCTCGTGGGAAGCCACGAACCGAGGTATTTCCTGCCCGAGAAATCTAACACCCCATGCCTGCAGAAGGTGTTGTTGTTGTTGTGTTTTGGTGTTTTCCAAGTTGGGAAAAACCATAGCATTTCTATACCCTGCAGTGAATGATCTGTTGTTGCTGCGGCTGTTAGTGCCCCCGCAACCCCCGCCTACGAAGGAACACGACACCATCCGGTCCCGCACCACCCCCACAATCGGTGTCATCTTGAGCTCGTTGTTGCAGACACAGTGTCATCCATCTCAGTGAGGGGCTTCCTCTTTGTCGCGTACCCTCTGCCTACCGAGCATGAGGTCCTTCTCCCGAGACTAGAGCCCCCTGACCACCTGTGCGACGTCTAAGAGACGATGTGTCCGCATCCTCAGTTTTAAGGCGCATTCTGGCTGTCCGTCCTTGAGGATGGATGTTGGTTCTTCTGTCACTTGACACTTCCATATGCTTCACCAGCACCATCACTCAAACGCATCGATGCCTTAGCCGTTGTCTGGCTTTCAGATGGATCTGAGATGACTGAAAGTGCGCATGGCCTGGGTCAGGTGACCTTAGTCCCCCCCAAACTGGCATCTTTGCTTTGTAACACTTTAATCAGGCTTGTGCAGCAGGTTTGCCCAACGCGATAGGTCCTTTGCCTTCTTGCCTGCTGCATCTGGGAGCATTGACTGGGGAGCCAAGTCAAATGGAATCAACTCCAGTCTTTTCTCTGTGTACCAGGAGGTTGTTTATCCATCCAGTTGGGAGGATTCCTGTTTCCTTTACGTGGAGCTATAATCCATACCCAAGGCTATGCAGGCTTTGATCGTCATCAACAAGTGCTTCAAGTCTTCTTTGCTTTCAACAAGGAGAGTTGTGTTACCCGCACATCGCAGGCTAAAAGGCCTTCCTCCCATCCTGATGCGGAGTTCTTCAAACAGTCCAGTGGCTCAGATGAACTGCTCAGCATACAGATTGAATACATGTGGTGAAAGGATACAACCCTGATGTGAAATCACACCTTATTTCCTTGTTTAGTTCAAATGGCTGCTTCCCAATCTATGTCAACATTCCTCATCAACCTCCCCCACCCCTGCCAACAAACAAACAAACAAACCCACAGCTGTTGAGTCAGTGCTGACGAATAGCAACCCTTCAGGGCAGAGTGGAATGGTCCCTTTGGTTTCTGGGACTTTAACTCTGTACTGCAGCAAACAGGTTCCTCTTTCTCCCCAGGAGCGGCTGGGAAATTCGAACCACTGAATCTGTGATTAGCAGCTCCATTCATACCACTCTGCATCAGCAAGGCTCCTTATGAGCACAATTAAGTTACTGGATTCCCAGCGCCCCTCAATGCTATCCACCCTTTGCTAGGACCCCTGAGCTGGATGTCTGCACAGGGTGTTTACAGAGGCCATAAAGAACAAGTGAGCCTCGCTCTGGAGTTCCCTGCTTTCAGCCAAGGGCCATCTGACGCCAGCAATGACTTCCCTCAGGTCGCATCCCCTTCTGAATCTGGCTTAGATTTCCAACAGCTCCCTGCCGATGTCCTAGGGCAACCATTTTTTGAATCATCTTCAGCAAAATTTTACGTGCATGTGTTACTAATATGAATCCAATAATTTCTGCATTCCGATGGATCGCTTTTTGTGTGTGGAACGAGCACACAGATGGTTCCCTTTGTGTCAGTCCTGCCTTGTCCTCAAAAGTGTCCCCAGGCTTGGACCCGTTGTTACAGGCACTGTGTCAGTCCACCGCACTGAGAGTCTTCCTTTGCATTTGGCTGTCCCTCTACTTCATCACGCATGACGTCCTCCCCCAAGGACTGGTCTCCCCCGACAACATGCCTGTGTATGTAAGGACACGTCTCAGCATCCTCGCTTTGAAGGAACCTTCTGGCTGTATCTCCTCCAGGACAGATTTACTTGTAGCCCAAGGTACTTTGAATGTGCTTCCCCCAAACCGTAACTCAGATGCTTCAATTCTTCTCCAGCCTTCCCCGTTCACTGTCCGGCTTTCCTGTGCATATGAGGTGATTGAAAATTCCATGGCTGGGGCTGGGGTGGAAAATCCTTTTGAGGGCTTTTGACACTGCAAAGGAGCAGAGAGACAGCATGGTAGATGGAGGTGGAGGAGAGAATGGAGTTCGTGTGTGTGTGTGTGTGTGTGTGTGTGTGTGTGTGTTTGAGTTGGTGAAAATAACGTGGATGTGATTAGAATGACCTAGTAGAGAGGGACACGTTGATCATTCAAAAGGAAGGTGTCAGTCGCTGGATCAGTATCCAGGGCATCTGTCTTCACAATCTGAGGCTCAGGTAACAGGGGGGGTCCCAGAGTGTGGGTGTGTTTACTGGGGCACATAGGTGTTGTCACTCAGTTCTGGAGCCTAGAGGTCCCACATCCTGGTGTCCCCGAGGGGACTCTGAGGGAGAATGTGTTTGTGCTCCTGTAACTCTTGCCAAATCTTTACCTGCCACCTTCCCTCCAGTCTCAGGGTCTGTGTCCCTTTCCCTCTGTTATAGGGACCCTACGCAGGTGGAAGTAGGAGGCACCCTACCCCATATGACCTGGTTTTCCAAGACCCTATCCCCAAACCAGGTCATCCTCCCAGAATCTGGGGGGTGGCTGCTGTGTACCACAGAGTTGATTCAGACGCATGGCTACCCTAAAGGGTTTTTTGTTCGTCAAGAGCCCTGGTGTCAAAATAGTGAAGCACTAGGCTACTAACACAAAGGTTGGCGGTTCAAAGTCATCCAATGGCGCCACTGCCATAATGATTGTTTTTGTTGGTGGTGGAAGGGGCAGACCAGTGGTTTCTGACTCACAGCACCTCTGTGATGGAGTAAGATGGCCCCATGGGGTCTTCTTGGCTGTAATCTTTCCAGGGGAGGACGACCAGGGTCTCTCTCCTCTAGAGCCTCTGGGTGGGCTTAAACTGTCTGCCTTTGGATTCTCAGTCAAGAGCTTAACCGTGGAGCCACTACAGCCTCGAAATATCTTCCTGGAAGATACCAGTCAATTAAGCACCATAGGCTAGGAGGGCAAGTCTGGTGCAAGGACCACAGAAGGCTATAGAGGGGACCTCCGGTGGTTCAAAAGCCCTGGTGGCATACTGCAATCTGCAAGGTCGGCATTTCAAAACCACTAATGACTCTATTGGAGAAAAATGGAGCTTTCTACTGCCATAAAGTGTTACAGGCTCAGAAACCCACGGGGCAGTGCTACCCTGACCTCTAGGGTTGCCATCAACTCGATGACACTGAGTCTGAGTGGTTCATTTCAAAAGAGCAGAGCCATGCTCATGAGGGTGGGAAGGAGACTTGGGAGGGAGGGAAGTGTGGAGGGGCCAGGCAAGAAACCCTTTGCTTCAACTTTCGCAGTACAGCATAAAGCAGGGTCATCACTGGGCCGGGAGATGGGGAGGGAGTGCTGGGGATCTGAAGGGGGAGTCCAAGGCCCAGCAGTGGAGCATAGAGGGAGGAAGGGGGCTGGCACCATCACCAGGAAGGAGGACTTACTGGGGGGCACTTGAATGAGGCCACTGAGCCACATGGGTGCAGACAGGGTGTGGAGCTGGTGGAGAGCCAGTGTGAACCTGCCGTTGTGTTTAGCCAATAGCATCCAGTGAGAGAAGGTGCAGGGGAGCTGGGAGCAAGTGCGAGGGAATATCTAGTGCAGTGGTTCTCACCCTCCTCATGCCGCGACCCTGTAATGCAGTTCCTCATGTTGTGGTGACCCCCTACCATAAAATTACTCTCGTTGCTACTTCATAACTGTGATTTTGCTACTGTTATGAATCGTAATGTAAATATCTGATATGCAGGATGTATTTTCATTGTTACAAATTGAACATCATTAAATAATAGTGATGAATCACAAAAACAAAATGTAATTATGTATTGTGAAATATTTACTTCTAATTATAAATAAATGAAATTTTGTCTTGAAGCATGGTGTAGCATGGGTAGCAGTCGTAATATAATAACAGTCATCTACATTGCTACATTTTGCAACAGTATGTGTCAAAAGCCAATGTCAGTGCGAAGGTGGAGATAGCTTTGATAGAAGAGTGATATCACAATTCCTAAGACCATTGGAAATATGTGTTTTCCCATGGTCTTAGGTGACCCCTGTGAAAGGGTCGCTCCACTCCCAAAGGGGCCTCGACCTACAGGTTGAGAACCGCTGATCTTGAGCATGGTGATTGTCCAAGGGGTTAGCGACTTCAAAGGGCATGGGGGAGAGAGAGGGAGAGGGAACAACTGATTGATAGTGCCAACGATGGTTAAAGCTAAGGTGTATATGAGAGTTTAAATTCTGAGCACCCCGTTTGCAGAAGGCTGGGGATGACAGCGAAAGCTCAAATCCACGTGCAGGGTCCCCACCCCGATGAAGCCTCCGTTGAACTACTTTTGGCTTTTGTCCAGGGCTGTGAGTATGCTTGTCCTCAGGCAGAGTGCACGGGGAAGTGGATTCCTCCGCCCCACCAGACAAGTCCAGGGCGTGACTGTCTTCCTTAGGGGCTTGCCTGGGTGTGTCCTCGAAGGAGCTCATCGGGCTGGGTGTGGTATAGTCAGCTGTCGTGGCCTGACTGGTTGGTTGAAAGGCCAATCTTGTAAGCTCTTCTGTCTACCTTAATGTTGCTGTCTCTATCATAATTCCAGTCCCCGTTCTGTAGTCCCACCTCTCACAGTGATGTGTTCATCTGCCACCGCTGAAATGATTTTGTGACGTCTCATTTGCCCTCTCTCATTCTTTTTATAGCTCTGTGTCTCAGCAAACCTTGAGACATTGGGGCCGCTGGCCAATGGCCTCCTTCATCTGAAAGACGTGCTTCTCATCTTGGATGTGGTCCCATTGGAGACTTGTTCTACGTTCTCCTTCACTATAGGTGGGATCTCCTAAAACAGCGGCAGAAAGGAGTGGGCTGGGAGGCCACATGGAGGGCTAGAGAGAGGATCCATAAAGCTGAGCTGGTGACAAGGGATGGCCACTTGGATCTGTGGCTTCAGCTACTGTCCAACAGGATGGTCACTGGGGATGTGTGATTATGGAGCTGAGGTGGGGGGAGAACAAATGGGGAACGCCTGGGAGTGTCCTCTGTGCACCGAGTAAATTCCCAAGGCTCGGACTGACCACATCTCCTGAGTCATCTCACAGTGCTGATTCCATGATGAGCTGGCAGTATTTCGGAAGGACTGGCCTTACATAGAGTTTATTATTAAGGGGAGCGCCATTTTGCTTTTTAACAAAGAAGGTAGGTGACTGCCACACCGTGTCTACTGGTTAGCTCAGATTCAGGGTGTTACCATGGGGACCAGGGTGGTATTGACCACAGGAAGGGCACTGGAGAAGAGGAGGGGTTCAAGGGACATGCGGGCAGCATCGGAGAGGAAGGGCCATCTTCGGGGAACTAGAATCACCAAGAACCAACAGAGAAGTTGTGTTTGAGAGAGTGACTGCGAGCTAGAACCTAAATCCTGGCTAAGTGATGGAGAAGGATCCCGGGCTGGCAGCTGACAGTGTAAGGAGGGCCCGTGGGCGGGGCGTTGGAGGGTTGGGGGTTGCGGGAAGGAGAATTGTTGGAAAGATGCAGTGAGGTTGGAGGGTCATCTGGGGCTGGTGGCCAGAGGACTATGGGAAGAAGTCCATCAGCAGCCACTCGTGAGGACAGCAGAGGAAGCTGTGCTCTCGGAGGTGACCAGGTCAGAGAAGTAGGCAAGGGGAAGCATCAGGGAGAGGAGACTCAGGTGAGGGAGACCTGGGGCTCCAGGAGCTGCCACACCAAGTGAGGGATGTGCTGCGAGCAAGAATCCCAGGCTTGTGAAGGTGACTAACATGAGGGGTTAGGAACCTGTTTGAGTCCTGGTTGACTAGGGAACAAATACAGAGATCCTCCTTTGGGTGTAAGAGAGATTGGGCCCTTGCCCCCTGTGTAGTTTCAGGGACAAACAGGCAGCTCCAGGCCAGGTCCTCAGCCTGGCTTCCTGGTCTCCAGGGGGAGGTGGCAATGGCAGATGCCCCTGGCGCTGGTAGCTTGGGGGCTTCAGTGGAGCCAGGCCTGTTCTTCCCAGCTTTGGCTGCTGACTCTCCACCATCTGACCATCTGCACAGCCAGGCCCCTGCAGCCTGCCCCCCATGCTTCTGGCTTGCAGACACTGCAGAATCTCTGGCTACCATCTGTCAGGAGCTTTGGGATGGGGGGTGGGGGTGGGAGCTCCTGCCTTCCACTCGGCACCCTCCTGACCTCTGCTCCTCAGATACCCCTAGCCCCTAGATCCAGTGATGACAGGGTTGTCCAGCTCCTGTGAGCAGTGGCCCCCCCCACGCAAACACCATTGGGTGGGCAGGCATTTTCTTTCTAATCCTAACACCTACCTTGCTGTATTAAAAATATCTACACAGGTGTCTGCCTCTAGCTGAGAGGCCCTCACGGTCAGGGCCAGCACTTCTGGCCCTGTCTGTCCAGAGTAGAGTCCAGAGTGTGTCCCTTCAAAAGGGCTGAGGAGCAGCCGGAGAGCAGAGGTAAAAGGAACCAGGGGAGGGGAGAGGCTATGAGTCAGCCTCCTGGGCCGGCCCGCCTGGAAGAGAGGGCAAAGAGGGGCTTGTGGTTGATTGTCAGACCCTCCCTCTCTTCCTTCCTGTGGGGAGGGCCGCTGGGCACAGCAGGAAGTCACCCAGCCACAGGGATCCCTGGCTCTTCCTGGGGGCTGTGTGGAAGTGCAGGCCCCCTGCTTTCTCTGAAGGGGGCCTTGCTTAGAATGGGGTCTGTTTGGGGGAATGGTATCTGTGATAATGCTCTTGGTCATGTTAGCCTAAGGTCACAGGGCAGTAGGGTGGGCTCTCAGCCCTTCCGAGTCCTGTCCTCACAGCACAGGGGAGGAGGCTCAGAGGCAGGCAGAAGAAGGGCATCATGGGAAGGTCGCCTAGAAGCCCAGGCAGGTCTCAGGCCACCAGAAGCTGCGAGAGACCCGTAGGCGCTTCCCCTGAAGCTACAGAGAGAGTGGTCCTGCAGACCCTGGAGTTCCAGCCAGGACGCTTCTTAGAAGGTGTCCAGACGTGGTCTCACGTACATCAGACGTGCTTGGTAAAGTGGAGGGGCAGCAGAAAAGAAGAAGCCCCTCTGCCCGAAGGATGGACCCTGTGGCTGTGGTCATGCTCTGTGCTGGGGAGAGGTTTGCTACGAGTCAGAACGATTAGATGGTACTGACCAACATCACCTTCCAGAACGGGAGGCAATGAATGTCCAGCGGTTGCAGTCAGCAGCATGGGCATTGTTACTGCAGCCCTGGGGCACTTCCTCCCCGTGTTCTCACCTTGCCAACTCCACCCACCATTCCGGGGAAGATGGACCTCAAGCAGGTGGAGATGCCTTTGAGCTGACAGCAGAGCTGGAGGGCGAGGGGGAGGGGAGCACTCTGGCACCAGGGAGGAGGGATGAGTCCTTCACTTCTCCCCTCCCTCCCTCCATTTCTTTGCTGTTAGTAGACTTTCACCTGAGATGTCTCTCTGGCACTTCTTGCTTGTTCCAGTGGCATTGATAGCAAGGATTGAGGGTGTGGTTTGGCTGTGTTTCTAAGCCGATTGTTGTTGAGAATGGTGCACAGCAGACACACACCAGCCCCCCCCCCTCCCCCCTAACCACACACACTCCAGTTGTTAGGTGTGTAGCCACTCCCATCTGTCCTTTGCGAGCTGCTCCTCCCCAGTTGCATGAGCTCACCACCCTGGGAGCACCCCGCCTCATCTTTCCCAACGGTTGGGTCAATCCCAAAGGATCCCTGGTGATGCAGTGTCTTCATGCCCTGTGCTGCTAACCCCAAGTTCAACAGTTTGAAACCACCAGCTGCTTCATGGGAGAAAGACGAGGCTTTGTACTCTGGTCAAGCGTTGTCGCAGTCTCGGAAACCCACAGGGACAGTTCTACCGGGTCCTGCAGGGTGGCTGTGAACTCGAATCCATTCGGTGCCAGCGAGTTTGGTTTTTTAAATTTTTTTATCCCATTTAGACAGTTCTTTAAAATAACACAATGCCAAAGGCAGGCAGGTGTTCTTTGCTGATTAAGATAAGCTATTATTTGGCTTACAGAAGATGTCGGGGAATAATGTTGGTTTAAGGTTTAAAGATTCTTTCGGGGCAATCCCTGTGAGTGTTCAGAGCGGTTCCATGGTGTTGTCTGAATTCCGTGAGGCTTTTCAATTCTCTCCTACATTTCCCTCCTTTCATCAGGATTTCTCTCAGGGGCTCTTTGATCAAAATGCTCGGCACGGGTAGCTAGGCACCATCCGGTCCTTTGCTCTTATTTTCAGGACAGAAGGAAGGCACGTGCTCAGGGATGGATTTGAGAGTCGGAAAACATCCTCTCTCCCTCCAGGTCTCCTCCCGAATGCTTCCCCTTGTGAACCATTCTCTAAGAAGCTTCTGGGAGGTTCTGTCAGACCGTTGGCGTGTACACAGCGCATGTGTTTTACACACACACACTCAGGGAGAGCGAATTGGACACGCAGTGGAAGGAGACAGTGGTGGGGCGTTTGAAGCAATGGGGTCCAGGCTGGGGCTGCTGAGGGGAGGAGGAAATTAAGGGAGGTAAGGATGCTGGGATGATACAGTTAGCAGGGCTACATGTTTTGCTGTTCATTGTGGTTAAGAGTCTTCTGGCCCCTTCTCACTGAGAGCAACCCCGGGACAGCACAAAGTACCGCCTGGTCCTGCACATGAGTTGGAGGCCATCACGGCAACAGTGCTGGGGCATCAATCCATCCCAGGTTGTCTTTTTCTCCGCTTGACCAAGCACGATGTCCTTCTCCTGGGAGACCAGGCCCTCCTGATAACATGTCCAAACCATGTCAGACAAACATCTCACCATCTTTGCATCTTTGTACCAAAGAGCACTTTGGTACTGCCTCTAAGAATAGGTGGGTTCACTCTTCTGCCAGCCCTTGGGACATCCGTCTTTGTGGCCACCACCACCCTAATTCAAATGCATCCACTCCCCACCCCTGCCTTCCTTATTCATTGCACAGCTTTCACATGCATATGAGGCGATTGAAAAGGCTGCTCCGGCTTGGGGCTAATGAACCTTAGTCCCCAAAGCGACATCTTTGCTCTTTAACCCTACAGAGAGGTCTGGTGCAGCAGAAAAGCCCAGTGCACCTTTGATTTCTTGAGCGCTGCTTCGGAGAGTGAGCGTTGATCGTGGATCCAGTAAATGAAGTCCTGAACACCTTCGACCTTTCCTCTGTTGATCACGATGTCGCTTATGGATCCAATTGTGAGGATTTCCTTTTCTTTCCCTGGAAGTAAAAAATCGGATGCCCTGTTTGGATTATCACTGCACATTTCTCCTAAGTGTCTGACCAGGGTTCAAGGACACGTCTAACGTGCTTGTTGTTGTGTCCAGTAGCTCATGTCAGCATGTTGTGTTTCTGCTGTGATCGTACTGAGTGTCCCTGTGCAGGAGCCCTGGCCGTTTAATGGGTGCTGCGTCGGGCTGCTAACCACAAGGTCAGCAGTGTGAAGCCACCACTTGCTCCATGGGAGAAAGGTGAGGTGTTTCTACTCCTGTAACTCGGAAATCCAATCTGTCCTGTAAGGCCACTAGAAGTCAGAAGGGACTCCGTGGTCGTGAGAGTTTGTGTTCTGCATGGTCTTGTCTTGTCTTGCCTGGCGTATCACGTGGGGCCTTCCGCTGTCCTCCATCCGTCTGCAGAACAAACGCAAACTCACTGCCACGGAGTCAGCTCCGACTCAGAGCCACCCTCCGGAACAGAGCAGAGCAGCTCCTGTTGGGTTTTGGAGACTGTCGATCTTTCCAAGAGCAGGCAGCATCATCTCTCTCCGGAGGAGCAGCTGGTGGGTTTCACGCCCTGGCCTTGTGGTTAGCGGCTCAGGGGTGTGATCCGGTGCCACCGGGGCGCCTCTGCCCCTCTACAGCATGTGCAGATGGTGTGGGGAGTGGCTGTAGAATTGGCTGACTCCTAGAGACCGGATGCAGAAGAGACCAAACCAGTGCCTGGCCCTGTGCTGCCCCCACGATCGTTGGTAGGTCCATGGTGGTGAGGCTGCTGTATCCATCCATCCTCCATTTAGGTGACCCTCTCTTTGACCAGCCATGATGCCCCTTCCTGGCATCTGGACTTTCCTGTGGATGTCACCAGGGGCTTCTTCTTTTTTGAATGTCTTACAATTTTATTTATTTATGTTTAAATCATTTTATTAGGGGCTCATCAAACTCTTATCACAATCCATACATACATCAATTGCGCATAGCACATTTGTACATTTATTGCCCTCATCATTCTCAAAACATTTCCTCTCCACTTAAGCCCCAGGCATCAGCTCCTCATTTCCCCCCTCCCTCTTCGCTTCTCCCTCCCCCTCCCTCATGAACCCTTGATAATTTATAAATTATTATTTTGTCATATCTTACACTGCCTGACATCTCCCTTTACCCACTTTTCTGCTGTCCATACCCCAGGGAGGAGGTTATATGTAGATCCTTGTAATCAATTCCTGGGCTTCTTACTTCCTGCTGTGTACCCTTTACAAAAGCTTCCTACTCCCTGGGGCCTGGGCAAGGGGTGCGGGCGTTGGGGGGGTGGAGGAAGGGGCAGGAGACAGAGCCTTGGGGGTGTCTGGACGTTCTAGGCTAAGACCAAGGCTCATCTTCTCTGTCCCAAACTGGGTGGGACATCTCCTCCCGCCAAGGGTATCCATCTGCATCACTCATTTAAAAAGGCCCCACTTCACTGCGCTCCTCCTCCCTCGGGTCCCCTTTCTGTGATTGCCCTTCAAGTCCTCACAGCTGTCCTTGGGTGTCCCTTCTCTTTACAGCGCAGGTAGTGCTCCTTGCAGTGGTCGCCCTCTGTCCCCCATAGCGCGCGGGGTCACCAGCTATGTTGGTGCCATGTTTTCACGTCCCCATTGCAGCCCTCCCTGCTGTTGGGCCTGCCGTGTTGCTTGCTGCTTCCAGCCATTCATTTCCCGGAAAGAGTCGGAGCTCTCGGGTAGCATTACGGAATTTCAGTGGAACCATTTTTTTTGCCATTAAACAGTGGTATACTGAACTATTGAACTTATACATTGAGAACTCAATCAAAATACAAATTTTTACTTAAAAAAAAAAAAGACCCACCCTTGGGGTGTGGCTGGGGGAGGGTGGGGCAGGGCGGGGAGCTGGTAACAAGGAAACCAGAAGGAAGAACAAGTTCTGAAGTGGACACTGGTGTTGATTGCACTGCTCCGCACATGATCCAACAATCGCCGTGCCCGCTACCTAAGAGACTTATATGTCAATAAAGCTGTTAAACAAACAAAAGATGAAAATAATAAATAAAATGAAAGTGAAATTAGGAAAAAAAACAAGGAGAGAGGATAGCTCCTGCTCACGGTTGGTACTTCATAGCTTTGTCTCACAGCTCCTTGGGCAGGGGGCGGCCCTCTGGGGCCCCTCTGAGTCTCTAATTGTATTTGGAATGGTTGGCGTCAATGCTCCACGGGGGATTTTCTGCATCCCAAATGCTCTCTGAGTCAAACGAAACCTGCCCACACACTCCTCTATTCTTCACTTATAAATAGGTTTAGCTGCCTAACAATTAAACCGAGTACATTTTGCACATGCGTATTCCATCAGGAGAGTTTGGGATGGTAGATGGTCTTTGCTCCCATTAGACTGTCTTCCTGAAGTGGGTACTTTCTCAAGAGGGAGCCCTGCCTGTACAGTCAGGACCCACCCGCCACTCTGCTGGAGGAGGCGGTGGTGGCCGTGGGCTTCTGCAGAGCTGGAGAGCCTCGGGAACCCCAGGGCTCCCTTGTCTTGCAGGGTGGCAAGGTGTCCGAGTGGACTCCAGGCAATGGGTTAGAGATTTGGTTTTGTTTCTGAAGGGTTGCTGGTGAGACTTTTTGTCCTGGAATGCTAAGACACCATTTCCAACACGCACCGGTAATCCCCTCTCACATTTCTAGCAGGTCTTCCAAGGGACAGGCCCAGGCCTGGCTCGTACGTGTCCTAGAAGGTGCGCTGGCACATGCAAGGAGGCACACGGCCACACATGCCTGAGGTGAGACGTGCAGGTGACAAATGCGGGATGTCTGAGACAAGGAAGATCAGGGGAGCCCTGAGAAGGTGCAGCTTCACCTGGCAAGGCTGTTGGGTGCTGTGAAGTTAACCCCTGCTCATGGCCTGCTCCCCACAGACTCGGGCCAGGGGCCTCCCCGGGCTGACCCCTCCCTGGGAATGTTGGCCGCTGTTGAGAGGTGCTGTGCAGTCGATTCCTGCTCAGCCACCCCATGGCTGACAGAAGGAAACACTGCCTGCTCCCGCAGCACCCTCAATGTTGTGAAGTTAGAGCCCTGGGAGGAGCCAAGGTGTCAATCCATCTTGTTGAGGGTCTCTCTCTATCTCGCTGCCCCTCTATCTTACCGAGCATGATGCCCCAGGGACAACATGTCCAAAGAACTTGGGGCAAAGTTTCAGCAACCTTGGGTCTAGGGAACATTCTGGCTGTATTTCCTCCAATGTTGCCTCTCTGGGAGACCCGCTTCCTGACGGAGGGCGGAGTAGAACTGTACCTCAGGGTTTCTGAGGCTGCCGGCCATATGGGATCACAGGACTATCTCATTCTCTTGTGCAGCTGCTGGGGGGTTCGAACTGCCGACCTTGAGTGAGCCGCTGGGCACTCACACATTGCACCACCAGGGCTTGCTGCACGGCTTATGATCTAAGACTTGCCCAGTAAGGGTAACCCAGGAGGGTATTTGAGGGGAGGAACTGCCTGACTTTGTGAGGGGCCCCTGAGAGGTGAGAGTGGTGCTTCCTGAGCTTGGCTGCTAACAGAAAGGTGGAGGTTTGAGTCCACTTCCAGGTACTGCGAGAGAAAAGGCTGGCATAGCTGCTCCCCCAAAATAAAACAGTGGCCTATGACCCTATACTCCAGCCGCCACCACCCGTCCCCCACTCCCCGAACACACCCACCAGCCCGTGGAGCCCAGCTGTGCTTGGGGGTTTTGGCTTTGGGTTGATGGGGCAGAAGTCTGGTTATTATACGGTAGGAGGCAGTGAGGCGCCCTCGGGCACAGCTGGTTAAACAC
>NW_022103920.1:4233977-4236859 GCF_000313985.2 Echinops telfairi | reverse complement strand
AAGCCCGCGGGGCTGGTGGGGCCCAGACTCTCCCCTCGGGCCGCACACTCAGAGGTGTAACGGGCGCTCAGCGCTTCGGGTGCCCTCGGCTGACCCGGCGCCCGGCTTCCCGTGCCAGGCTGCGCAGACCCACGAAAGTTGGGTGGGGGCTGGGCTGTGGCTGTGGAGGAGGGGCCTTTGTGGCAGCCAGAGGAGTCCCCACTGACGACCCCCTCTCTCCCTCCCACCAGACTTTCCCTTACCGCCTCCTCCACCCCTGGGGGACTGTGATGACTCAGAGGAGGGCGCCCTTGGAGGCCCCTTCCCGCCGCCCCCTCCCCCCATCGATGAGCTTTTCCCCTCTGCGCCCCCCGACGATGACATCTTCCCGGCCCCACCCCCCCCATTGGAGGATGAGGGAGGGACTGAGGCGACCCCAGCGTTGCCTGTTCAGGTAGGGGGCTGGGGCCGCTGGGGGCTGGGGGCTGGGGAGGAGTGACTGGCTGGCTGGGAGGGGGTGCAGGGCTTTAGTTCAGACGCTGACCTCAGCCCAGGGAGAAGGTGAGCAGCATTGACCTGGAGATGGACTCGCTCTCCTCCTTGCTGGACGACATGACCAAGAATGACCCCTTCAAGGCCAGGGTGAGGCGTCTGGGAGGAGCTGGGGGGGGTGTCCCTGACTGCCCCTTGTCCAGCTCCAACCCCACTCTCCCCTCTGTCTTCCCTGCAGGTGGCCTCTGGATACGTACCCCCACCCGTCACCACATCACCATTCATCCCCAAAGCCAGCCCTAGACCTGCAACTGGGGGCGTAGCACCCCTGCCTCCGTGGAAGACCCCACCTGGTTCCCAAGCCCCAGCCCCCGTCCCGGCCCCTTCCCCTCCCCAGAGCCAGACACAGGTCTCTATCCCCTCCCAGGCCTGGCCCAAGGTCCAGGTCCAGGTTCAGCCCCAGCCTGTGCCCCCAACCCATATCCAGCCCCGAGGTCCCCCAGCCCCTCCCAAGTTTTCTCCAGCGGCCCCCAAGTTCCCTGTGACCCCCAAGTTCAGCCCTGGAACCCCAGGTGGACTGTCGTCCCAGGCCAGTCAGAAGCTGGGGCCCCCTGAAGCACCCTCTCCTGTGGGTGCAGGCTCCCCCCAGCCCCCTAGTGTCACCTTCGCACAGCATAGGGAGAAGCCCCGTGTCCAGGAAAAGCAGCCCCCAGTGCCCCCACAGCCGGCTCCAAATCAGGTGAGGGGGGCCCAGCTGACGTCGGGGGTTGGCAGTGGAGGTCGAGTGGCATTGGGGTGGTGGGTGGGGATGGCTAGAAGAGGAAGGCTCTCTAGAGGAAGGGTCTGCCAAGGTCTGGTTTGGGTGAGGTCCTCCTGGGCTAGGGGACAGGTCACCGCTCCTGCCTGGTCCTTCCCCTTCTCCTGCGTTTGCTCTCCCACCCTCAGCCATCTGGGAATTGTGCCTGGGTGGCACAGCCAGCTTCATACTGCTGAGCTCCTGTGCCAGGCCTGCAGGACAATGAGAGACCCTGGGCCTCCGAGGGTGGGCACTGGGGGTTCTGGGGACTGCATCCATCTGGGCGACCCTAGGTGAGCGAGTCAGGGGACACGGAGTCTGCAGTTAGTTAGCTTTGATTCGGAGTGCACGAGCTCCTCAGACAGGTCTGCACTGGGCAGAAGTGGTGACTCCAGGAGAGCCTGCTGCCAGTGCCCAGGGTCTGGCCGGCAGTAAGGTCATGCCCCCACCGACCAGGTGATTGTTAAGTCGGTGTGAACAGAGCCACGGCAGAGGGAGGCCAGCTGCCTGGGAGCACTGGTCTGTGGGGCTGCAGGCTGGGTGAGGCTTGTGGATGGAGCTGGTATGCCTTCCAGGGTGGGGCCAGAGGGAGTTCATGAGTGCCTCCCCAGGGCAGGGGCACACCGGGTGGTTGGAGAAGCGGGCAGGCTCAGTGGGGACGAACAGCCCTGGAGGAGGGGACACGGAGGGCTGTGAGGCCTTGGAGGCGGTATGGTTTTTCTGGTCATTGGGGGAACTGAAAGCAGGCTTCCAGAGGCTTTGGGGAGTGTCCCCTGCAGAGGAGTGGGTCCACCCAGGCCAGCCACAGTGACCCTGGCCTGTGGACAATGGGCTCCTGGTGGTGACTGTACAGAGGAAGGCGCTCGCCCCAGTTGCTGGGCTGATAAGCAGTGGAGGCGGAGGAGGCTGGGCAGGCGTGCAGGCCCTGAGCCAGATTAGGGAAGTCCAGAAGGGGAAATGAGCTGGAGGGGGCCTGCTGGGAACGTGTTGAGCAAGAGTTGAGCAAGAAGTTCTTCCAGTGATGGAGGGTGGGTTTCTGGCTGGAATTGAACAGGTTGTCCTGGGCTGCCATGTTCTGTGGGGGGGCATTCGGGGACTGCGATGTAGGGAGGGGAGCTGAGCGCGGCGCCGGGCGGCCGGGACCCCGAGCTAGCGCGCTGCCCTCGGCGGCATGGCTGCCCCGCGCCCACCGCCCGCCGTCGCCGTCTCGGCGCCATCCTTCTACGCGCCGCAGAAGAAGTTCGCCCCGGTGGTGGCCCCCAAGCCCAAAGTGAACCCCTTCCGGCCCGGGGACTGCGAGCCCTCCGCGGCGGCCGGGGCGCAGCGCGCACAGATGGGCCGGGTGGGCGAGGCGCCCCCTCCGCCGCCCGAAGGTACGAGTGCCAGGGGAGGGGCGCGGGGGTCGGCGCGGCGCGGGAGATGCACAGGGCGCGAGAGGAGGTGGGGAGCTGGAGGAGAATCAGGAGGATGGGGGCCACTGGAGGGCCAGGTGGGGGCAGTGCCGGGGTGCAGGGACCTGGGGAAGCCCCGGGGCATATTGGAGGGGCACCAGTGGCTCTGGGCGGACGATGGTGAGTGGGGGAACCCTTGGAGGGCCTTGGGGTGAGGGGGCGTC
>NW_022103920.1:4231864-4233364 GCF_000313985.2 Echinops telfairi | reverse complement strand
TGCAGGCGCAGGGCCATCCCTCCCCCCTCAGTGGGGGGCCCAAGATGGGGGCTGGGGTCACACCGCTTGAAGGGCCATTGCTGAGCCTCAGGGAAGCTGAGCGCATGGCCCTTGAAGGTTGAGGGAGGCCCTGTGTTTCAGGTCCGTGCCTCTGGGACCCCTGGAGGCCCTGGCCCCCTGACGCTGAAGGAGGTGGAAGAACTGGAGCAGCTGACACAACAGCTGATGCAGGACATGGATCAGACTCAGAGGCCGGGCGCGGCCCCCAGCGGTGAGCCTGCCGTGCCCATGCCCCTCACGTCGCCCGGTGCCCCCCCCTCACCTCACTGCCCCTGCTCCCCAGTGCTTCTGCAAATGCCCACCTCCCGCTCCCCAGGGCCCCTCCTCACTACCCTGCCTCCTACAGATCTCTGCGGCCGCTGCCACCAGCCGCTGGCCCGAGCCCAGCCTGCTGTCCGAGCGCTGAGCCAGCTCTTCCACATCACCTGCTTCACCTGCCACCAGTGTGCCCAGCAACTGCAGGGCCAGCAGTTCTACAGCCTGGAGGGGGCTCCCTACTGTGAGGGCTGTTATACAGTGAGTGCTGCTGGGGTGGGCCAGGGCTGTTGCCTGGTGGGAGTGTGTCCTGGCAGCCTGCCCACTGCTGCCTGCTTGCCCCCTGCAGGACACCCTGGAGAAGTGCAGCACGTGTGGGCAGCCCATCACGGATCGCATGCTGCGGGCCACCGGCAGGGCCTACCACCCACACTGCTTTACTTGTGTGGTCTGTGCCTGCCCCCTGGAAGGGACGGCCTTCATTGTGGACCAGGCCAATCAGCCCCACTGTGTCCCCGACTACCACAAGTGAGGACCCCTGCCCTCTCTGCCCAGTATCCCCTGTAGCTGCGCCCACCCCCACCCCCGGCCATGGTCTGGCCTGGGTGTCCATACTTTTTGGCCAGGCTCACTTTATGCTTGTGGAGTGAGTCAGTGTCCAGTGTTTCTGCAGCCAGGTGGGCTTTAGAAGTCCCTGTGGCTCTTTAGAAGTTGTGATGCCCCTTGGGCTAGACTTCTGAGACCCTGCCTCAGGGGCAGTTCTCCACTTCCCCTGTGCCCACAAGCTCCCTTAGTGTCCCACCCCCTTCTTCCTAGCAATAGACCAAAGGACTGCAGGAGCCCCAGGGCTGGGCTGAGCAAGGGTTCAGGGCCAGGGAGCCAAGGGCAATCCCTTTCCTGTGTGCTCTGGGGGTGAGGACGGAGCCTGGTGGCCAGCAGTGGGCCTCGGGACAGGCGGGGAGGCACGCACCGCGGTGTCCATGCTGACCCATGCCCGTTGCCCTGCAGGCAGTATGCCCCGAAGTGCTCTGTGTGCAGCGAGCCCATCACACCAGAGCCTGGCCGGGATGAGACCGTGCGGGTGGTGGCACTGGACAAGAACTTCCACATGAAGTGCTACAAGTGCGAGGTGCTCGCCTGGCTTCCTGGGTGCTGGGGTGGGCTCACCCACAGGTCAGGGAGCCC
>NW_022103920.1:4229172-4231029 GCF_000313985.2 Echinops telfairi | reverse complement strand
TGTGTGGTGGTGGTGTGGGGGGGCCGGGAGCTCAGTCTTTGAACCCCTGAATACTGCAAAGGATGCGCTTCTGGTGACCTGGCAGCGTGATGCCCATCTGTGTCAGGTCCCTGTGGCGACAGGGGACATGGGTGAGGGTGCAGGCTAAGGGCAGGCTCCACCCCCCATTTACCTGTCCACCTCGGTCCTGCCCTGCCCTTCACTCACTCAGCCGACAGCTCCAGCACACACTCCATGGTGTCCAGGCCGGCTGAGCGGAAGTGCAGGATGTAGCGCTTCATGCGGATGGATTCCAGCCACTCCGCTACGCTGCGGTATGGGATTCCATCCGAGCCGCTCAGGCTGGGCAGGCGGAGGGTCACCCTGAGGGGTGCGGAGCTGAGTCACGAGGCTGCTAAGGGTGGGTGAGGGTGGTGGCTATGTGCTGGGCTGGGTTCCCTTGAGGGGTGGGTGGGCGCCTGACTATCATGGGGGAGAGGGTATGCAAGCCCAATTTGTCAAAAACCAGACAGCCTTCAGAGTTCATTGCACCCCACTCAAATGGGGTATCTGACACCCAGCTCCTCAAGGGTGTGGGGGCCTCCTCGCTAGCACCTGCCAGCCTACTTCCCCACCAGGCTGAGCACAGTAGGAGGTGGCCAGTGAGTATAGTGGCCTTCTGGCCCTCACACCCTGGCCACCCGCCCTTTTCCCTCAAGGGGCCACTTGTGCAGACAGCCAGGCACTGAGGCCCAGCTGGGGATTGAGGGCACATAGCCCAGGCCTGGGGTGGCCATGGAGTGCTGACCACCTCCTGCTACTCACGACCGGACACCATAGTATAAATAGTGTCCCTGTGTCCGAGGCAGCCGGAGCCAAAGTGTTTAGCAGAGCAAAGCTGCTGCCGGGGAGCGACATCCCACCTTCTAGAGAGATGGGCACAGGCTACACCGGGGCTTCCGGGTCAGAGCCTCCCCCGCCCCCCCTAAGCCCTTCTGCACTGTCTAGTGAAACACGGTTCCAAACAGGTCCCTATACAAGCAGCTGGAACAAGGTCACTCGTTGCTCTTTGCACCCAGACTCGAGACCAAATGCCTATGGGGAGCCCTGACTACTGCCCCAGGGTTCTGCCTACCCTCAGTCTCGTCTCCCCAACCCTGAAGGCTGCCACTGCTCCTGACACAGCATGCTTCACTGTCTTGCATTTGCCAGTACACTTGCCGTCCACCCAACCCCCAGGTTTGACTGACCACCTGCCATGGTAGACGAAGGCCAGGCATGGCTGTCACCGCTGCTGGTTGGTCAGCTTGGACCCAGAGACCCATGTCAGTCAGAGGAGCACCCCTGATGGGAAGTAAGCTCACACCCCTCCACCCCCTTCTGGCCTCTCCTCGGGAGAAAGATGAGCTGTCTGAGGCGGTCCAGCCTTGTAGCCCTGTTGACCCAATGGGGCAGCTCTGCTCTGTCCTACAGGATGGCTGCCTGTGGAATCCACGTGGGCTTTTTTAAGATTCATGGACACAAAGACAGGCCTTTCTCTTCAGTTGCTGCTGTGTGGTTCGAACCTGCAAGCTTTCAGTTAGCGAAAGCCATGTGTGCACATCTGGGGCCCTGTCAGCATGCAGCAAAGCAGACCTAGTGCCAGTGAGGCCCCTCTTACTCACGGGCACGCTGCAGGCGAGGGCAGGGCTGCCCGTGGGTGTCCGAGGCCGTAACTCTGTATGGGAGTGGACAGGCAGCTTCGCCCTGCTCACGTGGAGCAGCTGCTGGGTTTGACAGCGGTCTGATGCTGAACCGAGTGCCACCAAGGCTCCTTAATTGGGGCTGCGCCAGCCATCCAATTGATTCTGTGCTTTGGACAACCTCACTTCCAAGACT
>NW_022103920.1:4217079-4228757 GCF_000313985.2 Echinops telfairi | reverse complement strand
CTCCAGGAGGCAGCCCCTCTTCTCCAGTGCCACCCCAGGGCTTCGTGACCTTCCTGGCACGGTACCTGGGGTCAAAGTTAGCCACAGTGCGCAGAGAGTGGGGGTTGGCCAGCAGCTGCTCCAGGTGGGCATCAAGCTGGTGAAAGGGGGGCCGGTTGGCGCGGTCATAGGCCCAGCAGCTCTTCATGAGCTCGTACAGCGTGGCCGGGCAGTCCACGGGTGGTGGCAGCCGGTACCCGTCCTCGATGCTCTTCATCACCTGTGGGCGCCATAGGCAGCTCCATCCACATGGGCACGGCAGTGGTCTTGGCCGGCCCAGCTCAGACCATGAGGGGCAGGGCGGGCAGTGAGCCCCAGCCTCACCTCTTGGTTGCTCATGTCGCCATAGGGCTTGTCCCCGAAGCTCAATACCTCCCACATCACGATCCCGAAGCTCCACACGTCACTGGCGCAGGTGAAGATCCGGTGGGCGATGGCTTCGGGGGCCGTCCATCGAATGGGGATCTTGCCCCCCTAAGGGCATCATGGGTGGGGGGTTCAGGACACAGTGGTGGGACCCCGGCAGCAGGGTCCATATGCCCACAGGCCCTTGTGCTTTTGCTGAGTGTGTGCAAATGTGTGTGCATGTGAGTGTGCACATGAGTGTACTATGTGATATGTACTGTGTGTGCATGTCATGTCAGTGAGCGTGTGTGTGCTGACTGCACATAATGAATACATTTGTGTGTGTATGGGGTGTGATCACCTCTGTGTGAGTGCATGTGTAGTTCTGTGTATAGGATGTGGTTATTTGCATGTGTACATGTGTATGGTGTGTGAACACATGCATGTGCTGTGTATAATGTGTGACGTGTATGTGCAGTATATAGTATATTAAAACGTGTACATGAATATGGTATGTGATCATCTATGTGTATGTACAGTGTATGGTGTGTGAATACATGCATGCAACTGTGTATGGTGTGTGAACACATGCATGTGCTGTGTATGGTGTGTGAATACATATGTATACGTGTGTGGTATGTGATCACGTGTGCATGTGTATAGGCCTTGTGGTATGAGATCGTGTGTGTGCTCGCGTGCGTGCATGGGTGTTATGTGGTGAGATCGTGTGTGCGTGCGCGCATGGGTGCTGTGAGACCAGGTGTGTGTGTGTGTGTGTGTGTGTGTGCATGGGTGCTGTGATACCAGGCATGTGTGTGCGTGTGCATGGGTGCTGTTGGTGTGAGACCAAGCATGTGTGTGTGTGCCATGGCATGAGGTCAGCATGTGTGCGTGTGCTCACATGGGACTGTGTGTACGCCACACTGTACTGTGACATCACACATAGGTGCCGGACTGCGGTGTGGGATGAGACCAGGTGCGTGTGCCATGGAGGGTGTGGGGCTCACACCTGGGTCTCATAGGTGCCCTCGAAGTTGTCGAGGAGCCGAGTCAGGCCGAAATCGGACACCTTGCAGCACAGGCCCTCGTTGACCAGGACGTTCCTGGCGGCCAGGTCCCGGTGGACGTAGTTATGGTCACTGAGGTAGCTCATGCCAGATGCTATGCCTTGCATCATGGCCGTCAGCTGTGTGGGGGACAGCTGGTCTTCCCTTTCCTGCATAGGGAGGCACGTTAGTGGGGGGCTGTCCTTGGCTTGGGGCCACCCAGCCAGCCTCTGCCCTGCTCACCCTCAGGAAGGCATCCAGGGCGCCCCGGTCCATGTACTCTGTGATGATCATGATGGGCTTCCCTAGGGCAGGGCACGCACAGTCATGCCGGCCCGCTGCCCCTCACCACCCCTGCCCCCTGCCCTGGACCCTCTTCACCGTACTCCGGGTGATAACGCCTTCCAGCCGCAGGATGTGTGGGTGGCTGAACTGGCCCATGATTGTCGCCTCGCGGAGGAAGCTCCACCAGTGGCCATCAGGGGAGGTGTCCTTCAAGGTCTTAACAGCCACCGTCTTGCACTCCTGACCAGGGAGCCGGAGGGAGCCTCGGTAGACCTCCCCAAACTCTCCTGGGGGCGGGGGAGGGGCTGGCTCAGACCCTCCCAGCAGACAGGGACCAGGTGCAGCCCTTGGTACCTTGCCTGGGTCCTTGGAGGGTCAGACATTTGGCTGCCCGCCCAAGGGCACAAGGGCTAGAGATCTACAGGAGTGAGTGCCACCCCCACCTCCCCCAGCACTGTCCTGGGCTCAGATGTGCTCAGGGAGGGAGCGTATCATCAGGGGCAGGCAGGAAGACTGGAGCAGTGAGGAGGGGGAAGATAGGAGGATGGGGGGACAGGAGGGCTGGGGGGTGGATAGGAGGGTGGGGGGGATGGGACAGGTGAGGGGCAGAGGGACTGGGGCCAAGGCCAGTGCAGGTCATCATCCATGCCCCCCTCCCGGGGTCCCCTCAATTCCAGCTGGTCAGCTTATGCTTTGTTGTCTGGGCAGATCCATTTCCTGAGGTGGCCCCAGTGACCAGGGCAGCACAAGCACACGATGGGGGTGGGGTGAGTACAGCACTTGGGCAGGAGGCTGTGACCCAGTAGAGCCTGGGACCGACAGCTGTGTGAGCTCAGCCCAACACTCAGACATGCAGCAGAAGCTGGGTAAGGGTTGGAGGAGGGCACCCACGGGTGCAGCTGGTGGGTGGGGGTGCAGGGAGAAGGTAACAGGAGGGGCTTACCTTCCCCGATGACTGTGTCCACGACCAACGCGGCAGGGTCCAGCTCGTGGGTGAAGTCTAGCGCTCCTTGGGCAGGGTCATCGTATGCCTGGAGGTCCACGTATGGCTTCAGCCAGAGTTTATCCTCTGTGGGGACAGGGCGCTCAGCTGGGGGACCCAAGGGGTGTCCTTTGTGGGGACAGGGCGCTTAGCTGGGACCTTCAGTGCTCGGGGAGGTAAAGGAAAAGTCCAGCCAGCACTGTGGTTTTCTCCCCCCCACCCCAAAGTTAAGTGGGGAGAAGCCCTTCAGGGACATGCCTCCTCAGCCAGCACCCCCCCATCCATGTCACTGTCACTCAGACCCCCTAGTGCCTGCCCCAGCCTCCCCCCATCACTCTCGCCTGGCTTTCAGACAGGCCACCCCCAGCCAGTGGCAAGGAATGACACCCTAATGAGGTGACCAGCATGAGGCCCACATGCCTGCAGTCCAGGGGCTCAGGACAACGGGTAACACAGAGCTGCACCGTGGGGCAAGCGCTCACTTGTCTACCACATCAGTGAGGCCCAGCACTGGACCAGCAGGCACAAGGAGCCCTGGGCCCTTCTCAGTGGCCTTGCCACACCTTCGCCCCTACACACACACACACACACACACACACACACACACACACTCAGGCATGTACACATGTGCACACACACAAGCTGGCATGCACACAGTCATGCACACCCGTGCTCACACACAGGCGCCGGCTTGCTCACCGTGTTCCACGTCCGCCCCACGCTCACGCTGCCTCTGCTGCCGCCTCCGCTGGGCTCTCCTGTGGGGTGGGGGCTGCACTTCAGCCTGGGGGGGTCCCTCTCCAGCCACGGGAATGCCTGGGACCTGGGCTGAACCCTCCCGGCTGAGAGGCGGGTCACATGAGTACCAAGTCCTGGGGGTGGGAGGGGTTGGGGGGGGGAACTGAGAGTGGGAGGGGCTGGGGTCAGCACCTGGACTGGAAGACGAGGATGCCCAGCAGCAGTGCCACGCCCAGCAGAAGCCCGAAGATGACAGCGACGATCTCCCCTCCCGACAGACCCCTGGAAGCTGAGGGCAGGTGTGGTCAAGGAGGGTAGGCAGGGGGCAAGGCTGGGCTTTTGTACGTGCCCCGCCCCGTATGGGGAGATGTGTGTGTGCCTGCATATGGGCACATGTATGCGGTGCAGGGCATGTGCTGGCCCCTGCACTGAGCACTGCACATGCGTGGCATGCACCTGCATGGACCATGTACACACACACAGGTGTGTGCACACCAGTGTGCTCACACAAGCAAGGCGACTCACGGGGCAGGCTGGTCCGGAACTCATGCTTGGGGGAGAAGGGGCCGGGGCCCTGCGAAGTCACTGTGCGCACTCTGATGGTGTATGTGGTGTCTGGCTGCAGCTCGGTCAGCAGGACCCTGGGCTCTAGAACCATCTGGTGCCGCTCTTCGTCCTGTGGGTGGGGCCATGTAAGGGCAGAGCTTGGGAGGCTGCGGGGAGTGGGGGGTGGCGGTGTCTTGGGCGCATGTCCCCTGACCTGGCTCAGCACGTGCAGCTCATAGGTGAGGTTGTTGGTGGGGCTGCGAGGCTGTGTGCCCGTCCAGGCCAGCTCCAGCTGGTGTGGCGCTTTCTTCACCAGCCGCAGGGACAGGCTGGCCAGCGGCTCTGGGATGACAAGTGGGGTGAGGGAGTCGCAGGCATGTGACAGGAGCCCCTCACCAGCCCTCCTGCTGGTCCTCACCTGCATGGCCTGTGCTGACATTGAGCGAGGAGCTGGCAGGCTGGGAGGCACCCAGCCCTGACACCCCATTCTGGGCGTCTACCTCGACGGTGTAGTTGGCCAACGACTCCAGGCCATCTATGCGCACAGCTGGTTCAGAGAGCCCTCGGGCTCCGGGGGAGAAGCGCACACTGTCCCCACAGGGCTGGCAGGGGCCCCCGTCCGAGCGGGTCCCCAGACACCGGGAGCACCCCACATTATACCTGACATCCTGGCGGTCCCCCAGATCTGCTGGGGGCTCCCAGCGCAGGAAGAGCTGGGATCCCAAAACAGAGAAGCTCAGGTCTCGGGGCGCAGAGGGGGGCCCTGTGGAATATAGGGTATCAACAGGGACTACATCTGCTACCTCCTGCCTCCTTCCATCTTTAGAGGGCCTCTGTCTACCTCTTAGCTGTCTGCACCCACAAAGCATGGGGCCTGTGTCCCCTACTCACGTGTGCAGGCCACGTGGGGCCCTTCCCCGGGGGCTCGGTAGTAGCCACTCTCACAGGTACAGATGGTGGTTCCCTTCAAGGGGGCCGAGCTGTGCAGGGGGCACGGGACGCATTGAGGGGTATCCATATTGGCACGGTAGGAGTCCTGGGGACAGGCTAGGGGAGAGAAGAGCCCGTGTCACTGAACAGTTTATAGGTCCGAGATGCTCAATCCCACCCAACCTGGGCAGGTTTCTGAGGCCCTGGGCTCTGCCCACTTCTGCACCCAGTGGGTCCTGGTTCCCCTTGAGGCCCTTACCTGTGCAGGCCGAGCTGTCTGGGCCCTCCTGGAAGCCAAGTTCACAATGGCACCGCCCTACGGGCACCAGCCACTCACCATCAGGGCTACAGTGCAGGCGGGGTACACCTGAGGGGCTGGCGTGGGCATGGGGCACACAGGTCCCTGTCACTTCCACCAGCCCGCCGGGGCCTGGGAGCATGCCTGGGAATTGGGCCAGGCCGTGCACGGTCTCCGGACAGCGCTGGTAGAAGACCCGCACGGATACCAGGGCCACACAGGCACCGGGGTTGTGGAAGGCCAAGTAGAGACCCCGGTGTGCCAGGTGTCCCAGCGAGCAGCGCTCCACGTTGAGTTTGACTGCGCCCGATGCCAGGTCCGGGGTGGTAAAGCTCTGGTCTGCGGCCACGGTGGTCACCTGGAGAAGGGGCCGTGGCAGTCACACTTCAGACCATGTGGCTGGTGGTTCGGTGGGCAGCCTAGGGCCTCCATTTCTGAGTCCCTGCAGCCCTCCTAGGAGGCGGATGGGTATCGCCCATTGAACAGAGGAGGAAGCTGAGGCCCAGCTACTAGGGGTGGTGCAGCAGGGTAGGTGCTGGACCCTTAACTTCAAGGTCATATTTCAACCACCAGCCGCTCCTCTTTCTCCGTAGAGTTGCAGCCTCAGAAACGCAGGGAGCAGTTCGACTGTGTGCTATATGGGTGCTCTGAGTCAGAATCCACTGATGGCAGTGATGTTTTCGAGGGGTGAGGCTGGAGCTGAGCGGGGAGCCTGGCCGAGGGTTATAGTCTCCACTGTAGCGGAGTCCCACCTTGGTCCATGCTCGGTTATAAAGCGCGTCCTCACGCACTTTGTCTTCACAGGCTGCGCACCATTTTCTCTTTCGGTATAGCACGCCACTCTCTTGGACACCCCCACCCCCGCAGCCCCCGCACGCAGTAGTCACAGAGTCCGCAGTCCGCCATCCGCTCTGGGGCGCCCCGCCCATTGCACAGCCCCGTCCTAACCCCCAGCCCCAACCCCACCGTGGGTGTGCTGGCCTGCTCACCACACCCGCCTCCAGTGGATCCCCACTTGGTGACTCTACAGGGCGGAGAACACAGCATGTTGGGTTGCCTAAGCGGATCACTGCGCGTCTCTCGCTCGCTGAGGGGCAGGTGGGTTGGAAGGGTCTTTTTCGTTCAAGCAGTGGAATGCTTTAACCTGTGCGCCAGCAGAGCCCCTTGGTCTCCCCACCAACTGGACCGTGGAGGGGTCGATTCCAGATACAGACCCTACATTGAGTTTCTGAGGCTGCAAATCTCTACGGGAGCAGACAGCCTCATCTTTCTCTCGCGGGGTGGCTGGTGGGTTTGAATCCCGCCCTGATGCTGATCTTACAGCGCTGCCAGGGACCCTTGGCCTCCCCACGGAGTCTCTTAAGAGCCTCTAGCACCCTTGAGTACACTACGGTCGGTTCTACTCCGCACTGTGGCTGCGCGCGGGTCTCGGGTGCACCACCGGTTCCTAGCCCGCATGCGCGGTCACCCATCCTGCCCCGACCCCGCTGGACCCGACTGAACTTCTTGCCTTCTGGAAGAGGGGCCGGCGCAGCTGGACGCCCACGTCCTGGTCGCTCTCCATGAAGTGCAGGCTGAAGGTCTCCTTGCAGCTGGCGGGCCCCGCGCCACGTGGGAAGCTCTTGCAGTCGCGCACCGTGAACTGCAGTTCCACGTGCACGCGCGCCGCCGCCTCGCCCCGGTAGATCCAGCTGGAGCGCAGCCAGTGGTCCACGTCGCCACCTGCCTCCAGCGGGCAGTCCTGGTACATGTACAGCGGCGTCCCGTTCAGCATCTGCTGGACCTCGCTCCACTAGGGGAGGGACAGAGTCAAGGGCTGCCCTGGCCCCCACACCCACCATCCTCGGAGCACCCATCACTGGGCCCTGGAGAAGGGCTAGGGGTGAGAGTGGGGGGTTATGTGGAGATGAGAGATGGGGCAACCGAAGCCCCTCCCAGGAGCCCCCTCTGCCTGTCAGGCGTTGGCGTCAGCTCCACCCTTTTCCTTGATACCCCAAAGTCAGATTTACATTCTGAACCCTCCTCACAAGACACTGGGCCTCTTTGTCCAGAGAGGGAAGGCAGGTCGAGTATTTCCACGCGCGCCCCACCCCCCACCAGCTATTTTTGAAGGGAGGGGGCAAGGACAGTCCTCTGCCCAGGGCACTCTCGGTTTCCCCAAGGATGGCCTACCATGGCCATTGCCAAGGTCAAGAAATGCCGAGCTGTCTCACAGCCACCACTGAGGCCCCTTCTCCAGAATCTCTACAATAGAACCATTTAAACAACTTCACAATAAGGGGGAACACAGTTTGCAGGGTTTGGAGACCTGGTGGTGTAGTGGTTATATGTTGGCCTGCGTTCTACATGGCGGGCAGTTTGAGCCCACCAGCTGCTCCACAAGAGAAAGACTTTATACTTCTGCAAACAGTTACAGAAACCTACAGGGGGTCGCTATGAGTCAGTATTGACTCAATGGCAGTGATTAGTTAGCAAGGAGGAGAGGGCATCTCGAAGCCCTTTCACGGGGGAACTAAAGCACAGAGTATTGTCCTAGGTAAGTGGCTTGTCAAATGCATTACGCATCCTAACTCTTCATCATTATGCTATTTCTAGAATGTTAAAGAGGAAGACTTTCTTAAAATAAAGAAATAACGTGTCGTCCCCCCACCCCCACCTTCATCCTCCCTCCACCAGGGCAGCCACTCTTAAGAATGTGGAGTAAAACTTTCTGGACCATTTTCAATATCTCCACAGACATGTTTTAATGTGTCTGTTTTGCTTTTAATGCAAATGAGCTCACACAAGCATCAATGTGTGTGTGTGTGTGTGTATGTGTGTGTGTGTGTCAAACACATCTTTGAGAGATATTCACATCAGTGGACGTATAGACCTGATCTGTCTTGGAGGGAAGTACAGCCAGAGTGTTCCTTAGAGACAAGGATGGCGAGAGTCCTTCTCGTGTTCTCTGGTCGTGTTGTCAGGAGATCGGTCTCCAGAGAAGGGCATTGTGCTTGGTGAAGAAGAGGGGCCGTGGAAAGAGGAAGACCCTTCACGGTGGCTGCAACGTCGGACTAAGAACGTAAGAACCAGCGCGAGGGTGGTGCAGGACGGGGCAGTGTTTCCTTCTGCTGTACAGCGGTCGCTATGAGCCAGACCTGACTCGAGGCCACCTAACAACAGTTGCTTTTGGGAGTCCACGGGAGAGCAGTCCACGGGAGAGCAGTCCACGGGAGAGCACTGCGTTGCATGCACGTCCTGCAATGTATTGAACCGGTCACCTACTGTCTGACATTTGGGAAGCTTCCAGCTTAGTTTCAAGCGAACGCACAGATTTCCAGAAGATTTTTGCAGAATGCCTATCCGCGGGGGTGGCCCTCTAAGGTGCAACTACTGGTCCCCCCTCCTCTGGAGCAAAAAAAGTGAAGACAATTGAAGACATAGAGAAACAATTAGCCCAATGGACTAATAAGCCCAAACACACATCAGCTCCATACCCCTGAGACCAGAAGAAATAGATGTTGCCCGGCTGCCACTACCACTACCACCACCACCACCACCACCACCACCACCACCACCACCGACTGCTCAGGGGAGGAGCACCCTAGATCCTGGATAGAGTGGGAGGAAAGTATGACACCAAACTTCAAATCATTAAAAAAAAAAAAAAAAAGGCCAGGCTTACTGGTCAGCTAGAGATGGGCCGAGCCTCTGAGACTAGGGTCTCCCCCAGTTCAGATCTGGAACTGATCTCACTCCCCTGCCTCAATTTTCAGCCCAGCAACAGACAGGCTGGTAAGAGGGACAAGACGGAGGGAGGTACTCGTATCGCCGACACATTAACCGTTTGAGATCAAGAGGGTGGCATTGACCCTGGGACCAAGCTCAAAGGGTGAGAAAAGAAAAGAAGTGGGGCAACAGGAAGGACATGGGTCAGTGAGGTTACTTTATGGGAAGGGCCGTGCATGACGGGAAACAGACTCACTGCCATTGAGTGGATGCTCACTCACAGCCACCCTATAGAGAGAAGTGAAACACACAGCAGGGAAATAAAAACTGGAAACATTGTAATAAGATCATGTCAAACTGCTCTCCCAAATGGCTCTCTACTCCAACAGCCCTGTTGGCAAAGCCTCCGGTCCTGTGTTTCAGGGTCTCATCCACACAGGCTATCAGTGGACCCCAGGCCCCTTCCTACTCTCTGCCAGCCTGACCGACAGCAGAAGCCCAGCTCCTGGTCTTCTGAAGAGACTGCACACGCATTCCTGTGGGTCCCTGGGCACTTGTATCTTGGGGCAAGAACCTGCTCGCCGGGGAGCCATGGTGGTGCCCTCGGCCACTAACGGGAGAGTCAGTGGTTTGAATCCACTAGCTGCTCTTCAGGAGAAGGCTGCGGCAGACAGACTGCTGACCCCCTTGGGGATCCCAGGGGGCCGTCCGTTCTACTCTGTCCTGGAAGGCAGCTGTGAGTCAGAATGGACTCGTGGGCCGTGGGTGGTTGGTCTGCCTTTAATCGGCTCATCACTTTCCTCACGGTCCTGTTGCTCTCTCTTTAGAGTCTTCCTTTCAGTCAGTATTTATAAGGTGTCGAAATGACTGATCATTTCCTGGGCCTGCACGGTACAGATCTTCTCTCCCTGCCGACCACATGCCACCCGCTTTTGCGAATGGCGCCTTTCTGGTTGACACACGTTTAAAATTCCCCAGAAAGTGACACCCCTCACCGTCCCCTTTTCAGTTTCTGGGCAGGAAAAGGACGTCCTCTCCTCAGACTGTGAAGGGTGTTTGGGGAGCTTGGTTTGCAGCCTGAGACTTAGCCCTGGCCAGAGAGTGAAATGGGTGGGTTATCTTTATGGATGGGCTTGTCTTTCTTAATGATTTCTCTTCACTACTCCAGCCTTCCGACCCTGAGCTGCAAATTCACACCCCAAACTTCCCAACACGTTCTGCTGTGGCTCTGTTTTGGGACATTCTCTTGTGCTCTGTGGCCCTGTGTATTCCCGAGCAAGGCCATACGTTTAATTATAGCCGGTGCACTGCACGTCCTGGTATCTGGTCAGACAGGTCCTCCCATTTCATTATTGTTCTTGTAATTTGCAGTCATCTGTAAGTATTTTTTTTCTTACAGGCGAATTGCAGTAAAGAAAGTGGTTCTGAAATGCTATGCGCTACCCAGTCCACAGGGCACCCCAACACTGTCTAGAGGAGCCAGGCGGGGTTCTTAGGATGTTGCCTCGCCCATGGAAGTGAGGGGGGTGTTGGCCTGTCTGCATGACCACTCAGACTTCTACCACTTCTCTGCTCTGAGGGAGTCAAGAAAAGACACTATCAAGGCATCTGTTAGATGATGGGGGTGGGGTACTAAAAGGACCAAGATCCTGGCCCCGGGGTGGCATGGGATGAGGCCAGGGGACAGAGGGGCAGTGGAGGTTAATGCCCAGCCCACTAGCCAGGTCACCAGGGCTGCAGCTGGAGCCAGAGCAGCCAATATTCCCCACTGTGGCTGGCTCACCCAAGTCTCAGCAGTGACAGGTGTGGGGATCAGCTGCTGGATACCTGAAGAAGCAGCCTGGCACTTCTCGCCGGTCCACTGCAGTGGCTATGGGGTATACTCTGGGGAGCTGGGGCTGTGTGTGTGCATGCACATGTGTGAATATGCAGGTATATACATAGACATGCGTGTGCTGAAGCAAGGAGGCACACAGTGTGGCCAATGGGATGTCTCAGCTGGCTGCCCTCCATAGTAAGGGGGTGGAAGGGTCCACCCCTATCGCTGGGCACGGGGAGGGCCTTGATGAGCCACCAGATGGACTGGCAGCCATTGTCGTGGAGTGATTAGCTGGTTTATAGGACTAGGCGCCTATTAGGACTGCCCTAATCCTGGACTTCCCAAGCAGCCTGTCCTGTAGGGTATATTATGGTTTAGTCTATTCATGCTAATTATAGGCCTCTGTGGGAGAGCAGAGACTGGAGCCAAGTCCCAGGACCCAGAAGGAAGGCCCCGTCAGCCCAGGCCAGGCACCCTGAGAGAAAGCCCACCAGAGCTAGAGGCCCTGGATCATGGAGGCTCAGCAGGGGGCAGAGAGGTATTCTCGAAAGTCCGTGGCGGCTTACCCTGCATCTTGCCCTGTTTAAGGGGGGCATAGGGGCATCAGGAGGGAAGGACAGGGGCGGGGCGGGCTGGGTCCGGCCAGCCACTGGCCGGGGTCCATGGTGTGCACTGCCCACCTGGTAGGCATGGCTCACATCCCCTGGCCCCCAGGAGCAGCTTGTACTTTGGAAGCGAGTCATAGACCCTCTGAGAAACATGTTAACAGTGTGGCCCTCTCCCTGCCCCATACACTCAATCTACAATATCCATATGGGTTCCCTGGCCCCCAAGTCTCCCTTCTGCAGCCCTTTTAGGGCTGCTGAGCCTCACAAGACCACTATTGGAGGTTTCTAGTCCCCTCCCACCTCCCTCCACCCCAAGCAAGGACCTAGTCTCAGA
>NW_022103920.1:4195056-4215446 GCF_000313985.2 Echinops telfairi | reverse complement strand
CCCGTCCCACTCCAGCCCTCTGCACCCCAGCCTAAAGCTGCCTTTGATCTGTCTCTACAAGGACCCCACCTGCACCATGGGGTCCCCCTTCGCCCTTCTTTGGGGACTAGCTCTGAACAGACCGGAAGCCGTCGGGGTTAGGAGAGTCGCCGGACTTTCTGGAGGAGCTGAGGTGGGGAACACACCTGCGTGGGTGCAGGAGAAAGGTCCGGCCTCAGGCTTGCCAGTGGGGAACAGTGAGTGACCTGGGTCAGAGCCACACAGATTGGGAAAGGGGCGCGCCCAGAGGCAGGGTGCCCCAGGTGCGCTGAGGCGTTGGGCGGTGAGGTGCAGAGCGGAAAGGCAGGTGTGCCCAGAAGATGTCGGCAAACCTGTCAGGCCGTGAGAACGTCCCAGCGCAGCAGAGGACTGCTTGGCTTCTGGGGCTCTGAGCAGATGTGTGGGGGTGCACGGGCTTGCAGGCTCTTGAACACAGGAATTCCCGATGATGCTGTGTTACACGTAGACATGAGCTGGCTCTTCGGAAGCAGAGTGCCAGGCCTTTTGTTCTGAGGCACCCCGGGCATACTGGAACCACAAGGAGCTTAGCAGCTGAGCTGGGTTCTATTTGCCCCATTGAGGGGCTTGGGGATGATCTATTTCTGACTCACATCGACCTTATAGGACAAAGTAGAACGCCCCTGTGCGTTTCCAAGGCATTTGGCAGAGCAGGTGGTCAATCCTCCTGCAGAGCGCTCGAACAGCCGGCCTGTTGTCTGGTAGCCGAGAGCTAACTGCTTGCTGAGATTAAACTCGGCCCCTGGAGAAGTCACCAGTCTGAGGAGTGGTGAGGTGGGTGACAGGGACCCTCAGAAGTGGCCCCCGTCTTGAGGGTCGTAGAGGAAGAGCAGGCTGGCATGATGGTTTGATCTCCTCTCAGCCGCTGACCACTCCTCCTTCCTCCGGCAGTCTTATTTCCCTCGCAGTGGAGGAAGGGCTGGGCTAGGTGAGAGGTGCTTATTACAGTAGCAAGAATGAATCCTTCTTGGGGTTTGTGCTCTGGAAGAAATGGGAAGGGATGTCCCCAGGCTTTCTGGCCTGGAATGTCCTAACGGACAGACCACGTCACCCATCCTAGCTGGACCCTTCATGTGGGAGAGCTGGAAGCATGGTGAGAAGCAAAGTCCTCCCTCCTGTTGTTCTTCAAGCTCTGTCCTGACCTGAGGTTTTCCCATGTGCCCTCCATCCTAGGCTCTCCTCCACCCCCACATTTTACAAAAATACACACTCACTTCCCCCAGAGGAGTGCTGCCTTGCTCAGGTTGACTCTGTAGGTGTTGGGGAGGAAACGCTGTGTGTGTGTGTTTGTGTGAGTAAGTGCATGTGTATGAGTGTGCGAGTGTGGGTGTGTGAGTGCAAGCATGCTCAGAGCTTGGTGCCTCCGGGCAGGTGGGTGACCAGCCAGCTGGTGTTGCACAAGGACTGCCCAGAGAGAAGTCTGGCCCGGGGACGTCATCTTATCCCACGCTGTGGATGCTGACTCTCAGCAGTGACTCTAGGCCAGGGCAGAACTGCTCCTGTGGGTTTCTGAGGCGAATTGTTCCCAGGAGTAGAACATCCCCTCTTTCTCTCTTGGAGCCCTTGGTGATTTCAAACGGCCAACCTTGTGGTTCACAGCCCAACTCGTTACCCACTATGCCACCAGGGCTCCCATGGGGCTTCAGGCATGGGGTGGGGGTGGAGGGAGGTCCCTGTCTGGTTTTCAGACCAGCTCACCACCCTAGGCCTGGACGGTCTCCCTCAGGTGCAGCCTCAAACCAAACCTACCCAGAGCGACCCCTTAGGGCAGCATACAGTGACTCCTTAAGGTTTCTCAGACTGTAGCTCTTTGTGGCCGAGATGGCTCATCTCCCCGCCACACCCCCTCTCCCCAGGAGAAACCAGCACATGGTGAGCTGTCAGTCCCATGATTAACCCACAGCACTACCAGGGTTCCCTGGTGCACCTATCCAAAAAAGAAATCCAAAGCCCCTGCCATGGAGTCGTTTTTGATCCACAGCGGGTTTATAGGGGGTTTCATAGGCTGCAAATGTTTATGGGAGCAGACAGTCTCATCTTTTTTCCACAGAGAGGCCAGTGCGTCTGAACTGCCAGGCTCGTGGTTAGTAGCCCAACGCTGCCCTCACAGCAGCACCAGGGCCCCTTCTGTGCCCCCACAGACTCTGCTTAAAGTGGACTTTTGCCACCAGGAGGGTGGCCCTGTGAACTGTGGCAGCCTGTGGGCAAACACTAGCCAGACAAAGGGTTCGGCTAGTCACAGGTCCTCTGGCAGGGCCTGCCGGTGGACCCACACACTTCACTGGCCCTGGGGCTGCACTTGCAGCCAGGGATCCAGGGGTCCAACGTGCATTGTGGGCGGGCAGTGCTGATCTCATTCATATCCATGCAGCTTTGGCCCTGAGCTGGCTGGGGCCTCCCTCTCTTGCCCCCACCCTGGCCTGTCTGGATGCTGGCCCCTGCTTGCCTGGGGCAGGACCAGGCGTGGGGTAATAACAGCTCCGGTTTACTGCCAGCCTACACAGACTCCTCCCATGACGCAGATCCCTCCCACTGTAGACATTAGCGCACTGATTGTCACACCAGCCCCAGAGGAAGGTATTATTAGTCCCATTTTATAGATGGAAAAATCCAAGGCAGGGAGTTTACTTGTTCAAAGTCTCTCAGCGGCAGGGCAAAGATTCCAACCCAGTTTTAACGCCAAGGCCCAATTCAGGGGTTTCGGATTCTGCCCATGAATGTCGCAGTAGGTCCTGTTTCAATACACAGAGGGGGTCATTGAACCTCATAGGCAGAGCCGTCTGCTGTATTCTGGCTGGTGGCCTGGGCTCAGAGTCCCCATCGCTCCCGTTGTGGACTTGGCAGGCGTGTGGTGTCCCCGCCATCCAGCTTGGATTCCCGGGAGGCAGGAGAAGAGGAGGGTGGAGCAGAGAACCCAGGCGGGGGATCTGTTTCGTGCTGATGCGTTTGGGGGAGGGTGGCGGCTCCTGTAGTCCCAGGAGTGTGTGTGTGTGTGTGTGTGTGTGTGTGTGGTTAAACATGTTTCCTGCTAATAGGAAGGTTGGGGCTCAGGTACCTCACAAGAAAGGCCTGGCAATTTCCTTCTGAAATTCAGCCCTGGAGCTCAGTTCGACTCTGCTACCCATGGGGTTGCCCTGCATCACGTAGACAACTGTTGGTGGCCTCTGGGTCACCCGTCACTTGACCACAACTCAGAACCACACTCACTGCCATCGAGTCAACGCCAGCTCCCATCGACCCTGCAGGACAGGGTAGAACTGCCCTGTGGGTTCTGAGACTGTCGGCCTTTACGGGAGTAGAGAGCCCTGTCTTTCTCCCAAAGGGCAGCTGGTGATTTTGAACTGCTGGCCTTGCAGTTAGCAGCCCAACTCGGAACCGCTGCCCTACTGGGGCTCTACAGTTAGTTCCCTGTAGTTCTCAGGATTCAGGGGGTCCGTTTTTGTTGTGCACGGGGTGAAGGTTGACAGAGTAGATTGCCAGATTTCCATTCAATGATTCAGACCCAATAGGTTGCATATCACAGATGTGTTCCCTCACAGTGACATCCCTCCGTCCACCCCTCCCCCTCCCTGGTTTCCTGTTTCCGCTCCTCCTTCTTACCTCTCCCTCCTGAACTTTGTTCTCCACAAAACGCTGCCCTATTGATCTCAGCTCCCACAGCACACCCCTCGTGGGACTGATCTTTTTTATCCTCTGTCCACTGCTCTGACCCTGCAGGGTGGACTGGCCACGGTGGGTTTCTGAGACCGGGTCGCTTTAGCGGAGTGGAGAGCCTCTTCGATTTCCAAGAGCAGCTGATGGTTTTGAACTACGATTCTAAAACCTCACAAAGCCTCGTGTGTGTGTGTGTGTGTGTGTGTGTGTGTGTGTGTGTGTGTGTATTTCTGAGGCGAGCGGGGATGGGGACTGTGAGGCTGCCGGGGGTCCCAGGGTTGTCCGAAGAGCCCGGATAGGCCTAGTTGGAGATGGGCTCTCAATAGCCACACCTTTGAGTCCTGGAGCTGATGGGGAGAAAGGGGCAAAAGGGGATGGGACAAGCTTGGGGCTGCGCTGCATCCCAGGGTGTCTGTAGGTCGATGCCATCTCCTGTCACTTATGCCACCCTGTGAACTGAAGCAGCTCTCGGGAACCAGGGTTGCCTGGCTTTCACGTGGCGTCCGTGTGGGGAGGAGGCAGTGTGTAAGGACAGCCAGGCCAACGGGTCCATGACTCTGCATCCCTTCCTCGTGTTCACACTTGTGTATAAGTCGGCAGGAAAGAAGCACAGTGTCTCTCCCTGACCGTGTGTGCCTGACTCCTGGGGCAGCTGAGAGCCAGCGTCAAGGCCCAGGCAGGCCCTGGAGGCAGTTTAGGGAGCCTAGGCATGCCAGGCAAGGATGGAGAACAAGCCCTGACAGGCGCTCCACCCACCGCGGGCCATGCTTCCCACCGCCAGGAGCACAGCAAGCTTGTCTGGAAGCTGGCCAGCCAGGGCTCTCGAGGAGTGGTCAGCCGGGGAGAGGGCAGTTCATCTGAGTGCGGCCTGCCGAGGACACAGCTGAATCCACCCAGAGCTGGCTTCAGGGCTAGGAGCGCAGCGGATGGGGAAGGCTGGGGGCCCCAAGTGCATGGAGTGCACCCTTGCATCATCCAGTTACAGCTCCTGAGGTCTGGGGGTCATGCTAGCCTGTTGCCTTATGATAAAAGAAATGTTTGATAACGGTGTTGTCGACGTCGGGGTCTCCTGCTTCGTCAACAGAACCAGACACAGCCTCACCATTGCTATGTTTGAGCCCGTTGTTGCAGCCGCCATGTCAATCCATCTCCCAGAGCATCTTTTTCTTCGTCGCTGCCTCTCTACGCTACTAACCGTGATGTCCTTCTCCAGGGACGGGTCCCTCTCGCCAACAAAGTGTGGGGGACGAAACCTCGCCCTCTTGGCTTCCAAGGGGCACGGCCTGTCTCTCTCCTCCACGGCAGGCTTGTTTGTCCTTCCAGCAGATCCGAGGCACGTTCGATATTCCTCTCCAGCTGCACTGTTCCAGCGCCCCACTGCCTCCCCGGCTACCCTATCTCCTGCCCAGCTTTAGCATGGGCATGTGAGGATGGATGCAAACTGCCAGGGGTTGGGGCGGGCCCACGGACGTTCTCAGAGTGCATCTTTTCTCTTTGACACTCTCAAGGGGTCTTGGGCAGCAGGTTTGCCCAATGGATAAACGTGGCCCCTGTTCACTAGGCAAAGGAGCTGGTGGTGCAGTAGACCAGCACTCCACGTTGAACTGAGAGCCGAGTGGCTTGAGCTCACCAGCCTTCCCCTGGGTGGAAGATAAGGCAGGCTTGGAAACCCCACGTGAGCAGTTCTCTGTTCTCTTTCCCTACCACCAAGTTCCTTCTGACTCATAACGACACTGTCAGACAGGGTGTAACTGGCCCCCGTGTATTTCCAAGACTTGTCTTTCTCCCGTGGAGCAGCTGCTGAGTTTGAACTGCCAACCTTGCCGTTAGCAGCCCAGTGTGTCACCACCAGCCCACCAGGGCTCCTGTTATCTTTGAATTCCATGTTCCCCAAGAATGGGCAGCTTGGCTTAGTGGGGCTCAGGAGGATTTGCCAGCCCATGGGAAAGTGGTGGAGATGGCTCCCATGCCCCATTGTCACAAAGACTGCAGGAAAGAAAAGGCTGTTCATGGGCTATGAATCCGGGAGGCAGTTTTCTTAGTCACCCCAGTAATGACAGCCTGCTGAGGAAGGTGGGGTCCAGGTAGGACCGAGGGAGCGGGCGGGCGGGGAGGGGCTTGAAGAGGCTGACTTTGGGCCAGGCCATGTGCTCTGAAAACACACACACACACACACACACACACACACACACACACACACGGCATAAACCAAGGGTCAGGAGGCGTCAGTTGGCTGGGGGCAAAGGGCTCCCTATGTTGGCAGTGTGCTCTGTGAGTTTTAACCCAGAAAGGGACACTATCAGTCTGATGGTGCCCTCTCAGGCCCAGCGGCCTGGCCACCTGCGCAGGCAGGTTCAGGGATAGGAAAACCCCCGCCCCCCCACCTCCCGGCCCACCTTCTTCCCTCTCTCCCTCCTTGTCTTTTCTCTCTTCCTACCTCAAACAGCCCCCTCTCTCCCTTCATCCAAAATAGTCATTCTTGGGACGCTCTCTATATAACAGGCCAACATTTTCACTGACTTGGGGTAATGTTCTGTGTCAGTTGTCGGTTTGGAGAGGTGCTAGGTTCCCTGGTGGCATAGTGAACACAAGTTGAGCTACTAACCAGAAGGCCAGCAGTTTGAACCCAGCGGCCGCTCCGAGGGAGAAAGACATGAAGTGGGAGAGTCCTGGAAACCCACAGGGGCAGTTCTACCCCATTCTACAGAGTCAAGGTGGGTCGACATCAACTCCATGGCAGTGGGTTGAGTTTTGGGGGATCAGTAGAGAGGGTCTGGGTGGCCTTTGGGTTCAGAGGGGCCTCGAGCCAATGCCTTGCTTTCTGCCCCCAAGGTGTCAGAACTGTCTGGGATGTATTTCTTATTGCCACCCCAGCTTCCTCGCCTGCAGGCAGGCTCACTTACTTTTCAGGAGCAGCGGGTGGGCGAGGGTAGATCCAGATGTGGGGCAGTTCGGGAGAGGCCGCAGCAAGGGCCCTGGGGAGTTACAGCCCACCTGCCAGGGGCACTTGGGGAAGGGGCAGCCTCCATAAGACACTCTCCATTCACAGAGATGGGTGGCACCTTGGTGGTCTGCCAGGGTGAGCCTGGGCCATCCCGTGGGGTGAGCGCCCAGCTGATACTGAAAGGGTCCCATCCACTCCGGGGTTCCGCAGAAGAAAGGCCCGGAGGTTGGTTCCTGAGAGGCCGTGGGCGCTGCCGACTCTGGAGAGCGCAGTTCTCCTCTGGCCTTCTGCAGTTCTCAGGACTGACAGGAAAGCAGGTCATGCCGCAGGGAGATGGCATTTACCATGTCATCAGCATTGCCTTAGCCGGAAGTCTTGATGAAGTCTCTGATTGTACCTGGCCTTCAGGCAGAGCAGGCAACTAATGTGATCATCCCACAGAAACCGTCTTGGCCCTTGGGGGGCTGGGAGCCAGACCCCACGGTGACAGACATGCACCCACAGTGGAAGTGGCCGCTGGGCTGGTGTTGCTGGCTCAGCCTCCACCTCTGTTAGCCTTTCATGCTGGATTGTTGCCTTGGGGGAGATCCTGGGAGTGTCTTGCTATCTCTGAGTGTCAGATGCAGATGATGAGATCTGAGATGAAGCCAGGGGCCTTTTTAGAACCCAGATCTATCATTCTGTGAATTCTCTTCGCCCGACATTCCCAGGCACCAAGACACGACCGGTGGCCTGGCCTCAGCCTTCTCACTCCCACGCCAGGGTGCTGTGAGCAGGAGGTGGTGCAGGAGAAATAAGACGGGCCCTGTGTCTGAGCCCTGCTCTTTATGTCTATAATGGGTGCATTTCTAGGTGACCATGAACGGCTTGAATTGCCACCTGGTCCCGCACGCCCTCATGACCCAGTCTACTGCTACGGCCGCAGCTGGTTGCATCACAGTGAGTTATAAAAGACAAACAGGCTGTGACATGTGCACGTGGCTTGGGGACCAGCAGGGGACACCTGGAAGGAGCTGGAGGCTGGCACCTGTCTGTAGGCAAGTGACCAAGACAGCTCCAGGAGCAGGCCCCTGTAGGTGTGTTTCATTAGTGACTCACGGGTTCCGGAGGGAGTTGCTAGCAATTTCCTGATGTTTCTCAAATAACGAGCCATGCTTGGTGAAGAGCCAAACTAAACAAAGTTCCAATCTCTCTCTCTCTCTCCACAGACACACACACACACACACAGACCTGTCTCTATATATCAATACCTATATCTAAGGATTCCTGGTGCTATAACAGTTACACGTTATTCTTAACCTCAAGATTGGCAGTTCTAAACAGCCAGTCACTCCACGGGAGAAAGTGGGAGGCTCTCTACTCCCATGAAGAGCGACAGTCTTGAAAACCCACCGGGGCAGTTTCGCCCTGTCCTACAGGCTCGCTGTGAGTCACCATTGACCCGCTGGTGGTGAGTTTTTGGCTTTCTAGCACCAGTCTGTCCATCTGTCACACTGTGGTGGCTTGTGTGCTGCTGTGATGCCGGAAGCTATGTCACCGGTGGTGTGTCACATGCCAGGGGTCACTCAGCGTGAACAGGTTTCAGCAGAGCTTCCAGACTCAGAACAAAGAGAGAGATGGCTCTGGAGGAGGGAGCCAATATCAACCATACATAGGCGTCGCATTGAGACATTGTCAGATACGGAAAGCCTAGCGAGTGGAAGCGCAATGTGGCTGGGGACCATGCTGGAGGACAGGTCCCCTTGGGTCGAGGGCTCTTGACATGAGCCTGAGGAGGAGCTGCATTCTGAGCAAGTCATCGGCGACCCTGCACTGTTTGAAGAAGGTCTTCAGTCATGTGGATTGACATAGTGGATTGCAGCAATGTGGATTGCAGCAATGGGCTCAAGCAATTGTGAGGAGGGTGTAGACCAGGTGGTGTTCCCTTCTGTTGTGCGTGGGGTCCTGTGGGTTGGAACCAACTCAGTGACACCTAACAACAACAACAACAACAACAGCAGCATCTATCAATTGATTGATTTACCTAGCTACCTACCTACCTATTCATGTACTCACTGACCTAGCTACCTGTTAGGTGGATCTTTGGATGTGTGCTGCATCTTCTTGTGCGTACGAGGAGCCTCAGGCATAAAGTTGGACTCTTCCCCAGAGAGGCTGTTAAGAGGACATCAGCTCCCCGGAGGTCAGTCCTGGGTCCTGGCTGCCCACCCATGAGTGAGGACCCATGCGTCAGAAACTGCAGAGGTCCACTGGAGAGGAGCAGGCCTGCAGGGCATCTCGCTGGCCTGGGGACAGGATGTGAGACGCGCTGATGCCCAAGGAATAGAACAGATGTGTCTGTCGATTTCCGAAGAGGAGTCTGAGATCCGAAGCCAGGGCACGTTCCCCTTCAGAAGAGTCCTGTACCAGTCCAAGAGACCAGAGGAGTCCTTAGAGGCCTGGCATCCTGTTTCCTCTGCCTTATGTACATTGCCTCTCCTGTGTGGTGTCTGTTTATTTCACTTCATAGAGAACACAGAGGGTTTATCAATGGAGAGACTTAGAGGCCAGACGGCGAGACTCCGTTTCAAGTACTTTGAACATGATGTCAGGAGAGCCTTGTCCCTGGAGAAGGACATCATGCTTGGTAAAGTAAAGGGGCTGTAGAGGGGCACAAAAAGAGAAAGACTCTTGATGAGATGTGTGGCAGTTACATAATCTTCTGTCAGTCTGTGAAGGGGTGGAGTTTGGTCTGTGAATCAGGTCATAGCCAATGCCCCATGTGTGAGCACGGCATTCTTCTGAGGATTCTGGGACCTCTCTCTGGAGGCAGGACACACTCTCTGCTTCACATTCCTGCTGACAAGCCACATGGAGCTTTGCTGATAGAGCCAGAGCCCTGGAGCTGGAGGAGCCTCGTGGAGACCCATGCCAGCACTGAGATGCTTCCACCACCACTGGATCCACAAGACTTCCCACCCACTGACCTGTGATCTTCCTGCATTCGGTGTCCTTGCATGGCTGCATGAGTCTAAAGAGGAATTTATGGACTAGTATTGACATATGGGATAATATTGGACTTATGGACTTGATCTGGACTGGGCTGGGATGTTTTCTTAATATACCATCGGTCTTTGATATGAAGCTCACCTAACAATAGCAATGTATGAAAAATGCATATAGATATTATATAATATGTACATGGATATTATATAATCTATACACCTTGCCTTCTCAACTATTCAAAAGGCTCCAACCAAGCACTGGTGGTGAGGAAGACCCAGGACTGGGCAGCTGCTCCTGTTGAACTGGGGGCCGCTGTGCGTCTGACCCAACAACGCCTAACAAACCCTAACAGCAGATCCTCCCGGTCTTGCTCAACAGGGTGCTGTTTCCTCCTGCTGCTTGCTGCCATTGCATTGGCCTCAGTTCCCACACAAGGGAAGGAAACATTCCCAGTCCTGCCCCATCCCCACGACCGGTTGTTACAAGTTGTAGGGCTTTTCATGGACGGTCTTGAGACGTCGATCACCAGGCTTTCCTTCCAGTCTGTCTTGGCCCGGAACCTGCTGAAACCTGCTCAGCACGCTCTTCCAATTGTGCAACTTGAGGCTGAGAAAGAGAAGGAGACTCGCCCAGGGGTCCCTGCTGAGAGAGGGCTCGAAGTACAGGGTCCAGACCCACGTCTTGGGAACTGAAACTATGTGCCCCTGGCCACAAATAGTCTACGTCAGCCCAAGTCTGCCGACGTTTGCAAGGCCCAGTCTATGCCTGTGACTGTCTGTGGGCGGCCTCGCTGTTTTCAGGATCACCCCTTCACCCTTTTGGATTGTGGCTTCACCCTTCGCCCCCTGCTCGGAAACAAAAACACATCTTGGGTGCCTGGGGGTCCTGGTTCCTAACAGCGTCTGTGTGGCTGACCCAGCTGACCCGCCATTCGAGGGCGTTCTTCACGCCAGAACATCGCCGGGCGCTTGCTCTCCGCTGCTGCGGAAGACGGAAGGCTTTATAAATATGCAGTTAAGTAGCAGGTTTGTCAAGAGGAGGTGGGGTAGGGAAAAAATAGGATGGGGCGGAGGAGGAACTAGGCGGAGAGCAAGCAACCATGGGCTAATGACTCTTCAGACTCGATTGCTGCAGAATGAAAGTAGGCGAGTCGGCCTGCTTTGGGTCAAGGGTATAGCTTTGGGGAGGGTCCAGGAGTCAGTCTCAGGCAGCATAGCACCCCGCAGGACAAAAGCTGAGGTGGGATGGGAGCTCAGCAGCAGCACTCTGTGTGTGTATGTGTGATATGCATGTGTGTATGTATATGTATTCCTTATGGATATGTATATATTTAAGGAGCTCTGGTTGCATCTTGGTTACACATTGGGCTACAAGCCACAAGGTCAACAGTTCAAAACCACCAGCTGCTCCGAGGGAGAAAGACAGGGCTTTCTACTTCCATAAAGAGTAACAGTCTCTGAAACCCACAGGGGCAGTTCTATCCTGCCCTACAGGGTCGCTGTCAGCCAGAACCGATTCCATGGCACACGCCATGGAGTCACTGCTGACTCATAGCGACCCCCTGGTGGGTTTCCAAGATTGTAACTGTTTACGGTTGGAGAAAGCCTAGTCTTTCTCCTGCAGCGCTGCTGAGGATCACAGCCCAACTCATGACCACGATACCACCAGGGCTCTGAGTGATGCATTTATATATAGGTATATGTGTGTTTGGAAACAAAACAGAGCGACCCCAGGGCACAGGCAGTAGGTGCATGCCCCGATAAAGCGCAGACTCCAGAGTGCATTGTTCTGAGTGAGAATGAGCGCGGCTGGGCTCACACACACAGAGATGTCCTCTGCGAGGCGTGGGCCACATGGAAGGCTGCTCCCTGTGAGATCAGGTTTCCTTCTGAGAACTTCCTCTGTGACCATCAGGCTGACAAATTGCCCTGTCTTTCCCCGGTAGGTGGACAGACCCAGTGGGAATCTGCGTCGTCCAGGGAATTGTGCAGGGTGGAGTCTCGTTACAGTGAAGATTCTCTTGGGTCAGGATTGGCCAATGCCCCGCAGAGGCTCCCAGCATGAGGAAGGGGTTTGGGGCCCTGCTTGATATCTTAAAATTCCAGTGACTCTTGTTGGGGTGAGCTGGGATGAGGCAGGAAAAACCAACTGACCTACTCCCCCACTCACCTGGGTGTCCACTGCCCATGCCTGCTGGCTCTTGGGCTCTCCTGGCCACGCTGCAGCCGGCCCCGCTCTCCCTGGCTGGCCACATGGCCACCCCAGCCACCCTGACTGTCTCACATTCCTTCCTTCCTGCCTGTTGTTATTAGGTGTCCTGGAGTGGTCCTGACTCAGGGGGACCCATGTATGACCACAGCCAACCCAGGCCCGCCCTGGGCCCTGCTCACTGTCCTGGTCATGTTGGAGCTCACTGTGGCCGCCACAGGTCAGCCCGTCCTGCAGAGGACTTCCTCTTCTCAGCTGACCCTCTTGCTTCTCCAAGCGGGATGTGCTTCTCCAGGGTCCCGCCATACAGCATGTCCAAGGTATGCCATCCTTCCCAGGGCACCCTGGCTGCCCTTCTCCCGAGGCGAGACAGGTTCATTTGCTCTTCAGACAGTCTGTTCATTGCCTTCAGCAACACCGTAGCTCCACATCCTCCGGTCTTCACGGGGTGCTGGCCAGTGAGGGACGAACATTTTCTGTGTGAAATGAGAGAGGGCCCTGGAAGGCAGGGCAGGGTTTTCTCTGCCCCAGTGTGTCAGTCTGTCTGACCGTGGTGGCTCGATGTGATGCCGCTCTCTTTAGTTCCCAAACCCCCGTGGTTAAGGTGACCAGATTTTAACATTGGTAAAGTGGGACACCATTGATAAAACTCATATCCTGGCAAAATAGCCACATGGCAGCCGAAAACCGTATACCCTAGCTTGTCGTGCATTCTTTCAAAAAAGTGGGACTTTTAAAAAATGCCATGGGACATGGGAAAAATTGTTAAAAATCAGGACTGTCCCACCAAAAGTGGGACGTCTGGTCACTTTACCCATGGTGGACAGGCTTCAGACAACCTTCTGAACTTAGACAGACTCAGAAGAAACCTGCGGTGACCCCAGTACGGAAAGCACCCAGGGGTCAGCTCTTGTCTCCCCACAGAACAGTGTCTGAGCCCATGCTGGCCCAGGAGCCCCTGCCGGAGACACTCAGGGGCTACAGCCGTAGATTCGAGCACCCTGGTGGGACGAAGGGGCAGCAAGACCAGGCAATGAGCCTGCTTCTGTGTGTGTGGTCCCCATGGCAGAAGGCAGCTAACAACTTCTCCATGGAGCTGAGGGGGCGTGGGGGAGGAGGAATGGGGGCAGGGTGCCTGGCCCTCTCTTCCTTGCCTCTGGCTCCCCAGTGCCAGCCCCAGCCCCACATCGCATGATGGTGGTATGTAGGTCAGCCCAGGCTGGCCCTGGCCCAGGACAAGGGTTTTGTAACCGCCCACCACCACCCCACCCCTAGGAAGGGGCGTGAGGACGCATGCTGGGAGGGGCCCTTGCGGGACCAGCAGAGGGGCCAGTTGGAGGGGTTGGGCAGAGCACACACAGGGGAGCCTGCCCCCCTTGGCAAGTGGGGATCTTGGCATCTGGTTTGTTTTTCAGAGCAGGATGATGAAGTCATTCTAGAAGCATGACTCACAGGTTGATTTCTGCCCCTTCTTCCTCCAAATGATGATGAAAACCACATACTCGGAAGATCTGAATAAAACCAGGAGTAATAGTAGGTCATTCTAATCCCTGTTGGCTGAGCACTACAGCCCGATACGCAGCGGCCCCCAGGAATGAAGTGCTGGCCCCCAAGAGGCCCCCTGGGGCCTGCCGGCTGCTGTGCATACCTGCGACTGTCTCTGGGTGCACACTTCCAGGGTCACCCTGCTCCTTTCTCCTGACTCTGATCTGAGTTACAGATGCTGCCACTGTGCACCCGAGTAGTTTGTTTGGAAAACCAGTGGCCCCGCTCACACCCTGTCCCAGTCCCCTTCCCCCAGGAAACCGCATCCCCCTCTCCTAGCTGCTGTGCACTTTGGGTGTGTGTGAGTGCGTGTGTGCGCACGTGTGATGTGCACGGGTGTGCAAGGACATGAAAATCGGTGTGCAGGCATGTCTTTGTGTGTGCCTGAAACTGTCATGGTTTCTCTGTGCAGACAAACAGTGCATGTCTGTGAGAACACGTGCACATGCACGCCTAAGTCTCTGCACACACCTGTGTACATGTACACGTGTCCATGTGACTAGTGTGTTCGAGTGTATGCATGCATGTGCACATGTCTCTTTCTGTGTGTATTAGGGGTGTGTATGTGTGTGAGAAGTGTGTGTGAATGCTTGAATGCATGTATGTGTGCATATATATATATATATATAATGGGCAAGTGTGCATATGTGCATTTGTGTGTCTGTCTGTGTGTGTGGTGTGCATGGGCATGTGTGTGTTTGTGTGTGGTGGGTATGGGCATGTGTGTGTATGTGCATATGCATAAGGGGTAAGCATGCATATGTGCCTGTGTGTGTATGTCCATGGGTGTCTGTGTGTGTGTGGTGTGCATGTGAACTTGTGTGTCTCTGTGTGCCTTGCTTCTGTCTCCAGGCCTGCACTCAGGGTCTCGGCCACCTCAGCAGTTGTGGCCCCAGTGGGTATCCTGAGGGTTTACTTGCCCAGGGAAGCTTCCCCGTAGCTGCCTGCTCTGCGTCCCTCTGTCTGCAGGCTGCCCTCCTTACAGTCTTCCTCAGGGCCCCCTTGTCTCCTTTCAGCCTTGAACCCCTACACCTTCCCTGCACGCCTCGGCGAGTTTGTTTAGGAGAGTAGTGGAACCCGCGATGGGACTGCTTTGTGCATGGAGATCTTCTGTGGGGACGAGCGTCAGGCTGCTGTCACGGTGGAGGCTCCGCATCACTTGGCTGAACCGCGTTCCTCTGCGGTTTGGCGTGGATGAGACCCTGCCATTGGGCAGTTGTCGGATGATGTAACTCAGCAGTTATTTTGAGATTTGATGAGGTCATTCTTCCTTGTCACATGACTCCTATTTTTCACATCACAACTTGGCCCAACTAGGCTTATAAGTGAGGAGAAGGTGCATTGCCTGTCCCAGTGTGTGATGGTTGATTGTGGTAGTTAGTGATTTTATGGCAACTAGATATTTCTGGCTAGGGGTAGAGTCAAACCTGTCAATCAAGTGGTAGCCCGATGACACATCTTTAGGGGTGTGGCTTTTGCATAAGAGTAAAGGACGGTGGGAACTGCATCTCTGTCTGCCCCTTCACCTTCCTGCCTGCTGAAACGCTGCCTGCTCCGAGAGGCGGCCCATGTGGACTGCCTGACCCTGAGAGCTGTCATCGCCCTGCCATTCCAGTGACCTTGGATCCACGTGACTCTGTGCCCACCAGCTTGTGATCTCCTTGCTCCCTGCTTTACCTCGCTGCGTCATTGACTGCAGTCACGTGAGTCTGCCAGAAGAGGGCCCTGGCTTGCATGGATGCATGGACTTGAGTTGGACTGGGCTGGGAGGCCTTCTCTGGATATAAGATTACTTTTGGATATAAAGCCCTTTCTTATACATATATGAGTGTCACTGGATTCAGTTTTCTAGACAACCCAGCTGCCTAACACATTAAATTTGTGTGCCCACATTGCTAGGCCACGGTGCCCACTTGTTTGGTAAACACTGGTTTAGGTGTTGGTGGGCAGGAGCTTTGTGGATCGTCTTCACATGTATAGTTAACTTGGAGCAAAGGCTCTTACCTTCTATGATGTGGCTCAGAGCCTGTGTGATACAGTAGGTTAGGTGGTGGGCTGCTGAGCTCCAGGTCAGCAGTTCAAAGCCACTCAGAAGAATGACGCTGTATAGATTTATAATCTCAGACGTGCACAGGAGCAGTTCGACCCTATGCTTTCTTTTTGATTGAGGTTTCATTTGTTTTACCCTGTCATTTTCTTAGGGTCTTCTTCTAAATGAATGTTTTTCTGTATACGAAACCCAGGGTGGGTAAATCTACAGAGACAGAGACTGGATGAATCGTTCCTTTAGGGGTAGGGCAGGGAGGTTGGAGGGAAATGGTGAGCTAATCATGGCGAGAATATGATTGAGGGAAATGTTCTAACCCTGATGATGGTGATGATTGTATGACTCTTCTTGATGCGATTGAACTATTAAACGGTATGATACGCAAATTATAGGCCAGTAAAACTGTTTTAAAACAGAAAGAGAGAGATTACAGTCTCAGAAATCCACAGGAGCGGTTCTACCCTGTCCGATAGGGTCACTATGAGACAGAATCGTAGTTGTTTTACCAATTAGACCCCACTCACTGCCATACACAACACACAGAAAGCACAAGAATGCACATAGTAGATAGAAATAAACACGCCACACATTGCTGGTCTGAGCAGCCTTTGTCTACCCTGGCACTTCAGTGGACAGAGAACCCCCAAGTTGGGGGCAAGTTCCCCTTAGCACCTTGGAGGCACTGATCCAATGCCATCTACCTTCCAGAGTGACCTTTGAGAAGCCCAAAGCCATATCCAGGGGAGCCCAGAGCAACGGCCCCGTGATTCTGATTCCGAGTGATCTGGTCATGATCCCCCTCTCCCCCGTTGTCCCTCCCGGGGGCTTGTAGGGCCTTCTCCTTCTCCTTCATATTCTGGAACCGGGCGACGATGGGCCAGGCGATTGGAGGGCCCTTGAACGGGAGGGTCTTGTGCTTCTGTTCCGCGAGCTCTTCTCTGCCCATTCTTCTGTTGACGGTTTCTTGGGTCGCTTCTCTCATTCCAGCCCCTGCTTGACAGTGGGTCTCCCCGTGGGCCCCTCTTTGTCCTTCAATCACACACTGTCCTTTCTGAGCGATCCAGAGCATGGTAGGTTCCAGCTCTTTCAGTGAGTTTTTCATTTCAGTGACCCTGTTGTGAATTCTCAAGGGCCCCTTAATATCTCGAGTGTTCTCTTAAAAGAACATTCTGTTACTTTATGTGTTTAATTATCTTCTCTTAATTCTTCCAGAGTATCAATTATACCTTGCGAGGGAGGATTCTTCCCTTTGTACTGTCTTTTGCCTCTGTTCCGTGGGCCTAGTCCTCCGTGGGAGAGGTCTCCTCCCGATGCCCCAAGCCCGTGCTTTCTGTCTGGTGGCGTCGGGGGCAGTGGAAGCTCCGAATCCCTGACGAGCCTTGCTGGTCAGAGGCTTCAATGTGGAGAATCGCTGGGGGGATTTCTGATGCCAGGGTCCTTAGAGCTTTCCTCTGGGAATACTGTGGTTCTTGGAGAAGACTTTCTTCCTCTCTGGCCTGAGGGTAGAGTCCTGGTGTCCACACGCTGGGAGCCGAGGGACAGAAAACATCTGGAAACATTTGCTCACAGAGTTATTGTTTTTAGAATCGTATGCTGGCTTCTTGTCGAGTTTGAGTCCAGGTCAGAGACCCCGTTTTTCATTCTCTTCAGGGAGCCCACCTGCGGTTCTCCCCTAGGCTTGGCTGTGGGCCAGGTGGTGGTGGTAGTGCTGCTGGTGGTGGAGGTGACGGTACTGCTGGTGATGGTGGTGATGATTGTGGTGGTGGCAATGGTGATGGTGATAGTAAAGGCAGGGATGGTGGCGGTGGAGTGATGATGGGGTATGTACGATGGTTATGGTGATAGTTGTAGTGATAGTGGCAGTAATGGTGGTGATGGTGGTATGGTTGTGGTGATGGTGGTATGGTTGTTGTTATGGTGGTGGCTGTGATGGTGTTAGTGGTGGTGGTGATTGTGGTAGTGGTGGTGGTGATTGTGGTGGTAGTTGTAATGGTGGTAGTAGTGATGGTAGGGTGTTGATGATGATGGTGGTGGTGTTGGTGATGATGGTTTGGTGGTTATGGTAGTGATGGTGATGGCGGTAACATTTGGGGCTATGGTGGCGTAGTGGTGTTGCTGGTATGGTGGTGATGGTGGTGTTGGTGGTGATGGTGGTGGTGGTGGTGATGGTGGGATGATGGCTATGGTGGTGATGGTAATGGTGGTATTGGTAGTAAGGTTAACAGGGCAGTGATGGTGGTGGTAATAGTAATGGCAGTGATGGTGGTAATGGTGGTGGTGATCGAGGCAGTGATGGTAGTGGCATTGTTGTTGGTGGTGATGGCTCTGCATAGGGAGCAGCTGATCTGTGAACCTGAATGTTAAACTGATTTTTTCGAAGTGTAGTGCATCTCCATATGTATGAGGTCTGTTCTGGACTTTCCTCCTTCCTTGGGTCTGGTGTCTTTTACAACTCTTTCCTTTACTCCCCAGCTTCCCAAATGTTTTTGTTTCCTTTGTTCTTGTCAACTGATGCCCAAAATAGTTGTAACAGAAGTCCCTCTGCTGTCAGTTTTGGAGGGCTTGGTACAGAGGGTGGAAGAGGACGCATGTACCCCTGCCACCCCTTCCCCTGATGCTGGCTTTTGACCTAGCGCAGCCATCTCTTGTTTTTGAGTAGATCCTCCTTAAGCTGGAGTCTCAGACAGAAGCTATGTGTGTAAGGTAGATAGAACCAGTGAATCCAGTAGAAGAGGGGACGAGGCCTGGGCTCTGCTTTCTCCACATCCCTCCAATTCTCATCGCCTCTGACAACTGAAAGCTCTAGGGAGCATGGTCTGAAATCATTGATCATGAGGTCATTAAGCATGAGCCACCCCTTTGGTAGACTTGCTGCCTCTCAGTGGAGTTGATGACATTCCAAGGTGACCTGTTTCTCTGTTACCATGGAGATGACGCCAACTCATGGCTACCCTGAGGGCGACAGGGTAGACCTGGACTCCAAAGGGCTTTCACTGACTGATTTTCTGGCAGTAGATTGTCAAGCCTTTCTCTCTAGGTGCCTCTGGGTAGACTCGAACCTCCAACCTTTCAATCAGCAGATGAGTCAGCAGACAAGGAACCTGAAAAAGTAAGGGAGCAGCATTGATTTATTCCTTCAGACATCGATTTTATTGCTTCCAATTGCTCAGATGGTGTAAGACTGGGAGTGAAATGGCGATTCTAATCATGCTTCGATTAGGATAAAAACGGACACAGTACATCCTTCTGAATTAAATTTATGGTCATAAGAATAATTTTAATATGCCATTCCTCATTTGAAAGAGAAATGTGTAAACTTAAGGTATATTGAATTATGTTGGCACATTTTTATAACTAGAATTTAAAGCTATGTAACTCCCAAGTTTACCTTCAGAAGGCTATATTCCTACTCTTTCTATGATTGCTATTAGATTGCTGTTTTACCATAAATGATGCACTTAAACCTGAAAGTGGTAGGAGGCTGATAACCCAACCCCCAACCGCACCCATTGCCATGAAGTCTGCTCCAGGTCATAGCCACCCCACAGGCCTGAGCAGCACTGCTCCTTAGGGTTTCTGAGACGACACATCTTTGCAGGAGTGGACAGCCCCGTCTCTCTCCCACAGAGGTCTATACAGCCAGAAGAGTTTATGGGTTATTTATAAGTAAATAGTCATTAAATATCTGCATAATTTACGGTAATATTCACATGCACGGAAATTATTATTATTTCCTTCCCCCTTTGTCTTTCCCTGCATGGCCACCATTCTAGTGGAACCACAGGGGATGATCGAATTGTTTTGAACTTGAGACCACTCTGCTGGTGATGGTGGTGGTGGTGCTGGTGGTGGTGGTGGTGATGGTAGGCGTGAGGATACTGGTGATGATAGTGGTGGTGATGAAGATGGTGACAATGGTATAGTGGAGGTAGAGGTGGTGGTGATGGTGGTAATAGAAGTGCTAGTGAAGGTGGTGTTACTGTTGGTCATGGTGGTGATAAAAATAATAGTGGTAGGTGGTGGAGGTGGTGGCGGTGCCAATGGTGGTAACGGAAGTGCTAGTGGAGGTGTTATTGTTGGCACTGGATGATGTGGTGGTGCTGATGGTGGTGGTGATTGAGATGGGGATCATAATTTTTAAAACTGCCACATATATTCCTCCATATCCCAACAGGGACCCTGGTGACACACTGGTATAGTCAGTAGGGTCAGCAAGGTCAGCGATTCAAAATCACCAGTGGCTCTATAGGAGAAAGATGAGGCTTTATACTTCCATGAAGAAGTCTAGTCTCAGAAACCCACAGGGACAGTTCCACCCTGTCCATCAGGATTGAATGAGTCAGAATGGAATTGATGGCAGTGAGTTTTGGATCTGCGTCTCTAAGATGACCAAGCTGGCATACTGGCTAATTGAAAACTTGGCAGTTGGGAGGCTGGTGGTTAGCATCCACTCAGGAGCTCTGGGGAAAAAGACCTGGCAGTGTTTACAGCCTAAGAAACCCCAGGGGGCAAGTTATATTCTGCCACTGGGTCCAACCCCAGTTGGCACAGACTGGATGGCATCGCACAGCGGTGACTGAGGCCAGTAGGTGTCTTCCTCTTCTAACGCTTCGTTGCTGTGAAACATAGATAGCAGCACACCTGTCATTCTAGCCTTTGTTTTTCCTCTTCCAGCCCTTCTATTGGCCTATAATTCACGCCATCTGCAATTCAATGGCCCCATCACCTTTAAGTGCACAAGAATCAGTGCATTAATTACACTAGCCATATTGGGCAGCCATCACGGCCATCAATTTCCCTAAGTATTTTTATCACCTTAGGGAGAAACCGTGTACTCATAAGCAATAGCTTTTGCTTGTGTTGGGTCCATAGCTAGGAGGGGGGGATGAGGTTGTCCACTCTGGGCCCATCTTGGGAGAGATCCCAAGAAACAGGGCCAACCCAGTGTCA
>NW_022103920.1:4193682-4194239 GCF_000313985.2 Echinops telfairi | reverse complement strand
CATCCCTCACTTTCTACTATTCTCCCTCCCCTCTTCCAAATGTCCTCTTATTTCTCCTTGTCCACGTTCATATGCATTTGACCTTTGAGAACCTGCTCAGATGCACTTTCTGAACCAGAGTACTCATGGATGGCTTTTGGAGGAGACAAAATGCAACCTGTCGGCAATCACTTACCCTCTGCGAAGTGCTCCATCCAGCTGGCCTTGATTCGCCTCAGTATTGTGACAAGGCAGGAGCCCCAGTTCCAGAGTGACTTTCCCTGGAGCCAGTGCTGCCCCGAATCCTTCTTCCTTCCCACCTCACCCACCCCTGCTCTCCAGGCCCGGTCAGGAGGGTCTCCTGGGACCTAGACATCCCAGTTTCTCTTCTTTCTGCTCCTTCACATCACAACGGTCCTCTCTCTCCTTCCTCAGAACCCACTGAGGAACAGATGGAGTCTCAGACATTTGAGCGACAATGGAGTTTAGTCTTGCTGTTGGGAATAGACACTGCAGAGCATACACCAACCCAGGGTGTCTCCTCGTGGCATGTGGCAGGTCGATGCCATGCTTCCGCT
>NW_022103920.1:4191161-4192918 GCF_000313985.2 Echinops telfairi | reverse complement strand
CCCCCCCCACATCACGACCACAGTTCTACCTTACAAACCCAGCTAGACTGGAACATGTACAATGCTACAGATAAGAGCTCTTGACACACAGAATCCAGCATAGATAAAACCCACAGGAACAGTGATGGGAGTAGCGATACCAAGAGGGTAGGAGCAGGGGAGGTGAGAAGGGGGAGAAATGGGGAACCATCTACAATGATGGATGTCTAACCTACCTCCCAGGGAAACGAACAACAAAAATGTGGGTGCAGGGAGACAGCGTAAGATATGAAAATAATTATAATTTATAATTTATCAAGGGTTCATGAGGGTGGGAAGGAGGGGAAAAAGAGGAGGTGATACCAAAGGCTCAAGTCGAAAGAAAATGGTTTGAAAATGATCATGGCAACCTATGTACAAATAGGCTTGATACAACTGATGCATGGATTGTTGTAAGAGTTGTGAGAGCCCCCAATAAAATGAATAAAAATAAAAAATAAAAAGATTTACAGTGTCAGAAACCCCCCGGGGTAGTTCTACTCTGTCCTATAGGGTGGCTGTGAGTTGGGATTCACTTGGTGACAATGAATTTGATTGAGTTGTTGTTTTGTTTCGACTTGTTTGGATAAGGGGAACAATAACACAAAGGAGTCCACAGCCCTTACACTCCTCGGCTTTGCAATCGGAAAGGCAGCAGTGCCCCCAGGACACCGTCTGGGAGGGTTGGGAGGAGAGAGGGAGGGCCAGGGGAGCACAGGGCAGAATCGGAGGAGCGATGCCACCCTGTGGCAATGACTGCAAGGAAACAAGATGTGTCTGAACCATTGGCTGGGACCCCAGCGCTCCTCTCCAGAGCCCTCCACCCAGTTCACAATGAAAGCTTACAGAACATATCGGACACATTGCTTCCACTGGTGCTATGGTGATGATGCTAGACTCTACCAGGGGACTTCCAAAAGCTGACGGGAGACTTCCATTCTCTGGTCATTCCATTTTCTCATTTTCCTGTGTTGACATCACCCGCTCGGCGACAAAGCAAAGTCTGCCTGGGCCACCGTGTGCGTGCGCTTCGGAGGCAAGCACCACATTCGCGGCACAACCGTCACTCGCCGCGTGCACCCATTCCTTAGCCTCACTGTTCCTGGGCCGCCTTCTCCGGAAAAGATGCCCATGCCCTCCTTTCTTAATGCTAAGCAGCCCACCCTCCACCACCCTCCCCGACCCTGTGTGCACGGGCCGGCGTTTGACCACATGGTCTGCAGTCAATGCCCTGTGGGAGGGAGCTGACAGTGGGGAAGGGAAGGGGCCGTGTATATGATAGTTAGGTTTTAGGACAGCCTGGATGGGTCGGGATTCTCCCATGATGTGATCTGATGTAGAGTGGTCGGATCCATAATGAGTACAGGCCCCTGCCTACACCGATGGCCCTGCGCGCATCCTTAACTCTGAAACACAATTTCTCTCCAAGGGCTTCTTGGTTGTCGTTGCTGGGTCAACTCATGGTAACCCACGTACAACCGAGCAAAACACTGCCCGGTTCTGCGCCGTCCTCACTTGGTTCTTTTTATTATTATTATTATTAATAATAAATCATTTTATTGGGGGCTCTGACAGCTCTTATAAGAATCCACACATGCATTGTATCAAACTCAATTGTACATAGGTTCCCATTGTCATTATCAGAGCATTTTTTCTACTTGAGCCCTTGGCATCAGATCTTCTTTTCAACCTCCTTACCCCATTCTCCCACCCTCACGAACCCTTGATAAATTATAAAT
>NW_022103920.1:4186319-4188268 GCF_000313985.2 Echinops telfairi | reverse complement strand
TGATGAAGATCACCCCCCAGAACAGGCACATCTACTGGGTCTCTCAGGTGGTGACCTACACGGGCATCTCCCTGCACTCCACCATCCTGTTGATCAGCAGCCCCCGGTTCAGGGGGGCCCTGAGAAAAGGGGTGCAGGGCTGTTGGGTCAGAGGCTGCGGCAGATCAGACCATGGCCAGGTCCCTCCGGAAGGCTCAGCACAGGGGACAGTGGTGGTGGGAGCAGTCTCATGTGAGACAAGGAGGCTGACATGTTGACCGTCCACTGTCCTCCCTCTGCTCTTCCTTTCCAAAAACCAACCACCCCAGCCCAGGACCACAATGATCCTCCCTCTCCTCCCCCACCATCTTCCCACCAAATGCGGGACCAGTGGTTGATGTGCTTGGCTGCTAACAGGAAGGTTGAAGGTTTGATTCCACCCAGAGAGCTCAGAGGGAGGGCCAATGGATGCCACAGTGGGTTCCACTCAGGAATGGCCTGTGTCACCTGCCCCTCTGTACCTTGGTCTCTCCATATGGTGGGTGTGAGAAGTGTCATCTTTTCTGATGCACAGATTTTACTTTGCATCTTTTTTTTTTTGAGAAGTGAAAAGGGGTCACAGAAGTACTTTTAGAAGAAATAAGTGAAGCTCCAAATTGGAGATTGACTCCCACCCAAAGACACAATTACAGAAAGGCAAGGACAAGAGCCATGTGCCACCGATAGTGTTCCGAACACACTGGAGGCCCCGCCTTGCTGGTCTGTCCTCAGCTGGAATCCAAAGACCAGGTTTAGAGTCTTGTTGAAATCTTGAACCACAGCACCCTGGAGCTCGCTGAATCCGTCCCCTCACTTACACAGCAGAGGGAGCACTGCCCACATGTGCTCTTGTGGGGGTTCAACATGACCCTTTCCATGTGCACGCAAGTTGGGACAAGCACAGCGGGGTTTGTAAGAAGCGGTGATTATGATGGTAGCGATGGTGCTTAGCACATTGTCTTCCATCCTGCCATCCTCTGAGGTGGCCAGGGTCCAAGGAGAAGCCAGAAGATTCTGCAGGGTCCCAGAGCATCCATGTGAACCCAGCAAGATGGAATAAGCCAAGACCACCTTCTCCAAGACCCAGCCTCCAAGAGTCAACATGCTCAGGGCTCGACTCACAGGTGAGTGGGAGTGGACTGAGAGAGGTCTGGGTCCAGGATGACAGGTATGGAAGGCACAAGGCCAGACACTGAGAGAGAGAGAGAGAAAGAGAGAGAGAGAGACTTCAACAGTGCATCCTCCTCTGAGCCAATGTGTTAACTCGTTAGCTCCAAGAAGCACCTCACAAAGCGGGAGGGGAAGGAAGGCCACCTGGCCCCACTGGGCTGCAGCTGCGAGTGTGGCTGGACCCGTGGCAATAGGCTCTGTATTCTGGGGTGCCAAGGTGAATGGGGCTGGCACATTGACTCTGCCTTCTGTGAAGATGAAAACCCCCAGGGCGGGGTGAGGGGGGCTTCCCTCCCAGCTGCTCTCTCCTCTGCCTGTGTTCCTTTGGCTGCTCCTACAGACCCGAGGGCAACAGGATGCATTTGGATATGAGCTCTGGAGGCTGCTTTCTTGCTCACCCTCCCATCGATCTGCTTCGGGCCAGGAGCCAAGACCTGTACCCACAGCATCAGCGACTCAATGGCGGGGGCCCTGCGTATGGGCCCCTGATTTCATTTGACAACTCTGGATCAGGCACCTGTGGGAAGGAGACCTGGTGGCATCGTGGCTACACCCGGGGCTGCTCACTGCAAGGTCAGAAGTTCGAAACCGCCAGCCGCTCCGCGGGAGTAAAATTGGTTAAAAAGGATTTCTGTGCTTGTGAAGATGGATAGTCTCAGAATCCCACAGGGGCGGCCCTTCTCCGCCCGTTGGCTCATTGCCAGTTGGGTTTGGAATCAACCCGATGGCTTGTTTCGGTAGCCCTCCTGGGCTTTACTGCG
>NW_022103920.1:4178861-4186219 GCF_000313985.2 Echinops telfairi | reverse complement strand
GGGAGTCAGCCTCGAGGCGACTCAATGGCAGCGTGTTGGGTTTGGGGGTTGATATGCCACCTTGGAGTCCTGGGGTGGTGCCAGACAGACCCGGGGACCCACTGCCAGAAAAACCAGACACCGGAGGCTCGACGGGACATGGGCAGGAAGGAGTGGATCAGAGATATTTCCATGTGGGGAATGGCAAACAGGGGCAGGAACCACAGCGTGTGCGACCTGCTGGCTGGAAAACTGACCGGCTCTGTGAACCTTCACCCGATTCCCCCTGAAACACTGGAAAGAAGAGTGCTTGTTGTAAGACAGGGAGTAGATTCAGTGGGCTCCACCTTTTTCCTATGGTAAGCATTCGCTTACAGGATTACAAATATGAAAGGTCTGTTTTTTAAGCCCCAATTTGAACAGAAAAAGAATCGATGGTTCCCCCAGTCAAACGCTGCCCTTTGTGCTGTCCTTCAGGGCAGCCAATAGCAATCTGGAAAATAGCAGGCACTATTTCCGCTGCCTTTTCAATCCAACCTGACACGGTAGCGCACTAAGGTGACCAGACATCCCGCTTTTGGTGGGACAGTCCTGATTTTTTAACAATTTTCCCTGTGTCCCACGGCATTTTTAAAAAGTCCAGATTTTTGGAAAGAATGCATGACCAGCTAGGGTATACGGTTTCCGGCTGCCATGTGGCTATTTCGTCAGGATATGAGTTTTACCAATGGTGTCCCGCTTTTGTCCCGCTTCACGCATGTTAACATCTGGTCCCCTGATAGCGCACGTATGTGTGAAGGGGAAGAAAGCCCTACCAACCAGGGCTCCTCTGACCCTGGGGGTTTCCAGGAGAGGAAACGGATTCCGAGGCACCTGATTTCTCTGGTCACGCTGAGTCTGTGAGAGGCCTGGTCCACCGCGGTGAACTTGAAGTCTGCCTGTAGCACCGGGCCCTCGGCCGTCCCCAGGAGCTGCTGCAGAGTGGTGTGGCGTGTAGGGTGGGTGATTACAACTCAGCATGAACCGCGTGCTGCCCCGCCCCGTCCGCACACGCTGTCCTTCCCCGGGAGCCCATTGTTGCTGCCGCGTGTCAGTCCGTATTACGGAGGTCGCTCTGTTTCACCGCCCCTCTACCTTCCCAGGCACGGTGTCCTTCTCCAGGGACTGGTCTCTCCTGACAATAGGCCCAGGGTACAGGAGACGAGGTCTGGGCCATCTTTGCCTTCAAGGTGCATCCTGGCTGTCCATCCACCAAGACAGGTTTGTCTGTTCTGTTGGCAGCCAGTGAACACTCGCTCGCATTTCAAGCTGGGCATGTGTTCTAGGTGAGCCTTTTCTCGTCCTTCATGGGTGGGCTTGTTTCCCCCCTCGTGTTTGGCATCACATTGCCTTCTTTCTCGTCTCCGGGTTTCTCTTGCTCAGAGAAGCCAAGTCCGTGCCTGTTTCCATCGCCGTGGCTGGTGCTGACGTGTGTAATCGTGAGGGTGGCAGGGCCTTCGTGTGGGAAAACCGTAAGCCCGTCCTCTCTCAGGGGGATCAGAAATCAGTGGCTCTGGCCATGGTTCCCTGCGTGTTGCACCATCCAAGCCCCCCAGCCCCACCCCCTTCCAGGGATTCTCAGAAGAGTCCAGTAGCAGCAGCAGCCCCACCAGGGCAGGACAACCAAGCCGTACAGTCTGGTCTTCTGTGGGTGATATAAGAGAAGGGGTTTCACATCAGTAAAAATGATGGAAATGGGAGGAGATTTGGGGAGTAATTAGACAAGTCTGACTACTCAAATATTGCAACAGCAATAATCTCACACTTACTGCTAGCAAGCTGATGCCTACTCACAGCGACCCTATTGGACAGGATAGAACTGCTCCTGTGGGTTTCCAAGACTCTTTGGGAACCTGCCAGCACTGCCAGGATTCATATAAAGGAATTCAGCAGACGAGGCTGAAAAAGCAGGGCTTGAAAGGCAGGCAAGACATTGGGTTGTCTCTCTACTCAAGATGGAATCACCAGAGTTTGGGGGGCTCTCAGGAGCCAAGGCCTGGGAGGTTAAGGAGGCCAAGACCATCAAGCGATTGAGAACTTGTGAGAAAAGCCCAGGGGGCCTGCCACAATTCAGAATGCTCTGAGGATATTTGGGAACATAGGAGTCTGGGCTCCAGCTTGTCCTTGTCCTAAGACATTGAGCTAGCTCTCTGATGCCCAAATTTGAGCAGACTGGAGAGAGGAGATGGTTATCCGGTGGGCTGGCTGTCACTGCCTCCACCCAGCCCTCTGTGGCCGGACATCCACACACAGTCCCCACGAGACGCTCACTCCCTGAAAGAATCCCCTGGTCTGGCTGCAACAAGGGAAAGGAAAACCAAGTTACATTAACGGAGAGGATGCTGTGTGTGCTCCAGGTGGGACACTCCACCTGGGCCCCAAAGTCTCTGGCCGTGGTCGCGTCTTCCCTAAGCCCCTTGTTTCCCTAGGAAGTCCTGGTTCTTGGCCGGGGCTCCTCACCAGCACTGGGAGAAGCTCCTCTTTCCGGGTCTTGTTGCTGCTCTTCTGGGGGGAGGCTCCTTGTCTTTCTCCTCCCCTGACATTGCTTTCCTGAGGCCTCAGTAGCCCAGGTTGTTGCACTATTTCCCAGAACAATGGCGATCTGCTTGGCAGCACCTCCCACAACCGAACCCACTGCTGGGGCTCTCTTTTGACTATTTCCAACATTTGAAGCCCTCTGAACCCTGAGCAGTGTTTTCCCAACCCCTTTTGGGCTACTGGTCTTCACAGTTAGCTAGAGTGGATTCCACCCACCCCAGAATGATCACATGCCCCCCCCCCCCACCACGTAGACCTTGATTTTGAATGGCATGCAGGTATGAATATGTCACCTACCTGGTCAAGCACACATCATAGAGGAAGCAAGAGAGAAACAGGTGGAGTTTTCAGTCCTGTCTTCCACATACTCCCTGGATGTGAACACCCTGGGCAGGGAGCTGCTACCTGGACCGTGGCCTCCAGGGTCCTTTAGGTGGACACATGGCGAGCAGGGCAGATACAGCTGGAAAGGGCACAGGATTCCGTTTGGTTTCCTTCTCGGTTTTCTGCTGGCCAGAGCTGAAAAGTATATTCACAGCAACCCCACGTGTCCTTTAGCTCACCAGGTCATCGATCCAGGATCTCGTGGACGGGCCGGGAGCTCAACTGGAGCTACACGGGGCTAAGAGGGTGGTGTAGTGATGGGTTAGCACTAGAATTCTCTCCTTGCGGGTGGGAAGCCCAGGTTTGATTCCCGGCCACATCACCGTCTGCCCTCCCAGCCTTCATGTGGGTCTGGTGCTGGACAGTTTCGGCAGAGCTTCCGGACTCAGCTGGACCAGCAAGGAAAGCTGATCGACTCTACTTCTGAAAATTAGCCTGTGAGAACCCGGGTGGGCCACAGTGCTCTGGTCCTCAAGGGATCGTGTGGATGGGGCAGGGTCCAGCGGCATGTCCTTCCATTTGGCCCGGGTCTCCGTGAGTGGGAGGACTCGACGACCAATAACAACAATCATGGGATGATCAGCAGAGGGTCAGAAGGAAGAAGAGCCTGGTGGCTAATCACAGGGGGCACTGGGGCCGAACATCTTCCAAGGGAGCTTCCGGTAGTCTTCACCTGCACCGTCCTTCAAGCGCATCGCTTCTTCTCCGGTCTTCCTTGTTCAGTGTCCAAAGGCTCCTTAGAGGCAAAGGTGGTGAGACTTTGTCACATGGCCTTTGGACATGTGGTCAGGAGAGACCAGTCCCTGGAGAATGAAAGACCTCCTACTTGGTCAAGTAGAAGGACGGTGAGAAAGAGGAAGATCCTCAACGAGGTGGATGGACACTGTGGCTGCAACGATGGGCTCAAACCCAAGCATGCTTGTGAGGACGCTGCAGGACCGGTGGTGTCTTGTTCTGTTGAGCACGGGGTCGCTATGGGTCGGAGCTGACTGGATGGCACCTTAGAAAAGCACCATCCCAGACCAAGTGGGCAGTGTTGCTGAAACACACAGTTCAGGGGGCAATGAGGGGCTGGGATATGGACACGGGATGGACATGAGGTAGGGTGGCTATGGGGAGAGAGGACGCATTACAGGGACTGGTCAGCAGTCAATGTCCCTGAACCATCCGTGTCTTCTCTGCTGGATGGGAGAGATGGTTTCTGGTGTAACCTTTTATGCAAAACACAACAGAATGCTCACAAGAGAAAACCCCGGGGAGTAGCACTCGCCTGTCCCTCACAGGGCCCACCAGGACGGCAGCCAACAATGACCACACCATGTGGTCCGGGGTGCTGATGGGCAGCACAGGACATCAGACCAGAGCTCACCTAAGGACGTCCGTTTTCTCATCTGTCCACGCACACCCTCCCAGCACCTTTGCCCTGGGGTGCAGGGAGAACCGAGCCCAACGGGGAGGACTAGAACAATGCTTGGGGTGTGACAGTTCCCTCTCCCCCGTGGGGGGAGTCCTGCACCGACAGGGCCTGCCTATGAACCTCACCCCCGAGCACCCACAGGTGTACGTCTTAGGTGTCAGCTGCGGGCAGCACGCCTCCGGATATGGCACCCGCCGCTCTGTTGACACTGGCAAAGGAAGGCAGAGGACGTGCAGGCAAATTCGCAGCAGCTGGGCCACCGCTGCCAGCCAAGCCTGGAAAGCATTTGCATCTACCTTGAGAAAAGAAGCTCCCCCAGTTCTGAGGGCCTGGGTCCCCAAGTCTGCACGTGGGCAGCAGGAAGGCTAAGCACACACTCCGTGGAGGCAGTTTTCTGGAGAAGGCTAGCATCTTGCAGAAGCAGCTCTGTAGGCACCTCCTGGCAGTCCTGGGACCACCCAGAGAGACGGAGGCCAGTAGCATGGAGAGGATGGCCTCCGCGCTGGCCGGCGTCCTGCTGCTCTTGTGCCTGGGGTCCGTGGTCGGCAACGGCTTCATCATCGTCTCTCTGGCCACTGAGTGGCTGCTGCGGAGGAAGCTGTCCCCCTGTGACACGTTGCTGGCCAGCCTTGGGGCATCACGCTTCTGCCTGCAGTGGGTGGTCATCGGGAAGTGCGTTTATCTCTTCCTCTGCCCCCAGGCTTTCCCCTACAACCCTGCAATGCAGGTATTCTCCTTCCTGTGGGACTTCCTGAACTCCGTCACCCTGTGGCTCTCCACCTGGCTCAGCATCTTCTACTGCGTGAAAATCACCACCTTTGCACACCCAGCCTTCCTGTGGCTCAAGGGGAAAGTGTCCAGGTGCGTGCCGTGGATGCTGCTCAGCTCCCTGGGCCTCTCCTGTTTCAGCAGCATCCTCTTCTTCATCGGCAACCGGCGACTGTATCAGAACTACCTACAGAGGGACCGGCCCCGGTGGAATGATACCTACAGTGAGCTGAGGAGGTTCTACGAGAACTTCTACTTCTTCCCGCTGAAGCTGGCTATTTGGACCGTGCCCACGGCCACGTTCCTCCTGGGCATGGCTCTGCTCATCACGTCTCTCGGCAGACATGCTCGGCAGGTCCTCCTGATCATCTCGGGGAGCCAGGACACCCGTGTCCAGGCTCACTTCAGGGCTCTGCTGACCCTCATCTCTTTCACCATCCTCTTTACCACCCACTTCCTGTCGCTGGTGCTGAGCTCCGCAGTTGTCTTCTCCTTTCAGGACCTGCGGTACGGGGTGTGGCAGGTGGTGCTCTACGTGTGCACCGTCCTGTACCCCGTCATTCTGCTCTGGAGTAACCCCAGGCTCCGAGCCGGGCTGCCAGGCAGGTGCTGCCTACCAGGGGTGGCGGCATCATGAGGGATGGCATCGTGAGCTTCAGAGGGACGCCGAGACAGAGGTGTAGCACAAGGAGACCTTGCTTGCCCCTCTCTGGGGGTCCTCTGTGTGCCCAGGCTCTGATTAGAAGGAAGAGCTGCCGGGGCTGCGAGGTGAGAGCCAAGGTCTGCAATGTGGGCTCGTGTACCCGGGAGATGCCCAGGATGGAGATGATGTCACTCCTGTGACCCTGGTGAAGCCAGGGTCCTGTGGGTACTTAAATGACCCTCCTAGGAACTGGGCCACAAGGAGCCCGGCCCATCACCAGCTGGGAAGGTCTCTGGCACCTCCATGTCCCCTAGGGCTTCATGTTGTCACCACCTTCCCTTGTTGTCCCTTAGCTGGGCTCAGCCTCTCCATGAGAGTCCCTGGTGGGGTGTTGCCTGAGCTGCAGGGTGGGCACCAGCAGGGCGGGCACCAGCAGGGCGGGCACCAGTAGGGTGGGTACCAGCAAGGCAGGCACCAGCAGGGCGGGCTGTTTGAATGCTCTGGGCCTCGGAGTACTGGGTTTGGCGGTTTACATGCTGCTTGTACCAGTGCTGTGCCCTTTTGTCTGTCCCGGGCAAAGGGTCACTAGTGCCTTGTCCCTTCATGGGGACATTGAGACCTACTGCTGGGTCTGGTTTGCTGGCCTTGTTTGGGCTGCTTTTTGACTTTCCGCAGAGCTTCACTTTCTCCCCCAGGCGAAGGCTCACGCTGTCCCCAAGTCACTTTAGAACTTCCCGGCCACATCTCGAAAACCCAACCAGCCTCATGCTGGCGAGGGGACTCTGACGTGCAGCCACCCTACAGGACCGAATAGAGCCGCCCCCCAGACCCCCGTGGGTTTCCCAGAGTGTCACTCTTGGTGGGAGCAGACACCCTCGCCTTTCTCCCGAGGAGGAGTTGGCAGTCTTGAACTGCTGACCTTGCAGTGAGCCCAGCTGTGTGTAACTGCCCGTAACCCCGTGCGCCACCGGGGTTGTCCTGCACCTCAGCACGCCACTCCAGTTGCTGTTTTGTGGGCCCATCCCATGCCCAGGGACCCTCATGAGGGAAGATCAGGAAGCACACGGGCCTCTCACCTGGACTGCTTAAGTCCTCGGCACCATCTGCTCCCCCGCCTCCCCACCCACACTACCAGGACCAGACAAATCTCCAGCAGGACTGACTCAGATCACGCCCCCCACACCCCAACACCGGCTCTGTGCCCATCACCTGGAACAAGCCCCCTCCCCTTGGCACCCCCAAACTCAAACTCCTTGCCACCAGGTCGATGCAGACTCGAGGACAGGGTAGAATGCCCCCGTGGGTTTCCGAGACTGTCACTCTTTACGGGGGTCAAACGCCTCCTCTTTCTCTCTCAGAGTGGCTGGAGGATTCAAACTGCTGAACTTGCAGTTAGCAGTCCAATGCGCAACCACAACGCCACCTGGGCTCCTTTGGCACCTAAGGACACCCCTGTATCGGGACTCAGTGCTTCTGTTTCAGCAGAACCCGTCTCTACAGCTAATTTGGGTGGTCCTTTGTTTCTGGACAGCCCTGGGGCTCTCTCTCCGCTGCTCTGTAATGGGCTCGCTAAGCACCCCTTCCCCGCGG
>NW_022103920.1:4169675-4176849 GCF_000313985.2 Echinops telfairi | reverse complement strand
CTTGGATCCCATCAGCTACCTTTTACGTCATCAGGGGTGTTCGCCGTGCCTGGCCAGCTCTGGGGGGCACCCCAGTTAGCCCCCTGATTCCACAGGCTGGTGAAGATCCTCTTCCTTAGGCCTCTGACGTAAGACTCAAAAATCCCAGCTTGCTACGGACGTCGCTGGTACATTTGACCACAGAGAAACGGAAACTAGTTTTAGAGGAGCCGACGCTGTGAGTGCAAGGACCCCAAAGTCCTTCTAGACTTCAGAAGACACGTCGCGGCCAGGCACTAACTGCTCACATGGTCCTCGTCAGGTGCCGTTGAGTCTTTCCCGCGGCTGTCAATCAATCCCACACACACCAGAGTGAACACGGCCGTGGCCTGCCCCGTCCGCACAGTGGCTCCTACGTGGGAGCCATGGGGCCAATCCATCCCCCTTAAATACCTTCCTCTTTTTCACTCTCCTTTTACGTTACCAAGCATGATGTCCTTTCCCTGGGGCCCGTCTCTGCTGACAACAGCCACACTAAGACATTTAAAGGAAAGTTCCCGTAACTATCTCCAACATTTCCGAAAGACTACTGGGAAAATCCAAGACTTACTTTTGATCAAAATGCCCATTAATATTGATACAGACTTAATAACATGGGAAATACACCCATCTCAACCCCAAACCCGAATCATGTTTAACGACCCTAGCAGCATTCTCACAAAATTCAGAATAAGAAACCGGTGAACCTTAATGTTACCTCTTACATCTTCCTGGTAGACCTTGGGGCTGGTCTGTGTTCTCAAAGACCAGACAGCGAGCAGCCTGCTTTTAGGGTGTGGCCTCTATTGAAAGGCTCTGCTCGGAGAGGACATTAGAATCTCTGCAGCGTCTGCTCCTCTGTTCTTGGAGATATTCCTGTGAGATCATCCCAGCTGTACTTCCTTTCTCTGTGCTTGGCCCGCTCTTTTTGCATCTCATAAACTCTGGTTTAAGACCCACTTTAGACTGATCAGGCTCATTAGCATCACACACAAATTATGTCCAGCTGGGATTTCATCCACAAGTAGAGGGGTTTGGATTTGACACACTTTTTTTTTTTTTTTGAGGAGGTACCTCCGTTTAATCTGTGACACAAACCAATGAGACCAAGTAAAATAAAGGAATGGGAGTTATAGATTGGACACAATGTTGCCAATCCCAGCAATCATTGTGAAAACTGCCGTGGAAGAGTAAGATTTCAGGAAGGCAGTAGGGTGCAAAATAAAAACTCATAGATCAATAGTGTCTATTTATGCAAAGAACCACCGCTTAGAAGATAGAATGAAAGAAACGATCCTATTTGTCATGAGAACAGAAAGGCTAATACCTAGGTATACATTTTACAAGAAACTGGTGACACTGACATGAAGTAAGCTTTAACCCACTCTCAGGAGACAGAATCAATGAGCTAATTGAGGAACACAAGGCCATGATAAGAAGATCAAACATCATAAAGATTTTAATGATACCTAAGTTATTTGACAATTAAAATAAGGCCTATAAAAATACCAATGAACTGTTTTTCAAACGCCATAAAAATAGGAGTAACATGTTCTAAAGCTATTGCATGGAAACAAGCCAAAAGAGAACACAACGCAGGCAGACAAGCTCCATATCTTCAAAAAAATTATGCTCCTTGTTAATTGAAGAGTATGAGTGAATCTACCACAGAAAGAAAAAAGCCCAGAAAAATGGGTCCATCTCATAAGACAAATTACTATAAATTTTGTATAAATACAAAACCATGGATTATTCAATAGCTGACCCTGGAGATAACAGAAAAAAGTATCAGAAAAAAAGAAAGAAAGCATTTCTATAGACCATATATAGGTCATTAAGCTACATTAACTTTTTTTTTGCATCTAGGAACATGGCTTTTAAAGAGGGAAATGAATTTTACAAAGTAGTATGTTGTTGATATTAGTATCTTGGTTAGGTTTGGTGAATCCGCTTATCTAAAATCTTATTATACAGCCTTGTATAATAAAGCCCAATGCCTCAAAGAATTTAATGTTAAAAAAATGAAACAATAAAATTACTAGGAAAAAAGGAGATTATTTTAAGACATTTGGGATATGGGAACACTGTTAAGGTCATAAAAGAAAAAGGTTGATTACCTCGAAAGAAAAAAAATGTCTGCATGGCAAAACTTTTATAAGAAAATTACAATAAGAAATAAAGTCGTCCATGGGCCAGGGACATGGACAGCATTGCTATCATGTAGTGCACATTGGGAACTGGATTGTAGTAGATGCAGTTAGGTTAAAATTTACTGCCTTATCACTTGATGTCCCTATTGATGCATTTTAAAATTGTTCTCATTTTTAATATTCCTGCTTCCTTTTTGATTGAGGTTTTAAAAAAATCTGATTTACCTTGTTATTGCTGTTAGCGTAAAATATTTTTTCTGTATATGAAATCCAGGATAGGTAAATCTATAGTAAGAGAATCCAGGGGAGTCTGAGGGAGAAAACAGGGAGCTAACAACAATGAGAACAAAAATGAAGAAAATGTTCTAAACCTGGTTGTTGTACAATCAGGTTACACAACTCTTCTTGATGTGGTTGGACTATTGAATTGTATGATATGTGAATTATATGCCAATAAAACTGTTAAGAAAAGAAATAAAAGTTGGGAAGATATTGGCAACCCTATTAAAATAAATGTTTAATCTCCAATTAAAAAAAAGAACTCTTATTATTCAATGGGACAAAGACCAACATACCAAAATAAAAGTCCGGTGTACTGCCGTGAATTACTTGACACGGCCCTTCGAGCCCTTGTGTAAGTAACTCACACCAAATGGCTGGGGAGGACGATGCAAATGTGAAGTGTTTGTGGCCACCCAAGGAGGCTGGACCACCACTCGTTTGTCACTTTGTCCTACTGTGGTGGCTTGTGTGTTGCTGTGATGCTGGTATTTCAAATGCCTGCACAGTCACCCAGAGGGAACAGGTCCTAGCAGAGCGTCCAGACTCAGAACAGACGATGCAGAAGGAATTGACTGCCTGCTTCAGAGGAAATGGCTGCTGAAAACTGTGTGCAGAGTATGGACACATTATCAGATACTGAGGGCTAATGAATGGAAGCAGAATATTGTCGATGATAAAGAACCCTGGCCGATGAAGGCGAAGGAGTGCAGCCTTCAATATGGATCACAACCCAATGTCAAGAAGACCAAAATCCTCACAACTGGACCAGTAGGTAACCTCATGATAAATGGAGGAAAGATTGAAGTTGTCAAGGATTTTGGTTTTTTTGGACCCACAATCAATGCTCAAGTCACTAGCAGTCAAGAGATCAAAAGATGCATTGCATTGGGTAAATCTGCTGCACAAGGCCCTTGTGGTAGTTACGTAATCTGTTGTCAGTTTGAAACCTATGAGTGAAGCGGTGGAGTCTAGCCTGTCAATCAGGTCATAGCTTGATGACCTCATTTGGAGGAGCTAGGGAGATAAATAGCTCCTTGGAGACAGAAGGTAGGCTGACTTCCCGGGGAGTCATTAGACATGAGAGCTGACAAGACCCATGGAGCTACACCAGTGTCCTGAGCTGTAGGAGTCACACGGAGATCTCTGCCAGCACTGAGATACTTACAACGTCACTGGATCCACAAGACTTTCCACCCACTGGCCTGTGGTCTTCCTGTATTCGGCGTCATTGCATGTGGGATGCATGTGGGAAGAGGACTTTATAGATTGGTATTGGACATATGGGCTAATATTGGACTTATGGACTTGATCTGGACTGGGCTGGGGTGTTTTCTCAATATTCAATTGCTCTTGTATATAAAGCTCTTTCATATACACATAGGAGTGTCTATAAATTTTGTTTCTGTCGTCTACCCAGACTAAAACAACCCTGTTAGAGTGATGAAAAGTAAGGATGTTTCTTTAAGGACTAAGGTGTGCCTGGCCAAGCCAGGGTGTTTTCAATTGTCTCATATGCATGTGAAGTTGGACACTGAATAAGGAAGACCGGACAAAAATCAGTGCGTTTGAACTATGGTGTTGGCGAAGAATATAAAAAAACACCATGGACTGCCAAAACAATAAACACATCTGTCTTGGATGAAGCATCGTCAGACTGCTCTTTAGAGGCAAGGATGGAAAGACTAAATCAAATGTGCTTTGAGGACATGCTGCCAGGAGAGTCCAGTTCCCGGAGAAGGACATCATGCTGGGTAAAGTGGAGGGGCAGCAAAGACGAGGAAGGCCCCGGATGAGACAGATTGACACAGTGGCTGCAACAATGGGCTCAAACGTAAGAACAGTTATGTAGATGGTGTAGGACTCGGTGGGTTTTTGTTCTGTTGTACAGAGAGTCACGATGGGCCAGACCTGACAGCAGCAACAACAACAACAAACAACTGCCACCAAGAAGTGAGAGTCAAGAATGGAGTGCATGTGGGCTAGACTTGAGCGCGTGCACAGACACAGAGAAGAGATCAGAGCTCACGACACACGGAATGCAGGAACAGGAATGGGAGTAGCAATACCAGGAGGGTAGGGGGAAGGTGGGGAGAGGAGGGGAGGAAGAGGGAACCGATCACAATGATCGGCACATAACCCCCACCTCCCAGGAGGATGAACGTCAGAAACATGGGGGTAGGGAGACAGCGGTCAGTTTAAGATATGAAAATAATAATAATTTATATTTTATCAAGGGGTCATGGGGGTAGGGAGGGTAAAAAGAAGAGCTGATGCCAAGGGCTCAATAGAAAGTATATATTTAGAAAATAATGATGGCAACATATGTACAACTGTGCTTGATACAATTGATGTACGGATTGTTATAAGAGCTGTAAGAGCCTTCAATAAAACGATCTTTTAATTGGAAAAAAAAAAAGAAGAAAGAACGGAGTGCATCTTGTACTGAAGCCCCTTGGTCCAGGAGACACCGGGAGAAGCAGCAGAGACACTATATGGGTAAGGACAACAGAAGTGGCAGAGGTAGGAGACTGGCATGAGGCGGAGCATGGTCTTCCTGGACCACGGAGCAAGACAGATGAGCACCTGCAGGCTGCGCCTCACTGGTGGGGCAGGGGGACTCTGCACACATCATCAGCAGAAGGAACGGAGCTTGGTAACACTTGCTCCAGCAGTAACATGACCCAATGTGCAGATGAAGGTAAGTTGCAAAGTATTGCTACGTGGGTTCTAGTTCACACATGTGTGGATTTATTCCAAAAGAGACAAAACATGTTTAAATTGGCCAAGGGGCCACATGGCTGATGTTGAGGGACAGAGGGAGACACTGCTCAGAGAGGCTATCCTAATTAAAGAACTGTATCCCGAGCATTCCGTACCCTGAATTGTGACCTGTTCTCTCCTCGATGAACTCTATCATCAAATTATGTGCGAGTTCTGTGTGGGCATTGCAACGAGTTACCAAGACCAGGAGAGAAGCACAGCGGGCCCTGGAGGAATGGCTCACGACAGACAGAACTGGTACAAAGGCTGAAGGGTGGAGGCATGTCTGACCACCTCACAGGAGGTGACCTTGGCCTGATGCTGATGGGGATTCCAATTCCTTCTCCTTGGCGACGGTGGGAGAGGTCAGATGCTGCACTACACCATTTTCACAGCAAGGGATGTTCTGTGATGATTTACAGAAAAGAAAATATAAAACAAATAGATGAGTTTTCAGAAGATGAAAGCCCTCAGTGGGATAGATGGACACAACGACCCAACAATGACTGCAAACATATCAGAGATCTTGGAGATGGCCAGGGTCAGGCATGATGCTGTTCTCTTGCAGGCAAGGTAGACGGGAGCCACAGCTGACTCGGCAGCAGCCAGCCACAACCCAATGGTGCCTCTGCTCCGTGAGTTCTGCAGTTGTGATTAAAGAGAGGTCCTATCGCTCCCATGCAGCCTTGTGTTTCCACAAGGCTTTATCAACAAGAAATTCTCACAATTACAGAGATGCCATTAGGGAGATGCAAATCAAAACAACAGAGACCACCTCACCTCAGCAGTCAATAAACAAAACCCAAGCTCACTGTCATTCCGTCAATTCTGACTCATAGTGAGCTTTATTGGACAGAGTAGAACTGCCCACGTGAGTCTGTGACCGCAACTCTTTATGGGTGTAGAAAGCACTGTCCTCCTCCCTCAGAACAGGCTGATGGCTTTGAACTGCTGACCTTGTGGATCACAGCCGGATGTGTAACCACTATACCATCAGGCTCCTATAATAGCAGTAATAGCAAAGTTTAATGACAGTAACAAATGCTGGCAAGGGTGTGGAGAGACTGGAACTGTCATACACAGCCGGGGGTGGGGGGGACTATAAAATAGTGCCACCACTGTGGAAAACGGTATGGTGCTTCCTTTAAGATTGGGAAGAAGAAACATCATCTATCCAATCTATACCAGTAGAAGGTACAGCTCCTAGAAAATGAAGAGCCAGCACAGCAATCTTAAGCTATATGGACATCTGTGTTGTTCATTGCTGCTTATGCACCACAGCAGAAAGATGGAGACAGCCTCAATGGCCATCAGAGAAGGGCTGGATAAATGAACTATTGTGCAGAAGAAGCTAAGTTAGAATGTATTGCTACTAACATTCTAGTTCATACACGCATGGGTTTATTACAATAAAACATGTTGAAACATGTCTCTTGACCAGTGGATGGCTGCACATAAGTTCTCTGCATAATACACGTGTGTCAACAAGGGGATCTGTTGGGCCAGTGATATTCAAGCAGGAAGGTCAGTTCAGAAAGTTCTGGCAGCTGTTCTTTCAGATGCCAAAGGGTCATTTTGACAGATTTTTAACAAGGACACAAGACAGTCACCTGGGCTCGAGAGACCTGCCTACTTCTAGCCCTGCGCAGCAGCCCGAGTCTTACTTCCTGTCCGGAAAGTGACAGAGATGGGGGTTCTTGTGGGCAAACTCACGGCATGCAGGTACAGAAGGGCCTGGCCGAGGTTCTTCTCCAGGACTGGGGTGGCTCCATGGCACGAGCATTCTACCCCACTCATCTTGGACCGACTTCTGCACATCCTGGAAGAGGATTCGGTTGGAATGCTAGTTTTGCAGCTTCAAGAGACACTTGGCCCTTCGCACTTCTCTTTTGTCGGGGCGAGGAAGAAGTGTCCCGCACTGTCCACGGCCACATCACCGTGGCTGAAGCGGAAGCTCAGAGAGA
>NW_022103920.1:4165492-4169362 GCF_000313985.2 Echinops telfairi | reverse complement strand
GGAGCTACACACACACACACACACACACACACACACACACACACACACGGTGTTAGCTGGAGCTTACACCCGGAGAAGAAGTTGGAGAGCAGTTGGAGGCGAGAGGTGGGGATTCCACCCAGACACAGAGGCATGGCCCGAGGGTGAGATTCCGTTCTTGGCCCTTTGTTAGCTCTTCGGAACGCTGTCCTTGTCTGTGCTGCCCTTTGCCTTTCATGGCTGTAGGTACGTTTTGTGTTTTCCTGAGCTGCTTCCAGGATTTTTTCTTGTCTTTGGTTTTGAAAAGTTTGATCAGAACATGTGTTGGTCATTTTCTTTTGGGGTCTATCCTGTTTGAGATTCATTCAACTTCTTCTTTTTTCCAACAAAAAGTTTTCCTTAGCCTTAGAACGTGGCCTTATCAGCACAGTTTAAAGCATATGAAACTGTAAAATCAGTCACTCCAGCCTGCACATTCCTTCTGATTATCTGAAGTGGACTGATTGAAGTTTCACTAGAGGAAGGCGGGGAACAAGAATTTTTAGTGTGCACTCATCTGGTCCAAAGGAGACTCTTCTGTAATAAATAAGAACAGTTGCCTCCTCCCACCCCGGGTTTTGAGGAGCTCTGGAGGCAAAATGGTTCAGGGCTGGGCAGCCGATGGGCAGTTTGGAAGGTCAGCCAGGCCGGTGGTTGGCTCTGTGAGGATAGCTCGTTCAGCTTCTTGAATGCACGTTCTCCCATCTTTCATGGTGGCAGGGAGGTTTTCTTCCCACAGCTCTTTGACAATTTCCTCTGTGCTTTTTGTTGTTCTTTGTGTCCCGGAATTCTGATCGGACACGGGCTGTTCCTGCTCTTGCCTGTGCCTTACAGACGTCTCAGGCTTTCTGTGGATTTTTCGGGTCTTTTTCTGCTTGTTCCTCGAGCAGGTAGGTATTGCGACACGTGTCTTCAGGCTCGCCAGTCAAGGCTTCCATGGGTTCATTTCTATTAATTTGCTCTTTCAGTGGATTGTTAATTTCTGAAATCTTAGATATTACTCTTCCGAATTTTTATTTCCTGCTTCGGTGTGGTTTCTAATTGTTCAGTTATCTTGTCAGTCTGTACTTCTAGTGTTTTCCTGAATTCTTCTAACGTTTCCATGCCCTCCCCCCACCCATTGTCCTTGATTTTGCTTGCAGCTCTCTTGACCTCAGTCCATCGAAGGAACATGAATGCTATTCTTTGGAATTCCTTACCAGGCAGCACCAAGGCCATTTCTTCCTCAGAAAGGATTTCCTGATCTTTATTGTGGTCACTTGCTTGAGCGCTTGGTCTTGTGTTTCTTTGTGTGAACTGACATCGTCTGCTGCCTCTGACAATTTTTGGTGGCATTGGTTTGTATTTCACTCATGATTATATGCTGGTGTGTGTGTGTGTGTGTGTGTGTGTGTGTGTGCTCTTAGGCAACACCACGCGTCTCCTGGTTGGCAAGGCAGCAACTAAGAGTGCTTGTGCAGCATTTTGCTTGCTGTTCATGGGGAGCAGTTGAGGGCAGGGCTGACGGGTGTTGGCTGCTCCCTATGGGTGATCTGCTGTGTTGCAGGAGTTGTAGTGGCCCTGGCCAAGTGGCTGGGGCGGCAGAAGTTACAGGTGTATCTGGGCCATGGAGGTGTGGTTGTTTTGCCTCCTGTTGGGTGAGAACGACTCCTCCCCTCAAAACAAAAACAAAACCCAAAACACACTCAGAGCAAACAATCGCGAACAAGGCAGAATGGAAACCAAGCAGTGGATAGCAAACAAATGTCAAGAAAAATAGGTCAATAACTAACATCATAAAAAGAGTGAATGAACAGAACACCAACAAAAGAAAACCAAAATAAGCAAAAGTACGAAGGGGAAAGAAAACAGAACAGTACACACACACACACACACACACACACACTCACTCACACACACAAGATGAAGGCCGAAAGCGAAGGGGAGGGCGGGAGAAAAGGTCAGAAGGGAAGCGAAAAAGAGAAGGCACAAAAGGCAAAGATGCAGCAGAGCTAAAAGGAAAACAAAAACAACCCCCCCCCCCCCACCCCCAAGCCCAACCGGGAAGAAGGGCGGAGAGTGAAACGGGGTGCGGGCTCAGAGGGGAACCTCGGGGCAGGGCATCCGGCCTGTAGGAGCTTCTGACAGTCCAGGAGTTCATGGGTGAGGGAGGGGGCGGGACGATGGGTAGTCTGGCCCTAGATGGGGTTTCTGACGGCCTGTGGTTCTCTGAGTTAGGAACCTTGTCCAGAAATAGTTTATATGGACTGAGGGTGTGCCTGGGGATAGGGTGCTTATTCCTGGAAAGAATTCTTCCAGGATTAGAGGGCAGCTGGGAGCAGGGTGGGTGGCATGGAAGGAATTCTTGCTCGCTGAGGGTGGTCACTATGGGCTTCTTCTTCAGCCGTGGTTCTGCTGATTTGATGAGCTGGAGCGCAGAGGTGGTATACCAGAAGTCGGATCCACAGGGCCGTGGCTCTGACCTCAGTGTGGGTGGCCAGCAGCTGGGTGGAGGAGGGGAGGGCTGGACACCGTCTGGTCATCAGCAATGTGTGGGGAACAAGGGAGATTCCATGGCACTGTCACGCCGCCGTCTCATCCAATGCCGCCTGCAAACATTCAAGTTGGCCCCACTGCTTCAGGTCACCCCACGATTCATTCGTCTGGCTCCTCTCTGCCCTGTTTTTGTTCAACTTCTTTCTCCAGTTGGTGCTCGCTGCACATTTTTGTCCTTTCCTCTGAAACTCAGGTTTCCAGGGTTATCACCCCCTTCTGTTTCATTTGGTCCCTGCTGCCTGTGCTGCGGAGATCCCGTGTCTGCCGAGCCTGCCATCTTGTCAGAAGCCCACTGTGTTTTGATAGTTCGTAAGGTCACCGCTTGAGCCAAGGTGCTCGAAAAGAATACCACAAGTACGGTGGCCCGCCAAAAGATCAAACAACAGCCAGAATGCTTCTTATAGGTGAGGATGGAGAGACTTTGTCTCATGTACTTTGGCCATGTTGTCAGGAGAGACCAGCCCCTGGAGGACGCCATGCCCGGTAAAGGAGGGGGGTCAGTGAAAAAGAGGGAGGCCCAGACAAGATGGGTTGACACGTTGGCTGTAACAGTGGGCTGACATACCAATAATTGTGGGGGTGACTCAGGACTGGGCAGTGTTTTGTTCTATTGTACATTGGTTTGCTATGCGTTGAACCAACTTGATGGCACCGGACAACAACACAGCCATGTCATTGATGCCCTCTTCTTCTGCATGCCTGGAGACGTACTACCTCGCTTCCTGCCAAGGCTGCGGTCAGGTGCAGGGGATACTCTTGCGATACAAATGTCCAAGCACCAGCCCTCTGTTTGGAAGGTTGTGATGAATGAGGTCAGGATTATGAGGCAGACACGGGCAGGCTGCGATTCTGGGGTTGTGCGGGGACGCATCTCTGATCCAGGCTCATCATGAATCTAAGTTCTGACAATTGGCTTCCTGGCAGATAAAAGCTTCTGAAACGAGGCTTCAGCAGCGGTGACTGCATGCATTCTCCACTGCAGCAAGCTGAGCGACCGACGAGCCTTTGGCTAGAAATAAACTTGTCCTCGGCAATAGCAGTGGGAGCTCAAGGCAGGTGGTAGAGGTATTTGGGGACTTGGTAGTGGGGTGCGGTGCGGTGCTGGTTCTTTTCTGAGGACTTTATTCCCCACCCTCAGTAAAGTAAGCCACCTTTTAAGAGGAAGTTTAATTGAAGATGTAATATTTATGTCATTCAAAAGGTGACCATTCAAACCCACTAGCTGCTCCTCGGGAGAGAGAGGTGGCCACTGCTTCTGCAAGGATTTACATCCTTGGAACCCCCCACGGGGAAGGTCTATGCCGCTGAACAAGGTCA
>NW_022103920.1:4159514-4164504 GCF_000313985.2 Echinops telfairi | reverse complement strand
AGCTGTGTGGAGACCCCTGCCAGCACTGAGATGTTTACACGTTCACTGATTCGGCTTTCCTCCTGCAGTTGGTGTCATAGTGTGTGTTTTGTGAGATGGAGGAGGACTTTGTGGATTGGTTTCGGACATATGGGTTAATGTTGGACTTGTGGGTTTGGGCAGCCCTGGATTGGGATGTTTTCTTGATGCGCACTTAACCTTTGAATAAAACTCTCTCTTATACATGAGTTTCTGTGGATTTGTTTCTCTAAAGTACCCAGACTAATACACTCATATTCATCACAAAACCGTCATCACACAGTATCTTCAAAATTCATCCCAACACCACCCTTCAAATGCATCTGTCTTCTGTATTCATTGTCCACGTTCCACATGCATATCCAGTGGTTGAAAATACCGTGGCTTGGATCATACTCTTCAAAGTGATATGCATGCATATACAATGTGTATGTGTTTAAAGATATTTTTGCAGCATAATTGCCTATAAGTGAGGGTTGACTCCATAGCAACTGGTTGATATCAGAAATAAGTGCCAACGTTTAGAAAGCTGATATGACGTTTTGGCCTCTGGGGATGCTATGGACAAGCCCTCCCAGAAGCCCAGCAACATGGCCCCTCACCCCACTCCCAGCAGGAGAGCCTGGCTAGAAGAAGACTGTGACCCTGTTCATTAGAGAGTTTCAAGTGGAGAAGAGAAACAGCTGAACCAGAGGCACTGAGATTCCGTCTCGTGCCAGCATTCCCGAGCTGGATGCAAGCCCCACAGCTTCTGTTCTGGTGGCATCTATACCAAGGCCCTTCAGCTCGTGCCTCAAATCACCAACCGCTGCAAGCATCTGTGTCAAAATACGCCTGCTGCACAATCTGTAAAAGGCGACTCCCACCGATCGCGTCGCAAATGAAAGCCACGCCAGCCCCCCTTTCTGGCTGTCTTTCTGGAGGGTCCACTGTTAGGAGATGACCGACAAGGAGACCCAGCCCCTTTCCTTTGAAAGAGCAACATTAAGGGCTCCCTCGGAGGTGTGTGGGTTCGGTCCCAGGCCCACACCATAAAGGGGTCATCGCCCTGATGATTGCAAGAACCTCCCAGTGCCTAGGACATTTCTGTCTCCGCGAGACCGCCCTCCAGCAAGTGTGCAACGGTGCTGTGCCAAAGTTTCCAGTCTTGTGGGGATTATGCAAATAGGACACAGGTCCTCGGCATGAGCACAAGCTTTTGACCACACGATGCCATTAGACCCCCCATGGATGAAACCGGCAGTGTGTGTGTAACGCTGGAAAGCAAGGGCATGCCTGTACTTCCCCGTCCAGTGTCCGTGACTGTAACAAGTATGGAAGCGGTTTGGACTCTCTTCTGCTCAACCACTCTCCTCCGGACAAATCATTTTCGAAACGAGGTGTGGAGCGAGAGCGGCTCGGCCACGGCCAGTCGCAGGGCTTACCGGAGGCACGGTGAGCGTTGTCACTCTGTAACCCTGTAGTTCGGGGTGACTTGAGTCGGGGAAGACAGACCCACTGCGGAGTAGCTTGGCTGCAAACTGTGAAGTCCCGGAAATGAGGGGGCAGCTTGGCAGCTGCTTTGTGGATCAGCTTCTCAAAACCTGGGCCACACGGGGGTTGCTGCCTTCCTCCACGGTCTCTGGGGCGCAGAACCGGCCTCGTCTGACCTGTGCTTGGGCTCAGTGGGGTCCTCCCCCGGTGGATTGGTGGGGTTTCCACCTGGCTTCTCCTGGCCAGCCTGCCCCACAGTCAACAGTAGGCCAGTCCAGGGCAAGTGCCAGCTCCCTTTGCTTGGATGGGAAATGTGCAGGCGGCATCCATGACCCGAGGCACGTTGGGGGTCAGAACTGGAGACTTCGGGGACCCGGGTGCCCCCTAAATGATTCTGAAGATACAACCTCAAACAGCAGAGTCATTGTGACCGAGTCAATTCCCACTCAGAACGAGTCTGGAGGACAGGGTGCAGCGGTCCCTGTGGGTGTCTGAGACTCCCACTCTTCACGGGCGGGCGGCGGGAGTAGGAAGTCTCACCTTTCTCCTGCGAAATGCCTGGTGGTTTTGAACTGCTGACTTGACCTTGGAGTTAGCAACACAACACCTAACCACGGTGCCACTGGGGCTCCTTTCTGAAGATGCAGGAGAGGGCTCACCGCTTCTTCAGCAGGCAACTTGCTCCTGCCTGGACCCTGGGGGGACTTGGGACGGAGGAGATATCAGGTTCTGGTTTGGAGTCTGTCTTGGAAACGGGAGGTTTTTCGTGACACAGGACTGGAGAGGAGAAGAACGAAATGGAGCAACGAGAGCGTTTTTGGAGCCTGGTGTCCTGGGCCGGGGACCTGCCACCTCTTCCACTGATCTGTGTGGAGCACCGAGCACCCTCCCAGAGTCTCTGCTTCTTGCCTGCAGGTGGGCCCAGGGGAGGTGGCTTTCCCCAGGCTGCAATGGTGGCGGGGTGGGGGGGTGGGGGTTGGGGGTGGTCATGGCTGGGCAGCGTGGTTGAGGCAGAGCACTGGGAGGTGTGGCTGGAGCAATTAGTCACGTGCTCAGTATGTGTGCCGAAGGTCGGGAGGAAAGCAAAGGTGACCTCATCGGGGAGTTTTACATCCAGCTCGCTTGTCAAGGTTGGCGTCCTTGGCATCCTGCCCCCAGGCTCCTGCTTGGCCCTCCTCACCCCACTGTCCTTCAAGCAGCTTTATTTCCCAAGTTTTCGTGGGGGGTGGGATGAAGGAATGCTTGCAGAGCTGATCGGTTTTCCATTCAACAATGCATACATGTTGTGTGTCATGTCATTGCTTGCAATCCCACAGTGCACCACCACTCATCCCAGCTCCTCCCTGTGCCTCCTGGTTCCATTCCCACCTTCCCCCCTCACCTTTCTGCATGGTGTCCGTGGATTGATGCTGCCCTATGGATCTGACACGAGTGATTAATCTAAGGTGAGCATACCTCCCTAGTGCTTTGCATCCCCTTATTTGGCTACGATTTCAACCCCGGGAGAGAGCTCAGCTCCAGACTTAGGAGGGAGAAAGGGCCAGAGACTCAGGGGTTCCATGTGTCTCTAACTGAGCAGCATGCTTGGTGGCTTCTATGACTTTGAGTTCTCTTCTGCATTTTTCTTCCTCTGTTCCGGAGCTTCTCATGCTATCCTCCCCTGGCAGTTGGTAGCCAGGCACCATGCAGTCTGTCTGGTCTCAGTGTCATGGCCCTCCAGGCCATTGGACCGTTGCTCCACTCATCTTCAACGTTCACCACACTTGTTTCTTCCAGGTGGGGCGAGACCATCACTGAACCTTAGAAGGCTGCCCATGAGCATCTACGTCCTCGCCGGTGCAGGATGCAGAACATTGTCCTTGTGGACTCCGTTAGGCTAATTTTCGTTGGTGTACCCCAAGACTGGTCCTGAGCCCCCAGACCCACCGACTCATTCCCCCAAGGTGTTTGGTGAAGTCTAAGAAGCATTCTTGAGTTTTCCCTCTGTATGTTCCACAGCATTCGTGGATGTATTTGCAGAAAAGGTAACTACCTACTTACATACAGCCTCTCTCAAAGCTATACATATAGATGGGACCAGGATGCATTCATCCCTGGTCCTTTTGTTTCCAGATTGTCCTGGGCCCAGGGAGCTGGGGGACCCTAATCCCAGCCCTCCAACAACCAGCAGGGCACATTGGGCAAACTCTGAACAGTTTATTTCAGGCAATTATCTTTGCTTGTTGTGTGCAGTCAACATTGTGACAGCTGTCGCCTTCCACATCTCATTTTCTCTCTTCCAAGCAGCATTCCTGGGCCAGTCCCTCCACAGGCGCTCAGCGGTCCGTCCGCACGACAGCATTCCGCTCCGAGGAGCATGCGCTCCTCAGTGTTGACCTCGTTGTTTTTAACCCCTTGGAACACGTTTCATCCTCTAGACCATCTCAGGCACCACATTTGTCCATGATTTCTGACCCTCTGCCACTGTGGGGACACCAGTCGCCAGCATTCTGTTAGGCACCGATTTGCATCTATTTTGGGTCAAGGATGGTGAGACTTGGTCTCAGGCACTTTGGACATGGTATCAGGAGAGACCAGTCTCTGGAGAAGGGCATTATGCTCGGTACAACAGAGGTGCAGGGACAAGGAGCAAGGTGCTCAGTGAAATGGATTGGCACCGCAGCCGTCACACGTAAGGCCCACTGTGAAGAGGTGCGTAATTAGGTGGTGTTTCCTTCTGTGGTACGACTTGATGGTGCTGAACCACAGCACCCACAACACCCACATTTTCTGTCAACAATGTCAATGCTCCTCTGTGTCACACACGCACATGCGCACACGATCTCTCACACACACCCCCTCATGCACTCTCTCTCATACACACACTTTCTCACTGGAACACACAGTCTCTTACCCACAACACCCACACTGTCTCACATATACTCTGTGTGTCTGTCACACACATCCTGCCACTCTCTTACACACTCATACACACTCACAGATGTACTCTTTCTCTCTTACACCCTGACTCACCTCCATGCTCTATCTTTCACACACAGTTTCTCTCCTACACACTCACACACTGTCCCACAAATATAGTCTCTCTTTCATATGCACTGCCTCTCGCACCTACATGTTGCTGCTTTCTCACACGCACTCGGTCTCTCTCTCCCACACTCACACACACTCAGATATCACCTATCTCAAACTCTGTCTCTCTCACACATGCTGCCCTCCATTCATACTCACCCTCTGTCACACACAGTCTCATACACTCTCCCTCCCTCTCACACACTCAGATTACATACACACTCAGGCATAACCTGTCTCTCACACAGTCTCTTGAACCTCAAATAAGGGGTAAACACAGGACAGACGCCAACTCTGACACTCCATCTGCTCGGCTTGGGTCTCCACCAAGGGACTCTGGGTAATCCCCAGGCCACCTTCCAGGACAGCCTTTCCTGTGATCCTACGGACAGGCGGCTCCCAGTGAGCCCTGCCGAGGCCCTGGCACAGC
>NW_022103920.1:4155241-4159391 GCF_000313985.2 Echinops telfairi | reverse complement strand
CCTCAGCCGGGTGTTTCTCATTCCAGCCTGGCCACCCCCACACTCTTGTCCCCGCCACCCTGGAGCCTCTGGCCCCTAAAGATGGAGATGCCGGCTGGGCTCCAGCCCTTGTGTGGCCTCCCTGACATCCGCCCCCGGTGATCTCATCTGTTTCATGACAAGTCCACGCCTGTTCCTCCAGCCCTCCCTCCCTCCCTCCCTCCACCGTGTCCACATCCTGGTTCCCACTTCACGCCTCAACCTCAATCTAGAGGCCCAATAGTGATGTCCAGTTCAGCATGGCCAAAGCCCAATGAGGGATGTACTCCCCCCCCCACCCCATACTCAGCTCAGCCAGCCACTGCTTCCCCCAGATCTGCAGCCCCAACCTGGGCCCGTCCCTGGTTCTCCCTGTCTCAGACCCATGGCAGCAAATCCAGTCCAAACTTGGGGGCCCTTTCCCCTTAGGACAGCTGGTATCCATTGAGCCTCATGAGACACTCTGTGGGTGGGTCAGTGGGACCTGGCTCACTTGGAGCCCACAGAATGTGGCGAGGGGACGGCTTGTCACTCTGTGACTGGCGTGGGGACGAAGCTTGGGCTTTCTCTCTCCAGCCCCCTCCCTCCTGGTGGCTTGGAACAGCCACTGAAAAGCCCAGTTGGCTTAGAGCTGCAGTGGCTGCTGGCCTGAGGGTGGCCTCCTGCTCACCCCCAGTGAGAAGCAGGGGGCCTCGGTGGTCCTATGGCCGTAGGTGAGGGGTCCTCTGGGAGCATCAAGCCAGTTGTGACAGCAGCAATTACTCCTGCCTCTGGGCCCACGAGCCATGTAGGAGCTGGGTGGGCTGAAAGGTCTGTGGCCCAGGGTTAGGCAGGGAAGGCCTGCCTGCCCCCATCGGATCGGCTTGAGTAAGTGAAACCAGCAGCTCAGGAGGCAGCCCTCTCTAGAGCTGCCATCTTGCTCATGGCCTCTCCAGTGCAAACCGGGGAAGCGCTTGGCTGTGGCCAGCAGTGCAGGTTGTAGCTCCTTTGGGTTGGGGGGGGGAGGAGGGGAAGTTTTAGATCAGAGATCTACTTTGAAGCAAGCTGCTGCCGGAAGCCCACGAGCACAGTTCCGGGAGGGTGAGTCCACAGTGTGTGTTTTTCCAGTGGAAGGACATCTCCCTAGGCTTGCAGCCCCCAGGCTAGGAGCGTTAGGGAGGGTCTGGCGCGGATTGACACAGGGGCTGCAGCAGCAGGCTCAAGTCTGGGGACCACTGTGGAGCTGGCGCTGGACGGGATTGAGTTTTGTTCTGTTGTTCTGTTGTGTGTGGATGGGCTTGCTGTGGGTCGAAACCAACTCCACGGCACCGAGCAAGGAAGGCAGGCGTGAAGAGGCAGCTCGGGGGACAAGACTCAAGGCTAGCACGGAGGTGGGGTGGGGGTGGGGTGGGGGGCTCAGTCCCAGACACCACACCTCGCCCGTGTGTTGATGCCGACTGCGGCAGCTCGCAGGCAAAACACAGAGGCAAATCAGCAACCATGAGCCAGCCGCGGTAACCGAGCCTGGGGACATTTGCATGCACGCTGGACTGGCCAGGCTGGTGCCCAGCCGGCGTTCTGCTCCGAGGGCTCCAGGGCGGCCGCGGGATGCAGCCGGCGCTCTTGGCCTTCTTCAAGCTGCTCTTCGCGCTGCTGTGTCTGCTGGGCACCGCGGCCAACGGCTTCATCGTGCTGGTGCTGGGGGCCGAGTGGTGGCGGCGGGGCCGGCTGGCGCCCCCCGACCTCGTGCTGTTCAGCCTGGGCGCGGCGCGCTTCTGCCTGCAGTGGCTGGGCCTGGCCAACAACTTCTACGCGGTGCTGTGCCGGGCTCAGTACTTCACCGGCCCGGCGCGCCAGCTCTTTGGCCTGCACTGGGACTTCCTCAACACGGCCACCTTCTGGCTGGGCACCTGGCTCAGCGTGCTCTTCTGCGCCAAGGTCGCCAGCTTCAGCCACCCCGCCTTCCTGTGGCTCAAGTGGCGGCTGCCGGCCTGGGTGCACCGGCTGCTGCTCGGCTCCCTGGCCGTGTCCACCGTGGTCACCCTGCTCTTCTTCTGGGGGAACCGCCTCATGTACCAGGGGTACCTGATGGGGGACGTCGTGGGGAATCGGACCTACCGGGAGTGGACGCATTGGCTGGAGATCCACTATTTCCTGCCCTTGAAGCTGGCCGCGCTCTCGGTGCCCTGCTCGCTGTTCCTGGCCGCCATGGCGCTGCTCCTCACCTCCCTGCGCAGACACGGCCACCGCATGCGGCTGCACAGGTCCGCCCTGCAGGACCCGCGCGCCCGGGCACAGGCGCGCGCGCTCTCTGCCCTCGTCTCCTTCCTCGGCCTCTACGCGCTGTCCTTCTTCTCCCTCGTTATCGATGCTGCCGGCTTTTTCTCGGTCGAGAGCGACGGGTACTGGCCGTGGCAGATAGTCATCTACCTGTGCACCTCGCTGCACCCCTTCGTCCTCATTCTGGGCAGCCCCAAGCTCCGCGCGGCCTGCAGGCAGCCGCTGCTGCGGCCCAGGGGCCTCCGGGGCACCTAGGACAGAGCTGTTCACCCAGACCCCCTCAAGCAGCTTTCGAGGGCGCTGGACCATGGCCGCATGGAGATGGGTGGATTTCTTTTCAGCCAGCAAAGCCCAGAAGAAAGGAGGGAAGCTGATGCGTGACTTGACCCCCTGTCCTGCTACTGAAGTTATTCAAAACGTCAAGAAGACCTCGCAGATTCCTGAGAATGGCGATCGATCGCTGACTGCTGAGATATTCCTTCCATTGCTGATGTTGTCTAATGGACACTCTGGGACTCTATCATAACTGAACATTCTAGCCAATAGTGACTGGACTATTATTACCCACTGTTCTTTTGCTGAAAGATCAAGATTTTGGACTTGTCAATTAATGTTAAAATGTGATTGGAATGTAACTGATTTTTGTATAGCCCCTTAGCCATATAATAAGACATTGCATGATTAGGATTTGATTAAGAAACATTTGCAAGTGTTTAAGGGAAACATTTCATTAGATGTTGATCAGCTTAAGAAGGATATTTTCTATACATTCAAAGACATGCTCGAGGCGTCTCCTGGCTCTCATGTGATTAAGCAGTTGGTGAATGGCGTGGAAGGGTTGGATCCTCGAGCCTGGGCTCAAAGTATTTCATACAGCTTAAGTCCCTGTCAGACTGTGTTACCTTTCATCATAATTTTGATGCTCGCAGTCTCATGTCGCTTCTATAGGAAGCCAAGAGAAATGAAGAGAGACCATGTTGCCTCTGTGACACTATTAAATCTTAAACGCAATGCAGAAAGGGGAAATGTGGGATACTAGCACTGAGGGAAATAAAACTGGGGCTTATTCCCTGACTGGTAGGGAGGGAATCTGGAAGACCAGTATTCTATGGCAGAAGACCACCACTCTTGTAGTTGGAGATATAATCAGAGTATATTTTCCTGCGGTAATCTATCATTTCCACAGCTTCTGCCTCTAAAGTTGTGCTGCCTTAAAGTGAGCACATGGTTGATTCAATCTCCCTATAGAAGCAGACTCGATTGGCTCCATTTCCTCCTGCCATGGCATCCAATCCCTGTTGTACCTTCCTCCAATAGCAGATAGGCTTAGGGGGACTTTATCCCCAGCGCCTAGATTCAAGATGTTTGCTATAAGCCTGAATTTTTTTGGCTTTATTAATTGGATCACTAAGTTTTGCCTTGACAGCTTTCAATGTATAGAAAATAACCATGTCACCCTTTTGAATTTTATATATAAAACAAAAGGAGGAATTGTGGGAAACAGAAAGATTTCTCCCAAGTCGTCTCCCCCAAATACGTTAGACTTAGGACACTGCTTGCAGCTAATGGTAAATGATGGTCAAGTTACGTCCCTGAAGACAGTCAGTTGCCAAATAACTGTGTGGACTGGTAGGGCCCGGTTCCCTGCTGTTAAAGGCAATGGGCTACTTCTCCCCAAAGGCTTACTTACAGTCATCGATTTAGTGACTGTAGGCAGAGTTTTTTTTTTCTTTCTTTTAAAAATAATTTTATTGGGGGATTCTTACAACTCTTATAATAATCCATACATCCATTGTATCAAGCACATTTGTACATATGTTGCCATCATCAGTTTCAAAACTTTTCTTTCTGTTTGAGCCTGTGGTATCAGCTC
>NW_022103920.1:4148803-4154455 GCF_000313985.2 Echinops telfairi | reverse complement strand
CCCCCTCCCATTACTGTATTATTACCTATAGCACAACCCTTTCCTGTGATGTATGTCTTCACCTGTAATTAGGGGGCTTGCATGTCCCCAGAGAATATAAAATTTTTGGTTAGCAATAAATCTCTCTCTCTCTCTCTACGTGGACCACCAAGCAAGGCTGAGGTGAGCATTGCTTCCTAGAATTGCATCTGACTCCATTATTTCCATCTCTCTTCTATCTCGCATGCTCTTTATGACTTTAATATAATCTTTGCTTATCGCTGTACAATTGCGCCTAGCGGATCTGTGATGATGTGTTAGGGCAGGTACCCTGACAGCCACACCATGGAAATGTCCCCATGGGCAGAGAGAGGGGGCTCGGGGCTGGGGAGGAGGCAAACCCAACTGCCCTTAAGTGCATTTAGACTCCTAGTGACCCTGTAGGGCAGACTGGAACTGCTCCCTGGGATTCCTGAGATCTCCAGTCTTTACAGGAGTAGACTGCCTCATCTGTCTCCCTAGGAGCAGCTGATGGATTCGAACTGCTGATGGACTTTGCGGTTGGTTAACGGCCCAGCATTTACCCTGCTGTGCTTCCAGGTCTCCTCGGAGAGGAGAGTCACACTGGGGCCTCTTTACCCGGCTTGCTCTCCCACAGTGCTATTAAAAAGGGCCGAGGGTACCAGGAACCAGCGCTGCCCCCAGGGTCAGACTGACTGCCCTCTGCCCCTACCCTCTGTTGTTTGTGCACCTGCTGCAAAAAGACATGATTCAACCTCTCAGCCCTTCTCAGAAGGGGTGGGCGGGGAGCTTAGGGAAACTGTGGGTGTCACAGGGGGCCAGTGCCCCTGGGGTGGAGGTGGGGTGACCAGCAGAGACCAGAGGGCAGTCCCTGGCTGGGGGTCTCAGGACTGTCCCGTTCTCTCGGCATCCCTGTCGTCTGCAGTCTCCATGTGGCCCCTCTTGGCTCCACCGTGCTTCCACGTCTCCGCCTGGGTTCTGTTTTCTGTGAAGGCTGAGTGGCAGCCAGGCCTCGCTCTTGTTTGTTCTGCCTTTTGGGAAAGACTCTCTGTGCTTTTCTTTCCATCCTGAGGACTCTCTGGGGTTCCCCCACCCCACCCCCACTGCCCCACCCCCAAGCCAATGTCACAAAGCCACATCTGCTTTGAATAAACATGCAATTTTCATGCTGGAAAACAAAGACTCACGCATTCCCCGTAGTTTGGGTCCAAACGGTTTTATCTTTTGGCAAAAAGCTTTACCCTCTCTGATTGTGTCTTTAACTATTGCTTCACAGAGGTTTGCTCCAATGATGGGGCGAATGTTTCAGGAAAGAATTTTGGAGAAAATTTTCATTAGATTTGTGTGTGTGTTGGGGCGGCGGGGGGATGTGGTGGTGGGGGGAGATCTCTGAGGTAGGCCTGAGGGGTTGTGCTGAAAGGCTTCAGTGTGCAAGTTTTCAGTTTGTCCCAATCTCTCTCTCTCTCTGGATACACATGCACATTAGGGGTATACCTGCATCTCAGGTACAGCACAAGTGACTGAGCTGAAGGAACACAGGAGGTGGGTCAGGTTGCACTGGGAAGGGATTCTGGGCTGACCTGAGCCAGGAGCCCGTCCACTGGAGGTGTGGCTCTGGAAGACACCTTCTCTTACCAGCTACCATCCGGAAGCCACTGCCATCAAGTCCAGGCCGGCTCATAGCGCCCCCACGTGGAGGGGCAGGCTGCCTCATGTTTCTCCTGTGGTACAGCTGGTGGGTTTGAACCATCCACCTTGTGGTTGGTTAGCAGCTCAGCGCCTAACCCACAGCACTACCATGGCTCCTTAATGCTTCTCGATATTAAATGAGGGAGGTAAGTGATGTGGTAATAGACTCCCCGCCACTGTGAAGCCATAGAGGAAAGAGAGAAAAGTGATACCATAAGTATTATATAATAATAGTTATGATATATTAATTAGATAGTGTGTTTATCATATAATATTATACCACTATCCACTTACTAGTTGCATAATTAAGAATGGCATTCAATCGCTTAATGATATAATTGTATACAAGCACTGTATAATTATGTATATGATTGCATCTCATAGTCAGGAACAGAGAGTTCCTAGGTATTCCCTGGGATCTCTTGTTGGTGCAAATGTTAAGGCGCTTGGCGGCTAAGTGAAAGGGTGGAGACCACTCAGAGGCACCTCAGAAGAGAGGCCTGGTGATCTTCTTATGAGCAGCCAGCCAAAGAGCACCCTGTGAGGCTTTGTTGTGCCCGACGCAGGCGGGCGCCCCACGGGTCAGTCAACGCTGTGACAACTGTGTGTGGGTGTGATTCGTGTTCCCTGGCTGTTCACCTTCGTTTGCCACAAGTTTCCAGCATGTTGGTGAAACACTGAACCCAGCTGGCAGGATCGATATTGAGCATTGAGTTTCTAGAGGTCAGATTCAGGTCCTAAACCTGGGGTGTCAACTGCAGGCTGAGCCCTGAGACATTGCATTGCTCACTGCTGGTTGGTCCCTTTGCCCCACGTCCCAAGTACACGGACACACAGCCCCTAAACTCCAGCTTCTACCAAGGCGTGACATAGGGGCGAGGTGGGGGATGGGGCTTGCAGGTTAAGTTGTGGCCCCACAGCCTGTGTGTGCCGCCCAGGCTAAGGTACATAATTCAGACAGTGGCTGTAGCAATGGGCTCCAACCTGACCACACCTGTGGGGATGGTGCAGCACAGGCCGCATTTCAATGAGGTAATTCAGGACACTCAGGAAGTGCATTGGAAGGACCTCACCCAGCCTTGGCTAGAGACAACTCCCCCGCCCCCCTTACTCTACTTTGTATCATGTTTCATAAAGCTGTTGCATATAAGACGGTTATATGTTACATTTAAGACTGTTACATATAAGACAGAAATGAAAAGACTGAGAACTTGTGCTGGGAATCCAATGGTCACTGCATAAGCAGCCTCCTAGCTGGTCCCTGGACCATGCTCGGCGTTGCACTGCCCCCTGCTGGCCCAGGCGTGCATGGCCGGTCCAGGCCTTGGACATCAGCCTCTGCTTCCCACCGGCAGTCCCGCCATCTCCTAGTCCAGCACACGCACGCAGGTTTTATTTCCTAACGCGGGAAAGCCCTGTTATTACACAGTGTATTGCACAGTGAAGTGGAAGCCAGGCCTGTTCTCCTTTCTGGGGTTGCAGGCTGAGAACTTACCCAGGTGACCCAGCGCTGAGGATGTTTGAGGGAAGGCAGGGCAGTGCTGCGGGGGTGTCCCCTGAGGTGTGTGTGTGTATGTGGGGTGGGGTGGGGGTGCAGAGTCAGGGAGCAGCGCTGAGCAATAGGCACGCAGGTTCAGAGAGCGAAATGTCACGTGTGTGAGACAGGGGAGCACGCAGGAGGCGTGCATGGGGATGTGAGGACCCATCCGTCAGGCCATGGACGGGCTCCAGGTGCTGGTACCGACACACAGAGCTGGCTGGTAGAACTCCTGGTCCTGAGATATTGGTTTTGGGTCAGGAAAAGCTGTGTGAGGATCTCCCAGATGTGTTAGTCTGGGTAGACTACAGAAACAAATTCGTAGAGCCTCACATGAGTATAAGAAAGGGCTTTATATATAAGAGGAGGGAGGGGAAAAATGAGGAGCTGATACCAAGGGCTCAAGTAGAAAGAAAATGTTTTGAGAATGATGATGGCAGCAAATGTGCAAATGTGCTTGACACAATGTACTTGATGGATGTATGGATTGTGATAAGAGTTGTACAAGCCCCCAATAAAATGATTTTTTTTAAAGGTGCATGTTTAAGAACATCATTCTGTCCTACACGTTCTAAAGAGAAAGATGAGGTGTCTGCCCCTCTAAAGATTTACAGCCTCAGAAACACTAGGTAGGCTTGCTAAGGAGTCAGTTTCTACCTCTGACCTCCACCTTTGAGTCCGTAAATGCTCTCTGGCCTGTGGAGCCTTCCCCAGGTGTGGGCAGGTACATGGTAAACAAGCCCTTCACTTACTTGTGCTTTGTTGACTATGAAAAGGTACTTGGCTAAGTGGGTGATAGCACACTATAGCTAACACAGAAAGTCCTGGGGATTCCAGAACATGTCATTTCAGTCACGTGAAACCTGTCTGCAGACCAAGGGGCAGTCCTAGGAACAGCACAAAGCGATATTGCCTGGTTTTAAATCAGGAAAGGTGTTCGCCAGGGTTCTATCCTTTCACCGTCCCTGTTCAGTCTGTATGCTGAGCAAATCATCCGACACACTGCCCCAAATGAGAAGACGATGCAAACAGGGTTGGGGGAAGGCTTATTAACAACCTGCGGTAGGCAGAGGACCCAGCTTGCTTGCTCGACCTGAGGAGGACTTGCAGACCTGCTGAAGAAGCAAAAGGACCACAGCCTTCCTTATGGAATGCATGGCAGTGTCAAGAAACCACGATCCCAGCCCCTGGAAGAATAAACAACACCGTGATAAATGAAGAAAAGATGGAAGTTGTCAAAGGTTTCGTCTCGCTTGGATCCACAATTCACACTCAAGGAAACAGCAGCCATGAAATCAAGACCTTGCACTGGGAAATGTGCTGCCCCAGATCTCTTTAAAGTGCTGAAGAGCAAGGATGTGACTTTGAGGACGAAGGTGCTCCTCACCCAAGCGATGGCGTTTTCAATCGCCTCACGTGCATGTGAGCGTTAAGCAATGGGTGTGGAAGCCAGCAGGAGAATGGCTGCATTTGAATAGTGATGCTGTGAGACTACAGAGAGTCCATGGACTTCTAGCAGAGCAAACACGTCTGTCTCGGAGGAAGGGCATCCACAATGTTCCTCGGAAGGGAGGATGGGGAGAGAGACTTGGTTTCACAGACTTTGAAACATGTTGTCCAGTCCCTGGAGAAGGACATCATGCTTGACAAAGTAGAGGGGCAGAGGAAGAGAGGAAAACCGGCAGAGAGATGGGTGGACCCAGGGGCTGCAACGATGGACTGGAATGTAGCAATTGTGAGGGCGGTGGTGACCCAGCAGTGCTTTGTTCTGTCACTGCGGGTTGGAGCTGACTCACAGTTCCTGACAACAAACTAGCAGCATCCAGAACTTGGCTCTCCAAGCTCCCTGCCTGCGGTGCAAACCACTTACCTTGTTAGCCCATCTATGCACATCCATGTGAACTCATTGCTTTAACCGTTGGGCAGATGCACCTTACTCTGCTCCACCCCTCGCCTGTCTTACTCCACTCCACCTTCCTACTTCCCCATCTAAGGGACCCTGCTGCCACTGTGGGCTTCTCGTTGGGCTGCTAACTAACCATAAGGCCAGTGGTTCGAGCCCATTAGGGGCTTTGGGGGAGAAAGAAGAGTCTCCCATAACTCTGTATGGGGCCGTGATGGGTCAGGATGGACTCAATGGTGGGGGGATTATTATTGTTGTTGTTGTTTTATTCACTGATCTATTCAGATTCTACCATTCCTCAATGGAGTTTTCCACCCCCTTCAATCCCTCTGCAAGCCCTGTGGATCTCTCCTCTCTTGGAGTACCACAGGGCTTTTTATCGCTAAGGACCCTGGTGGTCCCAGGGGTTGAACATGAGATTGCTAATCAAACTGTTGGTGGTTCAAACCCAGCAGCTGCCCCCTGGGAGGAAGACGTGGCAGCCTGCTTCCACAGAGATGGACCGTCTTGGAAGCCCCACAGG
>NW_022103920.1:4142783-4148656 GCF_000313985.2 Echinops telfairi | reverse complement strand
CCCCCACCCTCTCTGTCACCCTCTCCTCCTTCTAATGTCTCCCGTCTGTCACTTGGGAAGGAGAACCTCAGCTTACATGCCGGTGTCTTTCCCGGCACCCAGCGCAGCGTGTTGACTGCTATGGGATGTAACGCGGAGTTGTTTACTGACTGCTATTGACTTTGAAGGCACACATGGCGCCTCCCTCCGGTCCTGGGAGACTCTCCCTGGTTGGGGGCAGGGAGCTGTGATGACGACATGGCCAGGGGCCAGAGGAGGTGATCACTGAGGTGTCCTTCAGTTGACTGATTGCAGATGACGCAGTTGACATTTAGGACAATGGTGGAAATGATGATGGTGATTGTGCGGCTGTTAGTCAGCCAACAAATATTGACCTTCCTCGCTGGCTTGAGAAGCTTGTTGGGGAAAGGCCAGGGCTGCAAAGACGTCTCCTGGGCTTGAGTCACTGTTTATCCAGGCCTTCGAGCCAAGAGGAGCTTTCCCTGCCCACGCGCTCACCCCCACACACCGCTGGGCAGAGATGCTTGGCACATCAGCCCTCGGTGCTCCCTAGGGGAAGGTCCCTCTTTCCATTCAGAGTTCCCTGTGTGTCTCCTTATCCAGCCAAGCCCTTTCCCAGCATCAGCCAGGGCACGCGTGGGAACATGTACTTGCTGGAGCCCACCCTGACCACCTGGTGTGTGTGTTGTGTCCCCAGGTGGACAGGTGCACGGCGAGGGCCATTTCCATGGTGGAAATAGCCAGGCCCACCAGCCAGTACTCATCACGGCTGCACATCACAGGGGGCCACAGACAGCCACGTAGGCCATGGCGGCCAGCAGCAGGAACTTGGTGCCCCAACACTGGACCCCACACTGGGCGAGGGAGATGGTCTTCCTCTCCTGGAGCAAGTGCACCAGCATCTGGGGGACTCCGCTGGAGGTGCAGCAGATGTCCACCATGGAGAGGTGGAGCCTCGAGTCCAGCCCGGTCAGGAGGACCATGAGCCTGTTGCACAGCAGGGTCAGCAGGTAGGCAGCCCCAAAGAGGAGGAAGAGTCCCACCTGGACCAGCCGGTCCCTGGAGAGGCCGGAGGACAAAGTCATTCACCCAGGTCAGATTGTCCCTCCTCAAGGGGCAGGCAGGCCGGGCTGCCGGGAGAAGACCGGCCCCAGGACTCTCATCAGAATCAGTGTTCAGATCTGGCTCTGCAGAGGAATCCTGCCAGACCCCTCCCATGTGTGAGTCCCCCCACTGGCCTGCCAGCGGCTCAAGACAAGGCTTTTTCTTCTTGTGTGGAGATTTCTAGCAAATGCCTCACAGCGAGGGACTTTGGTTGTTGGTCGCATGAACAAAAGGAATCTGGAAAAGTGAGGATTGTCTTTGGATCTCAGGATGTAGGAGGTGTGTCTCAGGACCCCCTTGACCTCGCTGCTCAGGGTGGGACGGAGCTCTCAGTGCCTTATTCCTGGGCCCCAGAATGTGGGAGGTGTGTCCTGGGATCGCCTTGTCCTCACTGCTCGGGGTAGGGTTACCCCCACCCCCACCCCTTTGGAAGAACAAGACCAAGGCCACCCCAGTGAGAACGGCACCCTTGCGTCTCAGCATGCTGAAGACCCGCGTGGGCCTCATCGTGGGGTGCCATGTCCACTGCAGAGTCCCCTGCTCTCTGGGGCGACGCTGCTTCCTGGGCACACGCTGCCTCGTGTGGGATGGATAATGGTGAGCACATTGTTTGGAACATGCCACAGATGGTGCCAGTGAGGGGGTGGCTCTGATCCCGGGCAGACTCTCTGCTACTGCACGTGCTCGACCCTCACCTTGCTGTCTTCAGCCCCATCAAAAGGTCCCAGAGTCATGTGTTCCCTAGTCTGCATGAAATACTGACACACATACACACACCATACACATAGATACACACATTCACATACACCATACACACATACACACACATACACACTGCACACAATACCACATACACACACACACCACATATACACACATGCACACACGCACGCACACACACATCACACACATACATACAGACACACATACACACACACCGTACACATATATTCACACATCCACATACACCATCCACACATCCACACATATACACACATGCACACACGCACGCACATATCCACACACAAACATACAGACACACATACTCACATACTGCACACACAGATACACACATTCACATACACCATATACATCCACATACACACATACCACATATACACACACCACACATGCACACACACACCACACACAGATGCATAGACGCATATACACACATATGCATACTATACACACATCCCCACACATCCCCACACCACACACACATACACACATTCACACATACCATACACGCATACACATACACACACCGCACACACATATACACCACACTCACCCACTCACACCCCCACCCCCACACACCCACTCACACCCAGTTACCCTCAAGGTGGTGCGGATCTCGGTGGCCCGTGTGTTGAAAAGCAGAGCTTCTCTATGGGCCTCCTTCAGTCCTTCCTTGTTCCTCCCCGCCACCTTTGTCCTGTGGCCTCTTGGCGCCAGATCACCAGTCTTCCTCCTAGGGGCTGCTGAGTAGCCACCAACTTTGAGCTAAGGAGAGCCCGCCGTGAGTGCCATCCAAGCACGGGTGAGGAGCGGAGCCCTTGTCCACTGTTATTGTGCAGTGGGCGGAGGTTTAAAGGGCCGGCCGGCTTCTGTTCGAGCGTCCGCGCACATCCTGTTTCCTCCCATCATTGCTGGTCCCTTCCGTGTCCCATCGCTGACCCCACCTCCGGTCTCTGGTCTTCCTGCGCCTTCTTCCTCCCCTTCTGAACATCAGTGCGCCCCTTGGCTCTCAGTGGTCGATCACGCTAAAGGGGGCATAATGTTTCCCTTTTAGACCTGGATCTACAGAAGCCATAGGGGAAGGGGGACACACCAGTCGGTGTAAGAAATGAAAATAATAATAATTTATAATTTATCCAGGGGCCATGAGGGTGGGGGAGAGGGAGGGAAAAAAGAGGAGCTGATACCAAGGGCTCAATCGAAAGTAAATGTCTAGAAAAGAATGATGGCAACATATGTGTGGTTGTTATATAATCATTTGTCTATTTGAGGATTTTGAGTGAAGGGGTGGAGTCTAGCCTATAAACCAGGTGACAGCCAATGAGGCCTCTGTGTGGGCATGGCCTTCTCCTGAGAATTCTGGGAACTCTGGTATTCCTCCTTGGATGCGGGAGACTCTGTCTCTCTCTCTCTCAGCTCACTCCTTTCAAAACATTTCTGAGGAGAAGCCACATGAAGTTACCCTGAGGCAGCCAGAGTTTCAGAGCTGAAGGAACCACATGGAGACCCCTCCCAGCACTGAGATGCTTACAACGCCACTGGGTCCACAAGACTTCCCACCCATTGGCCTGTAATTTTTCTGCACTTGGCGTCATTGCATGTGTTTTGTGAGTCTGAAGAGGACTTTATAGATTGGTGTCAGACAGATGTGTTAATATCAGATTTATGGACTTGATCTGGACTGGGCTGGGATGTTTTCTCAATATTCAGTTGCTCTTGTATATAAAACTGTCTCTTATGCACATATGAGTGTCTATGGATTTGTTTCTCTAGTCTACCCAGACTAACACAATATGTACAAATATGCTTGATACGACTGCGTGTGGATTGCTACAAGAGCTGTTAGAACCCCCAATAAAATGACATTTTAATAAAAGATAAATAAACTTGTGTCTATTGTTGGGCCCGAAATTGGGCGATGGGGGTGAGTCCAGGCCCAGATCTGAGAGGTGGCTGCAGGTCAGAGTTTTGGGGGATCCCCCAGTTTGTCCTGAGGTATCTTAAAAGTTGTCTGTGTGTTTGGGTGTGGGAAACTAGTAGCGGGGCACGAGCCTGCCATGCCAGGATTGACCTTGCACCTCTGCACGGCTCTGGTATCTACTACAGGTGCTAAGGGATGCTCACAAGAAACCTAATGCCCTGTGGTCTTTTCCTCTCCACCCTCCCAAGCCTCCACCCCCAGTGGACACCCAACATGCCTCTCCATACCTGGATTCTTCCCTGTGTCCGTATGGCCTTGCCTTCTCATCACAGTGAGTGAATTCACCTTCTCCCATCAGATCACTGAGCCATGACGTGGATACGACATAGTGGAGGGCGGGGGGGAGGGGAGCAGGGCTGAGGGTCTGTATGGAGGCACATTAGAATCACCTGGGGATGTTCTGGTCAGAATCCTGGGGTGGGGGAGCCCAGACATGAGCAGGTGTAATGTGTACTGCCTCCCAGGGGAGCCAAGTTTGAGGGCCACTCATGTGAAGGTAGCCTTCACCATCATTTTATTTTAAAATTTAATAAAGGACATGGGTTGGTCCAGGGGACTGTGAAGTCCAGAAGCAGATCCGGATTCAGACGTGGCTGGATCCAAGGTCTCACCCAGGACCTCTGGGCATCGGTTTCCTCCTGCTTAGCCCCTAGTTAACCTTACATTTGAAGACGCCGGACATGTTTTTGTTTTTAGTTGATTTATTTTTTATTGAAAGATCATTTTATTGGGGGCTCTCACAACTCTGATAACAATCCATACATCAATTATATCAAGCACATTTGTACATATGTTGCCATCATCCTTTTCAAAATATTTTCTTTCTACTTGAGCCCTTGGTATCAGCTCCTCTTTCTTCCCTGCCTCCCCCCTCTTACCCTCATGACCCCTTGATAAATTATAAATTATTATTTTCACATGGTTTTTGAGAGAGGGATGTGTTTGGAGGTAACCCCAGGATGAAAACATCATTCAGGAGCAAAGATCTATAGAAGCCATTGGCGTGGAACTCCTCATGCTTATTTGGAGAGAGAGTGGAGATGGGCTGCCTCTGATCACAGCTGAGAAGCATGTCGTGAATATCTGGCCTTTCATATTCTGCTGTGAGACCCGTTAGCCTAGTTTTCTTAGTCTGATCAAAAACGAGTGCTTTCGAAACCCTGGACCCAGGGCAGAACGCATGCGTCCACAGGAGATCATGCCTGGGAGGATCTGTCCTTGTTCTAGTTGCTAAGTGCCTCCAGTCAGTTCCGGCGCAGTGACCCGACGGACAGAGAATGAAACACGGCCTGGTCCTGGCCGCCCACAACTGTTTCGACGTTGGAGCCCACTGCTTGAGGGCCTCCTTCCTTTCCGCTGACCCTCCATGCCAAGCATGAACGGGGCCCTCCTGGCAACGTGCCCAAAGTCTGTGAAGCAAAATCTGGCTCTCCCAACTCCTAATAAGCACCCTTGGGAGACAGATCTGTTAGCTCTTTCGGGGAACAGAGGAGATTGGAAATCTGAGGACCCAGGCCTGTGCTCTTTTTGCGACGCCACAGCACAGGAGTGGGATCTATGGGCGCAGTGTTCTGATGGAATAAAATAGAGGACAGGGGTGATGGATGGGGGGGCAGGCGGATGTTAGAGGAGGTTCAGGATTTGGGGTGCTGCTTTGGAGGAGCTAGTTGGAGGTTTCAGATGGTCACAAGGCCATATGGGAGGATTACCTTGCAATCTGCACCGGGGCTGGGAGGCTGCAGTCTTTCAGTTTCAGCAGCAAGTGCTTCAAATCTTCCTGCTTCCAGCAAGCAAGAGTGTGTCATTCGCATATCGCAGGTGGTCAAGCAGCCGTCCTCCAAACCCGAGGTCATGGTCTTCGTTGTATAATCCAGTTTCTGATTCACTCCGTACGGCTCAGCATACAGAGTGGATCATCGTGGTGAAGGAATACAACCCCGATGCACACCTTCCCTCACTTTGAACCATGGCGTGCTCTCTTGTTCTGCTTCAATAGTTGTCTCTTGGCCCGTGTATCGGTTCATCTGCTAAGGCAGCCACACACTGG
>NW_022103920.1:4138341-4142311 GCF_000313985.2 Echinops telfairi | reverse complement strand
GGCCAGGTTGGCACAATAAACCTATTTATCATACTTTGTAATGATTTGCTTTATGAAATGGTTTACAGGAATTTACTAAGGGAGAAAACATTAGAATGCTTTTTAAACATCTTAGAGTGGATTTTCTTTGAGGGAGCTTTGAAAAAATTATGTCAGAAAAAGATATAATGAAACCAGTGCCCTTTCAACATCCCTATGCGGACTGTTTAATGAAATCATTTATATTCATCCTGCTGTGAAACCATCACCTCCACTTGTTGCTGAATATTCCCATTACCCTCAACAGAAAACAAGGGCACCTCAAGTCCTGAAGTAATGGCTTCCCTTTCCCTTTCCCCACCCACCTATGGCAACCACTCAAAACCTCTCGCCTCTGCATAGTTGCTACTCTAGAGACTCTGTATAGATGGGGTCTTGGCTCTTCTGTGTCTGACTGATCTCCCTCAGCACCAGGTCTCCAAGGTTCATTCGGAGGGAAAGCACGTCCCGGAACATCACTGCTCCTTGTGGCTGAATTCTATTCTACTGTGTGGATGAGCCCTGTGTGGCTTATTCCTTCATCTGCTGGAGTACACGTTGTTCTTCCACTTTGTAGCTGCTGTGAACAGTGTTGCAAGGTGTAAAGGTGTGCACAAGAGATTTTTCACATTCAAGGGGAGAGGCAAGTGTTTGTGAATTTTAAGTTCACGGGTAACATTTTTCTTTTGATTAAAAATCGCATCTTATGATATTGTTGTATTACTGTTTAAAAAATGGCAACATACAGATATACTAGATTTATCTATCTCCATGTAAAGTTCAAGGGGAACAGAGTCCAATGTAACAGGGCCCAGAGAAGTCACCCTGCACCCTCGCCTCCAAGGAGGCACTGGTCTGCACCAGCTTGTTCATCTTTATGGACCTCTGAGTTGAATTCCAGACAACAGTCCACTCAATCTTCCTACAGGGCAGTAATTTGGTCGCCTATGGTCACTTTCTTGTTTAACAAGTGGGGAAGTTTGGACTTCTCTGTGTAGTGTTTTGTATGAGGAATCAAGTGGATTTAGACCTCACTATTCCATGAATGTGAGTAGAGGGGCAGGGAAAAAGAAGCAGACCCTCAATGAGATGGACTGACACAGGGTACGCAACAGAGGGCACAAGCCCGGGGGCGATGGTGAAGCTGGCACAGGAGCCTGCAGTGTATCTATCGTTCTGTCGTGCACAGGCTCGCCCTGGGTTGGAACCACCTTGATGGCACACGACAATAACATGCAGTGAACGAGATCTCCAATCCTGCTTGCTATCTTCTGACAAAGTGAATCAAGGAGAACATGAGCTAACGCCTTCGTGTGGTCGAGATTCAGCCAAGAACTACGTTTGATGGGCTCGCTAAGAAAACGTTTGTGATTCTTCTCTAGAATGTGCTCTGCAGCACTGCCTCAAGAAAAAAAGGAGCTCTCCAGGAGCTTTTGACAGACCCAACAATTATTTTCTAGGAATGATTCTCAGGAGGTAAGTTGGGAAATAGGAGGGATTCCCCCACCCCCACCCCATACTGGAATTGCTCGGGGTGGAGTACAGCTTTGGTAGTGTGCATTTTTCTTGCTAGGAGGGCTTCAAGCAACTTGCTCTGCATTAGTGCATCCAGTGGCATTGCCTGGGAAGGTTCTCTCTGGTCACAGTGAATGTGTTGGTAAAAGCAGTTTTGCCCAAAGCTTATTTTCTTGTGATGGTCAATGTAAGAGTGGCTGTGACATTGTGTTGCCTGCTCGGGAAAAATGCTGCAGAAACCGTTGTGATGCTGAACACAGCTTACGAGGACAGCGCTATCAGAAAAATGCAAGTGTATGAGTGGTTTTCTCATTTCAAAAAAGGTGAACTGACGATGGATGACAAACCTCGTTCTGGACGTCTGCCAACTTCCTGAATGGATGAAAATGCCAACTCTGTAGTGCATTTGGAGTTCGTTCCACCAGGTCAGACTGTTAAGCAAGCTTTCTATTTAGAGGTGCTGAAAAGACTGCTTTGTGGCCGGTTGGGGTCTGGTTTGGCCAACTCAACAATGCACTTGCTCACATAGTCATCTCAGTGCACTAGTTCTTGGCAAAGAACAGCATGCCTCTCTTGCCCCACCCACCTTACTCTCCTGACCTCGCTCAGTGTGACTTCTTTTTGTTTCTGAGAATGAAGAAGGACATGATAGGGCAGTGATTTGAAAACATAGAAGAGGTGAAGAAAAGAACAAGGGAGGTGCTGTCAGCCATCCAAATGGATTGGCTTGAAAAATATTTCTAAGAATGAAATCACAGATTTGACAAATGTATTAATGGTAATGGAGAGTACTTTGAACATGATGAGGTTGTTTTGTAAGCAAATCTAAATACATATCTTTGAAAAAAATAGTTTTTTGGGGTACCCCTTGTATTTTGACCCCTCCTTTTCTGCCTGCAGCTTAGTGAACTAATGCCTTCTTTGGATGAGATACAGGTGGTACCACCATGGAGAACTGAAACCAAGGATGATTTTACGTACAAGAGGAATATTTTCATTATGTTGAATGTTTGAGTAGATCATGGTCCCTATTATATAGTTATTTAATAAGGAGGGATTGTAGCTCAGTTAGTATCAAACTGCGATCACTGTTTTTGATTGACATCACCTAGCTTTTTATTGGTTTTACCGTAAAATCTCATACCCTGAGTTTGTCCACTCACTGAGCTGTTGACCATTTTGTAACCAGACCATGTGGAGGGGATATTATGTTACGTTGTTCAGAGCAAGGTGTTCCAAAGATATGTGAGGAGGAGGAAGAAAATTCAAACAACTCTAAGGGCATGAGATTCATTTTCCTTCACTCTCTAATAGGACAAGCCTTCCTCCTGGGGACAGAACCCCAAACCTGGAGGCTCTGGGTAGGAAGGAGGACTATGGGAGGGACTGGAGGAAGCAGCCCTGATGGCGCTGAGGGTTAGGCATCGAGATGCTAAGCACAAGGTCAGCATTTCAAACCCACCAGCCACTCAATGGGAGAAAGACGAGGCTATTTGTTCCAGTAAAGAGTTCCAGTCTCAGAAACCCCATGGGGAAGCTCTGCTGCGTCCTACAGAGTCACTCTGACTCAGAATTCATTGGCTGATAGGTTTTTGTTTTGTTTTTTAAAGAATGGAAGAGGTAATTCATTAATCTGGGGGAGAAATGGATTTTTCAAAAAGGGTCTAGAAATGAGAATTTAATAGTTTCACTGGAAATTTTGGAACGCGCTCCACTCCCTTTCTCCCTAAACTTCTGGCATATTCTCAACAGATGGAGCCCGAGGTTGGCTCTTTCTCAATGTCTGTTTTGGGAGCGAGACAAACCTGTGGTGAGTCATGCTTCAAGATGGGAGGCTTTATTTTGATTTCCAAGTCTTAAAAAAACCCAAAACGTTGCTCTGGAGGCGAGGATGGCTGCCTGGTGTGACGGGCAGGGTGCTGAGCAATCTGGCGCGTTGTTGGGTGCAGGAAAGGAGAGTATTCTTGCTGGAGACCCTTGATCCCACTCCCCACCCCCAACGCACCCCCCACTCACAGGTGGTCTGGCCATGGTTGGGCCAGGTTGGGGCTGCATGTCCCTGTTGCATTAGACATGGTGGTGGTGCAAAGCTGTGTGTTTGCGGTCCTGCACTTTAACAGCTGGCTGCCCTGCCCACTGCAAGCTGGCCAGGGAAATGCCCCCTGTTCTCAGCATCAGGGACTGCACGGCGTCACTTCTAGCTGCTCAGGGCTGTGGGGACCATTGCTCAGACTTTGGGCCAGAATCCCTGTGTGAGGTCTACCCACCCCTGTGGCTGGGCTAGGCCATGGGTATGTCACCTGGGTGATCCTGCCCCTCTGGCTTGTTACAGCTCGAGGGCACACGGGCCATTGCAACTTCACAGCCCCCTGGCCTCCTCCTCCCTTTGGGCAGGGAATCTCCGCCAGGACTGCAGATTTTTTTCAGGTCATATTGC
>NW_022103920.1:4130298-4137259 GCF_000313985.2 Echinops telfairi | reverse complement strand
CATGTGCACACACAGCTCTCACAGAGTCCACTCCCTACCCTCACACCTGCACGCATGTTCACACCACACACCCACTCATTCACACTTGCATACACTCACACACAGGGACACACACACTCTTACACACTCACACTCACATGTGCACACACATAACTCACACACAGACTCCACTCCCCGCACTCAGCCTCACACTGTCATATGCACACATTCACACACTCAAACATGCTAATACTCACACTCACACCACATTCTCACCTGCACATACATGTGCACACACCCCACCCCCACACTCCCACGTGTTCAAACTCACGCACACTGACGTTCTCACACGGGTGCTCATAGAGCTTCCACTCACACAGGGCCCCTCACGGAGAGGCGGCCCCTTGCCTGCGCCCTTCTTGGGTGGGCCGGCGGCGGGTGCCCTAGTGCTGCGGCGTGCGGGTGCGTCCGCGGAGCAGGCGGCGCAGCGCGGCCTTCATGTCCTTGTTGCGCAGGCTGTAGATGAGCGGGTTCAGCATGGGCGTCACCACGGCGTAGAAGAGCACCACCACCTTGTCCTGCTCCGCCGACGCGGCCGAGCGGGGCTGCAGGTAGGTGAAGAGGGCCATGCCGTAGGACATGGAGACCACCGCCAGGTGGGAGGCGCAGGTCCCGAAGGCCTTGCGGCGGCCCTGGCTGGAGCGGATGCGCAGGATGGCGGCGGCGATTTGGGCGTAGGACAGCGACACCAGGCAGCAGGGCACCAGCAGCACCACGAAGCTGGAGGCCACGATGACCACCTGGTTGAGGGTGATGTCCACACAGGCCAGCCGCACCAGTGCCAGCGTCTCGCAGGCCACGTGGTTGAGCACGTTGCGACCGCAGGTGGGCAGGCGCATGGTGATGGCCGTCTCCACGGAGGAGTTTGCCAGGCCCACCAGCCAGCACACGGCCGCCAGCAGCACGCACAGCCGCGGGCTCATCGCGGCCGCGTAGCGCAGGGGGTCACAGACGGCCACATAGCGGTCATAGGCCATGGCGGCCAGCAACAGGAACTCGGTGCCCCCGAGGGCCAGGGAGAAAAACAGTTGGGTCCCACACCGGGCAAAGGAAATGGTCTTCCTCTCCTGGAGCAAGTGCACCAGCATCTGGGGGACCCCGCTGGAGGTGTAGCAGATGTCCACCACGGAGAGGTGGCCCAGGAAGAAGTACATGGGCAGGTGGAGCCTCGAGTCCATCCCGGTCAGGAGGACCATGAGCCCGTTGCCCAGCAGGGTCAGCAGGTAGGCAGCCCCAAAGAGGAGGAAGAGTCCCACCTGGACTCGCCGGTCCCTGGAGAGGCCCAGGAGAACAAAGTCATTCACCCAGGTCAGATTGTCCCTCCTCAAGGGGCAGGCAGGCTGGGCTGCCTGGAGGAGGGGCATTGGAGGGACAGGTGGGTCCACAATCTAGGGGCCGGTGAAGACGTGCAGGCCCTTGGGTAGTATGGTGGCTGGACCAGAAAGGGTGGACGGAATGGGTCAGCAACCCCCTCCCCTCCCCTAGGTGGTGAGCAGCAGCAGGGCAGGGAGAAGGCAGGGGCTTTTCACCCTCACCTAGGACATTTTCACCAATCTAGTCCCCGGCCCAGTCACCTTTTTACCCTTGGGACCTGTTTCCCATTGAGTGAGGCACAGCTGGCTCACTGCTCCGGCGTGTTCTCTCCTCCCTGACGAGACCAGGTCTAATATTGGTCTGGCCTGGGCACCTCTTGTGCAAACACCACCCCCTTCACAGTGGGTGCCTGTGTGCTGCTACCACAGCACAGGTGTCAGGTGTCAGGTGACACTGTAGGTGTCAGCTGAGCTTCTGCACTAAGAGCAACTAGGAAGAAAGGCCTGGTGACCGACTTCCGAAAAATCAGTGGCAGGTCTATGGAGCACCCAGTCCAATCTGCGACTGGTCGTAGGGACAGTGAGAGGCTGGACAGTCTTTCCTTCCTGTGTCTGTGGGGCCACCACGACAAGGATGCAGCGGACAACAACCCTTGTAGTCTTGTAGGAGGTGACCGGAGTGGACAGCAAAAGGTAAGTGTCGGGCACGGGTGGGGGGGCGGGGGAAATGATGGACAAGGAGGAAGAGAGGGTGCCCGAGAAGGCAAGGCTATGGGGAAGAGGCCGGGAAGAGGAAGGACCAGGGTGGAGAAGAGGAGAGCGGGGCAGAAAGGAAGGGAAACTGGGGAAGGGTTCCCATGAGACACTTGCAAGCAAGGGAGTAGATATTCTGCGTTCCAGCAGCCCCTTCCTGCAAGGCTGGTCTAGCCTCTGCCCACTCTTCCAGGAGGCCGTCCGCAAGGTCACTGCCCAGACAGGATACCTCTCACAACGTCTTTGTTTCCCCCATCCGTTTGTCAGGCGCAGCTTCAGTTCGTGAACAAAAGCCTTTGCAGCCCTGTTCTGTGCCAGGAGCTGGGCTGGGCCTGGGGACCTGTCTGAACAAGAAGGAGGCAAGTGGGTGCCCCGTTTCCTGGGTCCTTCCCACTTCGCGGGGACACAGATCACATTAACGACGACGAAAGATTAATTAAGTGTAACTGTGCTAAGTGCTCTGAAGGCGAGGGACGAGGTCCGCGCTCGCCTAATTAAAGTTGGCGTGCTGTAATTAAGTTACCTCTGGCACCCGGCCCTCTTTCTTGGGAACTCGCCCTGCAGAGGCAGCTGCAGACACTTGCTTAGCCCGTGAAGGACACGCTTCACACCATCAAGTCATGAAATCAGCCACTCCCAACAGGGCACAGGATGAAGTGATGGAAACCCCCGCTCCCGGAGGGAGGGATTCTCATCCCACAGCTGCCCAGCGTCTTCCCGGCACGCAGCCCAGTCCTCTATCACAGGGAAGGCGCCGCTCTCCTAGCCCCTGTCCACGGCGATTCCATGGTGGCCCTGTACGAAAGACGGAGCAGAACAGCCTGATGGGGCCTCGAGCCACTGGCCTTGACCAGAGCCGGCCGTCTCATCCTTCTCCAGCAGAGGGTTGATGGCTGGGAGGCACCACGTCGTTTGGTGAGCAGCCCGATGCTTAACCCACGGTAGCACCAGAGCTCCTCTGACCTGCCATCGGGCTTTCTTAGTCGAACGCCATCTCCCTCGGACTTCTGTCTCTGAAAGTAACCTCTGAGTGAATACATGAACTGTGTGAAACAGCTACATGTATGTCCTCTTTAAAACAAAAAATTAATGATGCTTTTGTCTTTTTTCTTTTTTTTAAAGAAAAGATCTAACGCGCGGGGTGGTGACTCATTGACTATTCAGCTTCACTTGTGGTTCAATCCTGCCAGCGCAGAGGTGGGTGGAGCGTGCCTCCCTGTGTTCTCCATAAAAAGGGTCAGGCAGAAGGACCTCTGGGACCCTTTCATGGAAAAGAGAAGCTAACGGAGCCCGCATCCCACCCGTTTTCCTCATCACAGAAACAAAGCAGGCGCACGCACACACACGGATGGCTAGCCAAATGTCACACGTGTCAGTGAAATAGTTCCATCCCTGGGTGACAGAGTTTGCATCCTCCCTCCTCTCCCCGCCTCTGAGGCATTCTTGAAAGGGTTTCTACCCCTCTGCATTACCCCCAACAACACTTCTGGGAGCGTACCAGGTGCAAGGGTGCTAGTCACAGACCCGTGTGTGGGCATAGCGAAGAATGAAGGGGGACAGTCCACTTTGGTCCAGCGGGTGCTCACTGGACACCGTGTTCCCCACAGATGGTTGGCGCCCTGCTCGGGGGGGCTGAAATGTTGTTACTAACAGGCTCATTCTCAGCGTTTGCAGATCATTAGAGTCTTTCCTTCCCTTTGTTCAACATGTGGATTCCAGAGCCAGGGGCTGGGGGCACAGGGGTCAGGATGGGTGGGGCAGTGAGCCCGGTAGGCACAGAGCCAGGGTGAGTCATGGTGACCTCATTCAGGAGCCCCAGAGGAAGCAGGCCATGTGGAGCAGTAACAGGAGCTACAGAGCAAAACTGTAAATAACCAGAGAGAGAGACCGAGACAGAGAGACAGACAGACAGAGAGAGAAACACAGCTGCAGAAGCCAAGAAACGATCCATGCAGCTGCTTCTTGGAAAACGGGTGCGGGGTTAAGCCCACTTGTGTTGCTGATGAGGATACCTGGCTTCTATCTGCCTGGGTCAGCCAATCACCTAAGCACCTCCAGGTGTCGGACCCTGTCTCTCCATCTGCAACATGAGTGAGCACAGGTGATGAGGTCAATGCCAGGGTCTCTTCCAGCTCTAGAGAGGAATTGCCTAGTGGCTGAGTGCCACCCAGGAGTGCCTGCAGCTTCAGCTTACCATGCTCCAGACAGGAGAAGTGAAGCCCTTCCGTGCTGGGCCACTTGCCGTTTTCACAGGCTCTACCATAGAGTGCAGTCAATTTAGGGATCAAGGAACTCATGTTGCCCTTAACTGTGGGAGGGGTGCCAGCCAGTGGGACCAGAGCAAATTGCAAACCAGAGGGCAAGGAGAGAGGAGGGGCCACAACAACAGAAAGGGGAGGACCTCGTCGGTCAGGACGGGGAAACTTGCAGCGTTTTGAGAAGACTCTCCCAGGGAACCCTGAATGGGATGAGCCTACCACTCTGTATTCCGACTTCCCTCGTTCCAGGGGAACTACCCATCTTGATGGCTGACAGTGGCTACCATTCTCCCTTTCAGGAAAAGACAAGGGTCTCTATCTATTGATGCAGGGAGAAAGATGGGGCTTTCTACTCCCATAAAGTTAGAGTCTCAGAAACCCACAGGGGCAGTTCTACCCTGACCTACAGGGTTGCTATGAGCTGCAATCAACACATGGCAGTGAGTTTTTAAAATATTTATCTGGAGCCAGGGTCATTGTGAGTTGGAATCAACTGGATGGCAGCAGACTTGGTTCTTTTGGATGATGGCTCTCTGTACAGAGCCGCTGACAGTCGTCAAGGGTCGATTGCTAAACAAAGGGCCAGTGGTCGGACCCCACCAAGGACGTGGCAGTAGTCTGCCGCTGTAAAGATGGCAGCCTCGGTGTCTCTGTGGGAGCAGTGTCCTTCTGTCCTGTCCTGCCACTAGGAGTCAGGATCGATGTGATGGCAACAGCTGTTTTTATCTGCCGCTCTTGCTTCAAGCCCAGCCCTTCTATGAGCCCTCTTCTGGTCTCCAACACAGTGCAACTTCTCCGAGGTCCGGAACGGAGCCTTCTCCTCTTTGCCGCCCCCTCTCAGCCCCGGCGGCAAAGAGCTCTGCACTCACTGAGATGTCAGCGTATGCTGTTGACCCCACAACTGACCAGACCCAGGACGCTACTGAGCTGCCCCAAACACATCTAGAGAGAACCGCACTGTGGAGGCTCCCAAGACAGTCCCAGCTACTCCCAGGGGTCTGGGCTCCAGCCTCCCACATCTGCCCTGCACCAACCTGGGTTGGGTGCTCACCTCACACACAGGACTCACTCTGCGGGGCAGGCAGCACTGCTCCGAGGAAGTCCTTGAGGCCATTGTCCCCCCTCTTCCCGGAAATGGAATTTTCACTTTGCCAGTCTTGGTGGGTAACTTCTGAGAACCTAGGCGTCCCCGGAGGGCAATTACTGGCTTTTGGTGTGTTCGTTGTTCTTTGACTCACCCTTCTCCCAGTTAGCGCTCTGCCACCACCGGAGCTTGAGGGCGAAGTTCCCCAGGGAATAAACATTCTGGAAATATTTTTGCCTCAACTTTTAATTGTCCTTGCTTCAAGGCTAATGAGCTCTTCCCTGGTTCTTTTGGGTCTTGCCCTGCCTGTAAGTTTTGCGGTGGTCTTGAGAGGAAGGGACAGCCAGGTTCACACCTCTGTCTGGTGGGAAGGAAAGGAGGTCATTGGGAAGGGCAACCAAACCAGCTGTTGTGGAATCAACTCCCACTGATGTGGAACCCATGCATGTCAGAATGGAATTGTGTGCAGGGGACAACATTGGAGACACAGTGTGGGAATTGCGCCCCGATCTGATCCCACCACACCGAGGCAAAACACTAAGGACGTGAAACAGAACAGCAAGGGGAACAGAGCAACAAAGTCCCCAGGGAATACCAAAAATAGATGTTGGGGCCAGGTCTTAGCACCCCATCAGACTCAACCAGAAAACACTCCTAGAGGCCAACAAACAGTCCTTGAGCTAACTATAAGATTTTCTTTTTTGATGTGTTTTTGTTTTGTTTTGTCATTGGCTCTTTGTTGTTGTTTTGTTGTATATTGTTGCTTGGTTTTGCTCTGTCTTGTTTGTGTGCATGTTATTATCTCCGCAAGTTTGCCTAAATAAGACAGGCTGGATGAACAATCTGGAGGAGAAAATGATGGGACTGTCAGTTCCGGAGGGACATGGGAGAGGGAGAGTTGGGGGGAAAGGACGTGGTGTTAACAAACCCAGGGAGAAGGGAACAACAAGTGCTCCAAATTGGTGGTGAGGAGGGCATGATAGTGGGACAAGAGGAAAGTCAAAGGAAATAGAGGAAAGAGCTGAGAGGCAAAGGGAATTTATAGAGGTCTAAATAAAGGCATGTACATATGTAAATATATTTATATATGAGGATGGGGAAATAGATTTGTGTGCATATATTTATAGGTTTAATATTAGGGTAACAGATGGACATTGGGCCTCCACTCAAGTACTCCCTCAATGCAAGAATACTTTGTTCTATTAAACTGGCATTCTGTGATGCTCACTTTCCCGACACGATCGCTGAAGACATAGCAGGTGCATAAGTAAATGTGGTGAAGAAAGCTGATGGTGCCCGGCTATCAAAAGATATAGTGTCTGGGGTCTTAAAGACTTGAAGGTAAACAAGTGGCCATTTAGCTCAGAAGCAACAAAACCCACATGGAAGAAGCACAGAAGTCTGTGTGATCCCGAGGTGTTGAAGGGATGAGGTATCAGGCATCAAAGAACAAAAAAATCATACCATTGTGAATGAGGGGGAGTGTAGAGTGGTGACCCACAGTCCATCTGTAG
>NW_022103920.1:4079705-4129490 GCF_000313985.2 Echinops telfairi | reverse complement strand
TCTCAGAAATACACAAGGGCAGTTCTCCCCCGTCCTACAGCGTCTCTGTGAGTCGGCATTGACTGGATGGTGTCTCTGCGTGACGTGCTCAGTGCACACTCAGCAGCAGCCTGAAACGTAGGTCAGTTGAGTCCACTTAGAGTGACCCAATGGTGGTGAGTTTGGTTTGGGCTTTCAGTGGCTTCAAAGGTCAATTTCTAGGTCTTTTTTCAAGGTCACTTTGAGACTCCGTGCCACTGAAACCTCTCCACGGGCGGGTTTCAAGGGCTTCGTATGCACATGAAAGTGGGACAAGGGATATGGAAGGCTGAAGAGGAACTGAATGATGGTGTTGGAGGCAAACAAAGGACCACCGGCTACCAGAAGAACCAGCAAGTCTGTCTAGGACAGAGGTTCTCAACCTGTGGGTCACAACCCCTTTGGGGCTCAAACGACCCTTTCACAGGGGTCTCCTGATTCATGACGGTAGCAGAATTACTGTGATGAAGGAGCAGCGACAATAATTTTATGGTTGGGGGGTCACCACAGCATGAGGGGCTGTATTAAAGGGTCGCGGCATTAGGAAGGGTGAGAACCACTGGAAGATGTACTGCCACCGTGTTCCTTAGAAGTGAGGAGGGCGAGACTGCGCCTCTCCTCCTTTGGGCCTGTTGTCAGGGGAGACCACTGCCTGAGAAAGGACAATGTCCTTGGTGAAGTAGAGGGTCATCAACAACGAGGAAGGCTCTCAGAGAGATGGACCAGGGCCGTGGCTGCAATGAAGAGCCCACCGTGACGACCACTGTGGTGTTTCCTTTGTTGTACACAAGCTCCCTACGAGTAGGGAACATCCCCCGGCCTCTCGACACCAACACTGGCTTTTGGGGGGTCTTCTCGATCACCCTTCTGTTCAGGTTTCCATCCCACGCGCATCTTTCCAGCCTTTGCCCCGCTGGATGTTCCAGCTCTGAGTCGTCCTCCACAATGCTATAGTCACTTCCCTGGAATTACTGGATGGAGCAGAGAAACCAGTGGGTCAGGACGGGGCTTTGGCCCACACCAGCTTACGGTAACAGAATATAGATCTTTGGTAAGACGGGAAGAAAGACCGGATTCTTTTCAGCGAGGACCCCACTAGAGCTGATCCGTTGTAGTGGGTCAATGTCAACCAGATGAAGGCTTTATGTGCTTGGAGGGTGGTCCTGTAAGGCTGGCCCAGGAATGGAAGCTTCACTGCACGTGGAGAAGATCTGGTCTTGCTCCAGGACTTTGGTCAGGTCACTTAATTTCCGTGGGTCTCCCATGCCTCATCGGTGAGACCAAGAGGCCGGATCATACCTCTGAAGATCCGATGGCTCTCTGTGCCCACATCATGGTCTTCTCCTTTAATCCCACAGACTGAGCTCTGGGACTGGGGAAATCTCCTACGGGGTCCAAACTGTGGGTGGGAGGAGGTAGGAGTCATGGTCTCCTTTGAGCCTGGTTCCTCACCAGGACTGTCGATGAGGGAGCTAATATTTCATGCCCTACCTGGGCCTCCGGTCCTTGGAGACAAGCTCATTTCCTGCTGTCTCTGTGCAGTCCCACGCTTGCTCCTCGCCGGGGTCATGGTGATCACTGCTCTGGAACTTGCCACCCCACGACCCACTTCCCAACCTGCCTACCACCCCACCCCATATCTCTCTACCACAAGCCTTTCCAGTCATGAAGAGCTTACTCCCACGAGATCACTGCATCTGTTTCTCAGTCATACTGCCCTCCCATGGGCTTTCCCATGTGGTCAAGCCCCCCTCTATGGACACCCCTTCCTACCACCACCTCTTCCCCCAACAGAATGGCAGGAGGCACGTTCACATCTCTGAGTTGGAGATCATCATTTCATTTAAAAAAAAATCATTTTACTAGGGGCTCATACAACTCTTATCACAATCCATACATACACCAATTGTGTAAAGCGCATATGTACATTCATTGCTCTCATCATTCTCAAAACATTTCCTCTCCACTTAGGCCCCCGTCATTAGGTCCTCATTTCCTCCTCCCCCCTCCCCGACCCCCTTCTCTTATGTGCTCTTGATAATTTATAAATTGTTATTTTGTCATATCTTGCCCTGTCCGACGTCTCCCTTCACCCACTTTTCGGTTGTCCGTGCCCCAGGGAGGAGGTCACATATAGTTCCTTGTGATCGTTCCCTCTTTCCTACCCACTCTCCCTCTACCCTCCTAGTATCACCACTCATACCACTGGTCCTGTAGGGATCATCTGCCCTGGATTCCCTGGATTTCCAGTTCCTATCTATACCAGTGTACATCCTCTGGTCTAGCCAGACTTGCAAGGTAGAATTCGCGTCATGGTAGTGGGAGCGGGGAGGAAACCTTTAGGAACTAGAGGAAGGTTGTATTTCTCATCATTGTTACATCGCACCCTGACTGGCTCATCTCCTCCCCAAGACCCCTCTGCAAGGGGATCTCCAGTGGCCTACTAATGGGCTTTGGGTCTCCACTCCACACTCCTCCCATCATTCACTATGGTAAGATTTTTTTGTTCTGATGATGCCTTATACCTGATCCCTTCGACACCTCGTGATTGCATAGGCTGGTGTGCTTCTTCCATGTGGGTTTTGTTGCTTCTGAACTTGATGGCCACTTGACTACCTTCAAGCCTTTAAGACCCTAGATGCTATACTTTTTGATAGCCGGGCACCATCAGCTTTCTTTGCCACATTTGCTTATGCACCCATTTGTCTTCAATGATCTGTTCGACACCTTGTGATCACACAGACTGATATGTGTGTGGGCTTTGTTGCTTCTGAGCTAGATGGCTGCTTGTTTACCTTCAAGCTTTTAAGACCCCAGATGCGATATCTTTTGACTTCAACGTCAGTTGCCTTGATAGCAACTCATCTCTACTTGGCTTGGTCATGCCTGGGGCTACCCACGGTTCTGCTTCCATATCTACCTACTGGGAACAGCTTCAGTGGTCTTCAGTGCACACCCGTTATGTGAACAGGGGGGAACCACTTCGATGGTGACAGTGGTGGTAGAGCAAAGCGACACTCGGCAACTCATCTTGAATGAACGCACGCTACTTTCAAACAATCAGCTCATTGCAATCGTATGTAATCTTCTCTTGTTGCATTAACATTGGACGAGCACAGCACAGCTCATGTCTGAAATGGACATCTTTCCTTACAAGATTACAAGCATAAATATAGGGTCCAGGGCAACTCTCACTTCAAAGTCAACCTGCCAATGCGGTGGGCAGCATGTGGGGGAGTATTCTTATGGGAGGATCAGTGAAGATGTGGCTGCTTCATTTTCCACCATGATCTTCTCTTCTAGAGCCTCTGTCTTGCTCGGTTGGATGGTAAGGGGATGGGGGACCAAGAGCATCAAATGCCTGTGACACGTATCTTAGTCGCTGACCATATACATGGTCCTTTTGGATTTACACTAGCCTCTCTGGGTCAGTATCTAGACGACATCAAGCTTTGCATTGAGTTGAGTGGGCGGTTTCTTTCTCTGCTTTCTCAACATGTGGGACTGAGCCTTGGCATGCAGGGTGCAGGGCAGGAGCTCTCCTCCTGCTGGGTCTGCTGCTGATCCCCGGGAGAGCTCTCCCATCACCTGGCTGGGTCCTGCTGAGATGCCGCTCATGAGAACCAGCTCAGATGGCCTCTGCTGATGCCTGTGGGGCAGGGCTGGAGGACAGCCTGCCTTTGAGCTCCGTCAGGGTCCTGGGGCCAATCCTCTGCTCAGCTGTTCTTTGTTCCACTTTCACTTTTCCTGATGTTGTAGTCCCCCAGCCTACACACACACACACACACACCCTTACAATACAAACGCACATGTACACAGGCATACATGTTCACAACACACCCCTCGTATATACATGCATGGACACACACCACACAAATACACACGTGTATATGTGTGCAGTATATTCACCCATATACTCAACACAAATGCACATATGCATATGCATGCGTCTTCTCACAAGCCCCACGCCACACAAAGATGATGCGACACTCATACACATACATGCGCACACACCACACACACACATAGCAGAGATAACACATGTGTGTATGCTTGAAATGCACACACAGCACATGCACACACCAATGCACCCATACACATGCATGGTTACACACTACACACGCCATAAAATGCACGCACACATACACTACATCACAATACACATACACCACATACATGCACACACACACAAGCATACGTGTGCGCACACTACACGTAACATACACACATACCACTTCCAAGGGTGGATCGTGAGTGCTTTCGGGCCCTGACTTGGGAAATCCCCTTGCTGCTCTCAGCTATGTGGTGGCCACTTTCTCTGCATCTCTGACCTGACTGGCCGGCCCTTGGTGGACCTCCAGCTCCACCCCATGGAGTAGGCAGGAATGGGGCTGCACCCCCTGCTGGCGGACACCACGTGCACATTCAGGTGCACTTTCAAGTATGCATTCCCCTCCCCTGCCCCCTTTCTTGTACTGCTGGGCCACCTGCCCTCCCAAGACCCATGGTGGCAGTTTCAGTTTGGGCCATATCCTCACAGTGCCACTTCTTCGTCCTCAGGGACTTTGTCCCTTTGCGGGGTGGTCAGGACACCTTACTGGGTTGTTAACTTCTTGTCTTCTTCTTCCTGTCTCCTAGCACACCTGTGTGACCTGTGTGGAAGGCGGGCTTCACTGATGTCCTGTCCTGAGGTCCCTGTGCGCCCCAGTTACCCAACTCTCAGGGTCAAGTCCAAAGTGTCCATGTCTCACAGAGGTGTCTCAGTCCACCAGCAATTTGCAATTAACAAAACCAAAAATTCTGATGTAATATTCCCCAAGTATTGTCCCAGCATACCTATATCGTCCAGGTCCTGTCCCCCACATCCCCACACAGGCCGGCCTTCCACGGGGAGTCAGGGTCTCTCCTGTCCTCTGGTAAGTTCATCACACCTGCCTCCAGGTGACAAGAGGTTGGGTTTCTGCTCCAGGAAGCTGCCCGCTCCTGGTTGCCTGAAGAAACTGTTTTCTGGGGCTCCAAGCACTTCAGCCCTCTTCCCAGGAACTCCCTATTTCCTTAGCTATCTTGGCTCCACTCCTCTGTAGACAGCTCAGCTGCTGCTTTCTCCCTGGCCTTTGGCAAGACATCCTGACCCATCAAGTTCTTCTGCAGATGGGAGGACTGTGGGGGCAGGCCCCGTGGAGACAGGGGGTGGAGAATGGGTGCAGTCTCATCAGACCTGGCCTGGGACAGAGCGGCCACCTGGCAGTCAGACTGGGCCACTAAGCAGAAGTCACCAGTGATGTTTTTGCTAGCCTGTCTGCTTGGCGCTTTGGAAATGTTCTCCTTGGTTCCCGTAGCCTGGCATGTCCTAAGGGGTCTGGCATGTCCCCTGGCATGTCCCCTGCTCTCTGGAGGGAGAGAGGAAGAGAAAGGGTCTGTCAGGGACCCAGGAGGAAGCCCATAGACAAAGTGGCTTCCAACCAGGAGAGATGGCCAGGAATGACAGCATGGTGGTGGGAGAGGGGCAGGAGGAACCAAGTACAGGCGGTCAGTGGAGGCTTCCCTGCAAGCAGGTTGATATTGGGTTGAGAGAGCATCAGATAGCAAGAGCCATTTGGAAGTGGAGTGGGGGGGCATTCCAGCATGGCATTCCAAAGCTGGGCCTGTGTGTTAGTTTGGGTAGACCAGGGAAACAAAATTGCAGACACTCATATGTGTATAAGAGGGAGCTTTATATAAAGAGTATTTTTACATTAAGAAAGCATCCCAACCCAGTCCAGATCAAGTCCATAAATCTCATATTAGCCCATATGTCTAATACCAATCTATAAAGTCCTCTTCAAACTCACAAAGCGCATGCAATGATGCTGAATGCAGGAAGATCACAGGCCAGTGAGTGGGAAGTCTTGTGGATCCAGTGGCGTTGTAAACATCTCATTGTTGGCAGGGAAGCGGGAGGCCTCCATGTGGCTTCTCTACCTCCAAGGCTCTGGCTGCCATCAGCCTGTGTCCATGTGGCCTGTGAACAAGAATGTCTTGCAGGGACTGAGCCTGCGTCCTGCCTCAAGAGAGCTATTTACCTCCGTAGTGCCTCCAAATGAGGTCATCAAGCTGCAACCTAACTGACAGGCGGAACTCCAGCCCTTCACTCTTAATCCTCTCAAATTGACAGCAGATTATACAACTACCACTGCCTGGGGAAAAGAGAAAAAAAAGGAAATTCTGTTGACTCCTTCACCATGCCATCAGGCACCTCAATGTCCTAAGTTCCACCTTTACTTGAGGTGACCCAAGCTCGGATCCGTCACAGTGCAGAGGGCTACAAGTTGAACCATCAGCCACTCCTCAGGAGAAAGATGAGGCTTCCTTCTCCCGTAAAGAGTCAGAGTCTCAAAGACTCACAGGGCAGCCCTGCTCTGTCTTGTTGGGTCAAGATGGGTCAGACTGGACCTGATGGTGGTGAGTGAATCCCACAGCTGCCACGTGAAAACCTGCTTCCATCTTTTCACCAGGAGCAGACAACCAGCATAGGATAGACCAGCATGGGAATTGTCAGTCACACACTGACGCACAGTTAAGAAATCTCTCCTCTGAAGCCTGCTAAGGCCAACAATGTGGACAGAGCTGTTCTGGAACAGAACTGTACAGGCAGGAGAATCTGTAGGGTGACACCCAGTGATGGAGTTACTGAAACAAATGAATTCAGATACGGCAAATATAAGCAAATCAATGTCACCCTCCTTGGAAGAAGTAGACTTGCTCCACTGGGTTCCCGAGGCTGCAATGGGTTGGAACCCTTGGCCTTCAGGTGAGCAGCCTGATACATAACTCTCTGCACCACCAGGGCTCCCGTGGAAGAAGTGGGTACAGCTCCAGCAAAGCATGTGGTGCACCCCAAAGCATGTCAGCATCAGCTCACTGGCTGTGAATTGAGGATATCTTCTTTCTGCAAATTATTTGGATCGTTTGCTCATTTCCCTTGTGGACTATTCATCTCTTTCTTATTGATCGAAAAGGGATTTTCATATAATTGCGAAACTAGTCTTTCCCATGCATTAGGCATTTTTTCCAAGCTTGTTTTTATTTCATTATTTTTAAGCATTTTTTACATATTCTCATGTACATTACAGTTCAGTGGTTTAAATATATTAAGAAGAGTTGTGCAATTATCAACACCATCAATTTTTGATCGCATACACCATTCTCGTGTCCATTGTGATTTTCCACCTGTTGCCCCCAGGCCTCCTGTCAAAAACCCTAAAGTATATTAATATAGTTACTTTCTTCATAGATTACTTGTCCCAGATTTTATATAAAGAAAATCATACCCCAAACAAAAATAACCCATCAGTGAAAAACAAAATAAAACACAGATAAACCACAGTCTAAAAGAAAGCAGAAAATAATAAACATTAAAACAAGTTAAAAGTGGGTCAAAAGGGACACAAGTGGTAAGCTGTTAAATTTAAAGCTATCTATATCTGAAGTAATTGACTTTTCAAAGCACTCTGTCTGAGGAAAAAGCTATTCACTTCTGCAGTCAATGATGTCCGAAGGAGTTCAATGTACGCTTAGCCTACGTGGGGGCCCTTCATGGATTTTGGGCTCTCACTGTCAGTCATAGCCTTCTGCAAAGAGGGTGCACAGAATTTAAGCTCTAATATGATTCCCACTTCTAATCTTGAATTTTATTATTTGTAATCGTTGGATCACACCAGCTAGTGTACTGCTTTTGTGTGAATATAGCCAACACCTTACTTAGATGAATGCTTGTTTTAAGACAGAGCTTTAGGAGCCCAGGCACTTTTTTCTGATAACCAGGCACCATCTGCTTTCTCCACTTGGCTATAGCACCCAAATCGCCAGTGATCCCTTCATAAAGGCAAGTATTGACCAAGCTTGCTTTTATTCTCTTTCCATTTTGTACGAGGCAGTGTCCCACACAGACAGCTTTGGTAAGTTTCGATCATGAGTGAATTCTGTGGATTATGTCAGGCTCAGGAAGTCAACCCGCCTTCTTGTGCTCATGTTCCTGTGGGGAATCATATGTTAGAACTACTTTGGCTCCAGTCCTACCCACTCTCTGTGCTTCAGCTCAGCCACGGCAATTGCCACAGATATGTTGGCCATTTCCAATATGTTTCTCTGGGCTTGATTCAAGGAGCCCTGGTGGAGTAGTGAGTTACTTGTTGGGCTGCCAACCTCCAGGTCAGCAGTTCAAACACACCAGACACTCTGAAGGAGAAATAGGAGGCTTTCTACTCCTGTAAAGATGTAGAGCTTGGGAAACCCCAAGGGGCAGTTCTACTCTGCCTTATATGGCTGCTATGTATCAGAATCTACTAGACGGCAGTGAGTTATTTATTGTTGAGAATTCTAAGTCCTTGGATATATCCAAGTACCTGCGATTGATCGCACACCTGTGTCACCACAGCCAATGCTGACCTTGCCACTTCCACCCGTCCCCTTCCCAGACCACATTCTCTTCCTGGGCTCTACATCTCAGAGGGGAAAGTTGGTTAAATCTTTCCAGAATTCTCTTCCTCTTTTATTCCCACAGTGCAATCTGCACCGGAGTCTATTAAATCTGCCATCTGATGACTTTTTCCCTCCTGTCCTCTCTCTCCATTTCCCCCAAAGGACTCAATCTCATCCCACTTGCATTCCTTCATGAGCTTCCTGGTGAATGTGTCTCTGTCCTGTCCTGCTCTGGTCCAGTCCCACACTGTAGCCAGAGTGTTCTGACGGGAAGAGGGCACTTCCTGACCTACCACACAGAAAGCAAACACAGTCACCCTAAGGACGGAGTCAAAGCTTCTGTAGGGTTTCCAGGGCTGTGCCTGCCTGCTGAAACCAGGGCTACAAAACAGTGGTGGCTCCCACGCGGGAGAGCCGCTCTGTGTGTGATCATCTAAAACCCACGCTCAAGCCCTAGCCCCCTGGTACCTGTGAATGTGACCTTATTAGGAAATTAGGTCTTTGCTAGATGCCATCGGGTGGAGGTGAGGTCAGACTGGAGTGGGGAGGGCCCTAATCTAATTTGACTTGAGTCTTTATAGCCAGAGGAGAAGAACAGAGAGACTGAGGGACGGCAGCCTTGTGCAGTCTGGGGCAGAGACTGGAGATACTCTGTCGCAAGGTCACCAGGAGCTGGCGAGCCAGGAAGGCTCTTCCCCAAGAGCACTCTGAAGGAGAAGGGCCTGCCACTGCCTGGGGTTCAGACTTTGGGGTGTTTTTGCACTGACCATCTTCTCTGTGGCCCTTTGTGATAGTGCCCACAGGGCATGAACAGCCCTCTCTCTTTCCTCTGCTGGGTCTGGGCTCGCACCCCCTGCACACCCCTCTGGCATCCTGCCTGGCCCTTCCATGCTCCTCGCTGACACCACAGCCATCTTCTCAGGGTAGGGATCCAAGTCCACCCTCCCACACTTTATACTTAGAAGTTTCTCCCAAGGGGCTCTGGTGGCTAGTGGACTACCCATTGAGCTGCTACCCATCAAGCCAGTGGCTTGAAACACCCCCCCCCCCCCCCCCCCCCCCCCCCCCCCCCGCCCTCCCAGTCTCCTGGTGGGAGAAAGATGAGGCTTTCTGCACTGTAAAGATTGTAAAATCTCAGAAACTCACAGGGGCAGTTCAATGCTGTCCTATAGGCTCACTGTGACTCAGACGGACTTGATGGCAGTGGGTTTTGGGGTGTGAGCAACGTCTCCACTCTTCCTCTGCGCCTGGTGGCCCTGTGTCCTTTGAATTCAGCTCTTAGTGTCCCCCCTCCCACCCCCCCAGAAGTTTTCCCAACTCCCGGCCAGGCTCACAAAGTCCCACGTGGGCAGCCGTCCTGTGACTGCCCTCTGGGTGTGGTGAGCCTGGGGTGCAGTCCACTGGAACCTCCTAGGCTGTGAGTTACCAGAGGATGAGAACCGGCCACCTTCTGCACAACAGCTGCAGGACCCAGTGCGCGGGTCACAGCTTGGTTTTTTATAGAGCCCCTAAATCCCGCCCTTGGATCTACACCGTGGCTTGCAGCAGCCCTTAAGGAAGGATGGGGTCAGGCTGGGAGGCTGCCTTGTCCTCTTTCCCCAGTTAGCCCCCACACGGACCCGGGGCGCCTGCGGCGCGGGGGGACGTGGCTGACCTTCTCCCTGGCCATCCCACCCGTGGTCAACACCGCCTGGACCGGGGCCACCAAGACAGCGCCCTGCGCAGGCCGGTGGTGACCTCACGGTTGCGCAGGCTGTAGATGAGAGGGTAGAGCAGAGGCGTGATGCTGGTGTAGACCAGGGCCAGCGTGCGGTCGCGCCGCGGGGCGTAGGCGGTCTTGGGCCGCACGTACATGTAGGTGGCGCAGCCGTAGTGCAGGAAGGTGACTGCCAGGTGCGAGGCGCAGGTGGAGGCGGCCTTGTGGCGGCCCCCCGGCGCGCGCAGGCGGCGCAGGGCGGCAGCCAGAGCGCCGTAGGAGGCCAGGATGAGCACGGAGGGCAGCAACAGCAGCAACAGGCAGGCGCCCAGCAGCGGCAGCTCGTCGGCGTACCCGCGCGTGCAGGCCAGGTGCAGCAGCGCCGTCACGTCGCAGAAGAAGTGGACCAGTAGGCGCGGCCCGCAGAAGGGCAAGCGGAAGACGGCGGCCACCAGTCCCAGCGACACGACCAAGCCGCCCAGGCAGCAGGCCAGCGCCAGGCGCCCGCACAGCGCGGGTGTCACCACGGCCGGGTAGCGCAGCGGGTGGCAGATGGCCACGTAGCGGTCATAGGCCATGGCGGCCAGCAGGAAGCATTCGGCGCCACCCAGGCCCACGAAGAGCTGCATCTGCGCGGCGCAGGCCACCCGCGAAATGGGGCGCCCGCGCGCGGGGCCCGGCGCCGCCAGGTCGGCCAGCGCGCGCGGCACCACTACCAGCGTGTAGCCCAGCTCGATGGCGGACAGTTGCCCCAGGAAGAGCAGCATGGGCGGGCGACGTGGGGCCGCGGCCACGGCCGCCAGGATGAGCAGGTTGCCGGTCACCGTGGCCAGGTGCGCGGCCAGTAGTAGCAGGAAGAGCTGCGGGCCGCAGGCGCGGGAACTCGGAGAAGCCCTGCAGCAGGAAGCCCTGCGTGCTGGCGTTCAGGGCGCTGTCCATGCGCCCACTGGGCACCACCTGGGGTTGGAGCTGGACCTGTGGGGGAGGGACAGGGGGCGCACGGTGAGATTAGAGCCTGTTCGAGGAGCTGGGTCCCCGAGGGTATGTCCCCTCCAGCATGCTTTCCTGTCCCCAGGAAGTTCTAGAAGAATCTGGGCCACCCACTCTCCCTCTGCCCCTGGGACTTGGGGTTCCCAGGACTGCTCTCTCAACACCCTCTTTCCAAGAACCCAGCCTTCTTGAATTTTGCTTGAATGCCCACCATGCTGATCTTGGATGCAAGTTTGCTTGAATGTCCTCAATGCCCCCATGGTGGGCCCAATTCAAAAGCAAGTCGGGTCTGTACCACCCACTTATCTCCTGGGCCCTGCAGCCCCACCAGGGTCAAGACTGCCACAGGACCAGCTCCCCAGGCCAGCAGGACTCTGTAGCCCCTGCTTCTTTGTCCCCACCCCCTCCCACCCTTTGCCTCGCTACCATGGCAGCTGTTCTCCGTGTGTCCCCGGAGCCCAGGGCCATTCCCTGCACTCCCTAACTTCACAGAGATGCCAAAGGCTACAGGGGCTGGGCGTCTGGCCCTCCCAGGAAGCCAGGTCTGTGCTTCAAGGCCAGACGGGGCTCCAGTCGGAGGCTCCGGTGGAGGCCAAGAACAAGCCCGGGGTCGACCAAAGGACCACACTCAGCAGCCTTCCGAAGAAGACCCTTTGGTTAGGCCCCAGGCAGTCGCCAAGCTGGTAGGAGTGGCGGGCAGGACGGCCTGGGCCTGCCATGGAGGACAGCCCAGCTCAATGGGGACAGTCTGTCTCTGACGTGGTAACACCTGGAGAGCAGGAGAAGCAGGTTGCGTCAGCTGCAACCCGTCCTCCAGGGGAAGCAGCACATTCCACACACAAGTCAGATCACAGCTCCCCTGGAGCATGGCTGCTGGTGCGTGAGTCGCCCGCAGCCACCTTGGGAGAAGCATCCCGAGGGGAAATGTTCCTGAGAAGGAGGGAGAGACGAGGCCGTGCCACTGGAGGGAACGTTTGGCCTCTTCCAGTCCACACCTCCTTTAGGCCCTGTCTCTTTTGACACGTGCTCATGGCAGGAGTTGCTTACGTCTTTCGTCTTGCTCACTTGCCTCTCTGTTCACAGTCCGTGGGCGCCGAGAGACGTGCTGTTAGCTGTTCAGCCGCAGAGAGTGATGGCGGTACAGCCGGGTCAAGGGGGGAAAGGTGAATGTGTTGGAAGACCCAGGAGGCCCCGCCGAGTGCTGAGTCTCAGACACCTTGGCCCCTGCTGGAAGGAAGGGTCCCAGGGGGGCGGCTCTCACTGCCATCTGGGTTTTTCCTGTTCGTCTGAGGAAAGTCCCTCCTGCCCAGTTTTCTGTCTTAGGAAGAAGGGTCGGTGGATTTGGGTCTGAGGGAGCTGTCCTGGCTCACACCTGTCGTAGAATACAGATGCTTTACCTTTTTTCAACTGGGCCGATTGCCACTGTACTGAGCACTTATGACCAACCTGCGGAGAGGGCCTCTTCCCTGGTCCTCCGTGGCTGTTCTGGCTCCAGGTGTTTGAACCGACTTCTGTTGTCTCTCTTACACCCTCCCCTTCAACACCCTTCAAGAGTGGAGGTTGGGGCCGGAGACGAACCGTTGCTCACACTTCCCAGAAGTGTGCAGGGGCAGGTCAGGTGGGCTGGCACCATGCTGATGAACCTGGGATGGGATTGGGTACTCCATTAGGTTTCCACAATGAGGCTGGCTGCAAAGCCAGCCAGGGAGCTTTGGAACAGGAGGAGCACCCGGAGGGTTTCTACTGTGCTTCATGGGCTTAGGAGAAGCTGTCACCCTCCAGGAATCTATGGTAGACATGCTGAGTCTTTGCAGTGGTGGGGTGGGAGGGGAAGCACTTTCCAAATAGTGAATGCTTTGGTCTGTTCAATGCCCACCTCTGCGGCAGAAGGAGAAGCTGTGTAGAGAGACGAGAAACTGCTCCAGGTTTTGTCAAGCCCTCATCGCAGGGACAGAGGGCAGACTGCCCCACCTTGCAGGTGGTTAACAGCCTCACAACAGTAGCTTAGAGAGGACCCTGGGTGGCCCAGATGATGAAGCCATCCATTGCTAACAGAAGGGTTACCAGAAGACAGGCCTGATAACGTGCTTGTGAGAGGCCCCAGCCTTGAAAGCCCTGTAGAGCCCAGGGGTGGCCGTGAGCCAGGACTGACGTGTGGGCCACTAGCAACAGCAACAACAACAGGGAGTGTCCAGCAAACCGTCCTAAGCACGCTAAACCCTCTAACTAGTTTCATCTCAGCAGCAACCAGATGAGATGGGTGGACCCTTATTACACACAGCTCATGGATGAGGTGGCTGTACCCTTATTATGCCCAGCTTATGGATGAGGTAGATGGACCTTTATTATACCCAGCTCACAGATGAGGTAGATGGGCTCTTATTACACCCAGCTCATGGATGAGGTAGGCAGACCCTTATTATACTCAGCTTACGGATGAGGTCGGTGGACCCCTATTACACCCAGCTCACAGATGAGGTAGATGGGCTCTTACTACACCCAGTTCACAGATGAAGACATTGAGGCTACAAGAAAGGCAGTGGGAGGTAATTCCCAAATCAGACTCACTGCCATGGAGTCAATGGAGACTCATAGGGACCCACAGGACAGGGTAGAGTTGTCCCTGTGCATTTCCAAGACTGTCACTCTTTACCAAAGCAGAGAGTCTCACCTGTCTCCCACAGAGCAGCTGGTGGTTTTGAGCTGCTGACCTTGTGATCAGCCACTGTACCACCAGGGCTCCTTTATGGTCCATCAGAGATAAAGCCAGACAGCCCAGCTCCTGGGCCCATAGTCTTTCCCACCAAATAATCTTCCTTGTGAAAGCCTCTCCCTAGACTTCTTTCCACGTAAGACACCTTGTTCCATCCTCACATTTCTTGCCACCTGCCCCAAAAGGATCCCAGTCCCTGGCCATGTCTGTCCTCTGGGATCCCTTCCTGGCATTTGCCATCAGTCTGCAGGTTGTGTGGATGGCCACTCATGCTTATCGTCTCAACAGCGTGTCCACAGACAACTGCTCCATAGCTCCAGCTCTCCTTGTTCTAGGATGCAGGATCCTCCCTGCGTGAGCCACGCAGAAAAAACAGAGCAAGGCTGGCTGGCTGCCCGGGGAATCTGGCTGTGGCTGGGAGGCTGGTTGGAGGCTGGGGTGCAGCACGGGCTATTCAGACTTCCTGAGACTGTCTGCCGGAGAGATGCTCTTTCACATGGCCACTTCCATGGTGCATGGCGCCCTCTACGGAGAGGCTGTGAAGTGAGGAGTGTATGACGCCCCTCCAAGTGGGCAGAGGCCACGGAGCACTGGGCTGATGCACAACTCAAAGGCTGTCTGGTCCAGGTCCCTCGTGGTGCAGCTGCAGTGGCCCGGAGAGAAGGGTCAGCTAGTGTGGGGTCCACAGCTCTCTCAGAGCAGCCCTTGGGACTCCTGCTTGCATGCTCCTATTTCCCCAAAACGTGTCTTCAGAGTAGACCAGAGCCTCGTGTGATGATAGTTTGCAGAAGCACCAAAGGAGAGGCCCTGGCAACATCTGGTCATGGCCCCACGGGAGGTCAAACTTAGATCAGAGTCTGTCTGATTTCCCCGACTTCACTCAGTTATCCGCTAAGGGCCGCTAGGCTCTGGATCTGTGCAGCATTGTTCCGGAACTCCCTTTCCCTCTGTGCTTCCTTCCGGGAATCACACACAGTGCACACAGAAGGCGGCATGTTCGTCTGTCAGCATTCGCCCTGGGTGCAGTCGAAGGAGTCTCGCAGTTTAGGTCTTGGCTTGGTTATTTGCTGAATGCTTGATTTGGGATGTGTGAGTGACCTGTCTCTCCCCACATCTTAGAGTCCCCTGTTGATGGCGAAAGGGCAGAGGGGCGCTGTGAGGGTCGCTGGGAGGCTGCACGCAGCAGGTGCCCATGGACACAGCAGTGTGTTCTTACCTGGCCTCCGCTCCTCACGGCTGGATGGCTGTCTGTCCCTTGGGAACCTGTCCTCATCCTGGACTTTGTGGCCTCAGGGGCTTTCCAGTGCTTCTCCTGTCTTCCTGAGGAGGCTCAGGATGTGGAGTATTTTGGATGTGGGACCTCAGGGGGACAGAAGAAATAAAACCATTTGCCCTCGAGTCTGCTCTGACCTCAAGGCCACCTCATGCGTTTTGTCCCAGAGCTGTGTTCTGTGGGGTTTCCAGTGGTCGGACTTTGGGGAAGTAAACTGCCATGCTTTCTTTCAGCATCGCTCCGGGTAGAGGGAAACCTTCAACCTTCCCGTCAGCAGCTGTGCACATTAACTGTGTGTGCCTGTCAGGGACTTGTAAGGAGTCATGGGCATTGATAATACTCACTCTGTTTCTGCCTATCTCATCTATCAATCGATTTATCTTTCTGTCTATTGGTCTGTCTACCTATCTTTCTATCATTTCTCTCCCTGTCTCTCCATCCACCTACCCACCATCTCATCAATCTATTTCTGTATTTTGATTGTTCCACTCTTGTTCTCTTAGCATGCCAGTGGTCTAGATGAGGATGTGCAGATGGGAAGAGCTGCTCCTGGGTGAACATTCTAGTTCAATCACTTACAAGTCTCGTTGACTGTAGAGACTCAATTTCCCCGACCTTCAGTCACATTTACATCTAAATGGAGACAAAGATACGTACTTCTCAGAGCCCAGAATTGGATGGACTTTAAAGAAAGCCCACAACCCAGCTCCAGGCACAATGTCGGCAACAAAATATGGTTACGGATGCTGTCATGGTATGACCACCCCTTCTACAATGTCCCAGGCCATACATGACGGTCAACTAGAGACTTATTAATTTACTTATTTGTGTTCTTAGACATTTCAAATGTGTTATCTGAAGGCAAATCCCTTGAATGAAAGCTCAGTTGCTAGCACTCAGTGCTGTGTTTGAATCTATCTGACGGTTCCTTTAACCAAAAGAACGGAATCACATCTCTGGATTTAGGGATTCCACTGGGGTCTCCCCATCCCTTATTTACACTCTCCAGCCTCTATCCCTGGGAGGTGGCAAGGGCTCCTCATGGCTGTTCTAGTGATCCAGCTCCCCTTTCATGGTCGAGCAGCCTCCTGGGCCCAAATTTGGAGTGATAGCTTATCAAAGGCATTTCAGTCATAGTAACAAGCAATCACTTGTTTGTTTCTTGTTGATCATTATCTCCCCTACAAATATCTATGTTTATTTAGTTCGGAAAGTACCATGAATTTCCAAAAGAGCAAACAAGTCTGTCTTGGGAGAAGTCCAGCCAGAATGCTCTTTAGAAGCAAGGATGGAGTGAAGACTGCATCTCATGTACTTTGGACATGTTGCCAGGAGAGACCGGTCCCTGGAGAAGGGCATCGTACTTGGTTAGAGCGGAGGGTCAGGGAGGAAAGCAGAGGGAAAGGGAGGAGGGCCCCAGGCCAGACGGATTGACACAGCGGCTCCAACTGTGGGCTGAGCCCTCAGCGCCAGTGTAAGCATGGTGTGGGACTCGGCGGTGTTGCACACGCGGTCGTGCTGGGAGTTGGAACTGAATTTATGGCATTCATCAATAACAGCACAGGGAATATTTTCCTGACATTCTTGGTCTTCCTGGTCTGCTGTTTTTTGTGCATTCAGGGACTCAGCTGCAGGGCCTACACATGAGATGCCTTCACACTGCTCCATCCATGCCGGAGCGCTCCCCTCCCGTGGTGCTCACAGGGGCGCCTTTGGTCCTCGGGCTCTGGGCGGCTTTGCATTTTGGACAACATTTCCCCTTCTTTCTCAGCAGTTTGGACTCCCCAGTCCTCACTGTGCACTGGTCTCTGGAGCCTCCTGAGTAGTAGCCGCTGCTGGCTCTCTGGCCCCCCAAGAATCCACTGTGGGATCAGGGATTTGAGGGAAGAGTCATCTCAGGCCCCTGCCCTCTCTCTCTTCATCTCCCCAGCAGCTTAGAACAAGCAAGGACTCCCATGGAGCGTGGGGCTGGTGTGCTGCCTTTGACATGTTTAAAGCAACTTTCTCCGAGAACCAGGCAGCGTCCGTTTGAATGAATGTCTCTAAATCAGGTTTCCTTCTGAGGAAGGACCAGCTTCAAAACGAAATGCTTTCCAGTGGCTTCGAGAGAGTCTGGGGAGGAGGCTGCCCCAGTTCTGGGACAGAGAAGATAAAATTCACGGCACATACATGCAGCATCATCTTTGGGGTGGCATTTTGAGCCCAAGCATCAGCCGTTTTGGCAGGATGCACATATTTGCTGGGGGGGCTGGGGAGGGGGCGGGCGGGGCAGGGGAGAGCTAGTATTTTCCATGAACACTGATGGAGAAATGTGGAGACGGATTATGCAGAGAGTTGAATGACATGCTAAGCATAACTCATGCCACTGAATCGGATACCTCACGGATGTTGAAATGGCTAATGCTCGGTTACATATTTATTATAATAAAGAAAAAGGTAAACAATCAACCATCATGTTCCAGGTCATCTATTTTAGTCCCTGGGAAACTATTTTTAATTCTGAAACTATCTCTTGAGCTACTAGATGGCCAAGGGGGCTCTGTGAACACCCCAAAGACCCTCCCCTTAGAAGATACTTTTCTGTTTCCGGTTGTGCAGAGACTGAGCCCTGGGGCTGTGCAGCTGCTCAGACGAATTCACCACAGCTGCCTCCGTCTGCATCGGTGTCTCATGACTCACCCATGTGGTAAGCCCACCGGTGAGACGCCACGCTGTCTTCCTGAGAGAGCCGCCTCCAACAGGGCTCTGTGGATGGCTTCGTGCTCACAGGCCAAGAGAGCCTTCAGCAGGGATGGAAGCTCACTAGGTGATTCAGGCTTCCCCCATCCTACCTCCTAGCCCAAGTTCCACCCGAGACCCTGCTGGTGGCTGAGAAAGCAAGAATCCACGATGACTGAAGACCCGCTTTAGTCAGGTGACCAGAATTTAACATTGGTAAAGCGGGACACCATTGACTGGGGGTGGGGGCGTTGTTTCTTGATTAAAAATCTGGTCTATATGGAGCAACAAAATTTTTCATAGAACGCAAAAATAGTATTGCAATATATGTATTTAATTTCAACATAAGTACAATTTACAAATATAATACATTAAAATGTATGTATAGTAAATTATCTGAATAGCTGATTTATTGACATCATTTGTTTAACTAGCACTAGCATGCAGTATGATGTGTATCGTCTGAGAGACAGTTACAAAATGTTTTCGTCATTGCCAATGCCAAAAAATGCCATTGTTCATTAAGTCCAAACAATGGTGGTCGAATTCTAACAACTGATCAACAATGCAAATAGTGATAATCAGTTCTCAACAATTATTTGTTATTATTAAAGTTTAACATTATAAAACGAACAAAAATAATATAAAACTCATATCTTGGCGAAATAGCCACATGGCAGCTGAAAACCGTATATTCCCTTCCCGTTCTCCCGCCATTCCCTAACTTGTTGTGCATTCTTTCCAAAAATTGGGACTATTTTAAAATGCCATGGGACGCAGGACAAATTGTTAAAAATCGGGACTGTCCCGCCAAAAGTGGGGTGTCTGGTCACCTTAGCTTTAGAGGGGCCAGGCTCTCTGCAAAGGCCATCCTTGGCGTTGCTGGAGCCCCCGGCCTGGAATTTGGTGCTTGGGTCAGGCCAGAGATAGAAATGGAGCCTTTGCTCTGTTGACCCTCTCACTGGGCAAGTGTTGTTGTCTGTGGAGCTGGCTAGTTCCCATGGTGACATCTTGTCAAGTGTTCTTTCTGCCTCTAGAAGTTGGAGGAATAGAATTCTCCTGCGGTCCACTCTGACATCTTACTGTGCAGGAGTAATGTGGCCCTGGGCCCCTCTCCTTATGATGGTGACGAACACAGGACACCCCGCCTTTCACCGAGAAATTTAGATGGGAGAGGCACCTTTGGGAAAAGACTTTGTGTCTCACCGTGATGTTGACCTGAAAGCCCTCCATCTCTAGCTGCCCACCCTCCTCTGCTTCCTTGCAAGCCCAGGATGAAAGAGGAAAGCGGCCACAGCTGGTGTGGCTGAGCAGGTGTCCTTGTGGATCAAGGAGGACAGGGACATGGGCTTGTGTACCCCTTTCTCCTTCAGGTTTCTCTTTTGGACAAAGCTTGTTGGAAGTGTTCGGACTTCCTGTGTTCGTGGTCCGTTCTGGTGTTCCTTCCCTCCTGCACCCACACCCTGACCCAAGCGTTCCCGCTTACCTGGGCTCAGCGAGAGGCAGGGCTGAGAAGGGTGAAAGGAGGAGGCTCAGGACCGGAGGTGGAAGAGGTCATGGAGAGAATGAGAACCAGGGCATGCTGGCGCTGCTGTGGGCAAGGCACAGAGGAGAGGGAGGATGTGGGGTGGGTGGGTGGAGGGAGACTGAAAGATTGGGGTGCCCCGAGGGGCCTACCCACAGGCAGTGTGATTAGCATAGCTGGTTGGACTCTAGCCTTTGCATTATATCCCCACAGGTGGGGCGTGGGGAGGACGCGTGTGTGCTCATCCTTCCACAGGGAGCTCAGGAACACACACACCTGGTGACTCATCACGCTCACTACCAACCCTCCTTGGGCCTGGCACACGGGCAGCAGCTCCAGGCCCCCAGGAGAGCACAGCGGCTCCTCTCTGCTGCCCACCTGCCCAGAGCGCCACCTGCCTCTGGTGCTACTGCTTTCCCCAGAGTGCTCTGCCGCTCTCTCCTCAGAGGCACCCCCAGCTCTGCAGGCTGGGCCAGCGGATGGCCCCATGCTCTCGGTGACATGCCAGGTGCTTGTCAACCTTAAGCAGTCTCTATTGGTCCAGTGGGGTCCTCGGGCAGCTGTAACAAAATACTGCAGAGTGGGTGACTTTAGAGACGAGGCCCCTGGTGTCACCTTTCTGTGGGCTGGGAGTCCGTGCCTGACTTTAGCCTTGTTGACTCCTTCTCAACGTTTGGAGAGAGGCAGTGGTCCGTGCCTGGCTCCCGGTGTCTAGTGGGCATTGGCCTTCCTATGCTGCATACAGATGCATCAACCTCTGTCCTCACATGGCGTCTGCCTTTGCTCTCTGAGATGCATGTCCACGACTGTCCTTCTCTTTTATAAAATGCTACTTTGAAGGGATTAGGGTTAGGACCCGCCCTATTCTAGTAAGTCCTCCTTCGGTTACCTGACAACATCTACAAAGAAGCTTCTGTTCCCAAACATGGTCATGGTTGACCAGTGCCAGGGTTGGTACATCCATCTATCTTCTAAATTCACTCTGAAACACCTACAGCCACCGAGTTGATTCTGACTCGTAGACAGCCCATGAGACAGAATAGAATTGCCCCTTTGTGTTTCTGAGGTTGTAAATCTCAGAGTGGCTGGTGGGTTCAAACTGCTGACTGTGTGGTTGGCATGGAGTTGGCTGTTGAGAGGCGTGGATTCCTGTTCTCAACTCTCACACATGTATGTGGAGCCTCCTGATCCTGGGATGCAGACTGGACCACTCCAGCTTGTCTTCCGTCTCTGAGGCATCCTTTGTCAGAGAAAACACTGCATGTCCCACTGCAAATGCATGCCAGACTTATAAGACGCAGGAGGCCATTGGAATCTACCTGTTCACTCACTGATTCATAGACTCTGCACATGATGGATTATTGAGAACCTGCAATGCGCCAAGGAGCCCTGATAGCATTCGCTGGGTGAGCATTGGGCTGCAATTGAGCAGTTGATGAGTCAAACTCACCAGGTGCTCTTGGGAGAAAGTTGAATCTGTTTGCTGATTTACAGCCTCAGAAACCCTACATAGGGACACTATGAGCCGACGTGGATTTGAAGGCAGCAGGTTATGTTGTGTCAGGCTATGCTAGAGGTGCTGGTGAGAAAGTAGTGAACCAGAGAGAAACTTGCATTCATGGCTGACATTCTTGGGGGAAGAGAGAGACCATCACTAAATGAAGTGAACAGTGTAGCCCATTGAAAGGGTGATAGGGCCAGTGGAGAGAAATGAGGATGGGGTGGGCAGGGGTAGCATTGCATTTCCAGTAGCCCATTTGGGAAAGCTGTCCATGGGAAGGTGACATGGATGTAGTACCTGAAACAGGTGAAGATGGGAGACTTGTGGCTGTGGAAAGCGAACATTCCAGGGAGCAACAGTGTCCAGTTGGCGGCCCTGGGCAGAGCAGACTGGGGTGTCGCAGCACAGCAGTGGAAGCCAGCGTGCTTGGGCAGAGTGAGCAAGGGCAGAGAGGCTGGTGGGGAGGCCAGGCCGGTGGAGCCAGCAGGAGTTCTCCTGGATTGTCATGATGCTTTCATTCTGAGGGGAAGGGGGATTTGCAGTGGCTTTGAGAATGGGGATGGTGTAAAGGGCTACTGGCTGCTTGTGTGGAATAGATTGTGGGAAGGGGGCACAGAAAGAGCAGAATTGCAATAGCCGTGGGGAGGAGATGAATGAAGGGTCATCAGCACAAGTGGTGAGCTGTGGTAGGGTCTGGATGTATGATCAACGTAGACCAATAGGATCTCCTGATGAATTGGCCATGGAGTGTGGAAGAGAGAGGGGTCAATTTTGGCTTCATTTTGGTGAATCCCCACTGACCACAGACAAGGGATGTGGACAGTCTTGCTATCATGTGGGATGTATCAAAAAGTGGATTATTGTAGGTGCAGTTGGGTTAAAATCTAATACCATCTCATTTGACCTCCCTTTGATCCATTTGAAATTTGTTTTAGTTTTAATATTTTCTACTTTCCTTTTGATTGGGGTTTTCTTTGATTTCCTTTGTTATTGTTGTTAGCTTTTTGTTTGCTTGCTTTGGTATGCTTTCTTGTATATGAAATCCAGGATAGGAAAATCTGTAGAGACGGTAAGTGGTTTAATGGTTTCTTGGGGGCACAGCGTGGGTGCGGGGTTGGGGTAAGTGGGGAGCTAATAATGATGAGTACAATAAAGAAGAAATGTGCTAAAATTGGTTGTGGTGATGATTGTACTATTCCTAATATGATTGAGTTATTGAATTATGTGAAATAGATTATGTGTCAATAAAACTTTTAAAAATATTGGCTTGAGCAATAGGAAGCAGAGTTATCATTCATGAAATTTGGTATTTCTTAGATATCCAAGTGGATGTGTCAATTGCAAGTGGGTTGTATGACCTGGAGTTCAGGACAAAGGTTAACATTGGAGGTAAACATGGGAAGTCTCCATTTATAGGTGGATTTTGTTTAATTATTTTAATAGTTTTATTGGCATATTCTTCGCATATGATTCAATTTAATCATCCAATCATATGAAGAAGTGTTGTGCAATCATCACCACAATCAATTTTAGAACATTTCTTCTTCTACTCATTGTTGTTAGCTCTCCATTCCCCCCAACCTCACATGCCATGCACCTAGATAATTATTAATCCAGTTGTTATCTCTATAGATTTACCTATCGTGAATTTCATATCCAGAAAGTCATATAAAACATAAATAGGAAGCAAACAAAAAAAATCAAAAACAACAACCAGACAAAATATAGAAAAACCTCAATTGTAAAGAAAGCAGAAAATGGTAAAAGCTGAAACAACTTTAAAATGGGTCAAAAGGGAGATCAAATGACAAGGCATTGCATTTTAACCTGACTACACAGGTCATAATAGACTTTACAATGCACTCTGCCTCATAGGAGGGCTTTTCATATCCCTGGCTAGAGGGGATTCACTGGGGGCTTATTCCATGTAGGGCCTTTGCATATGAATTTTGGGATTCCATGGTTGTCCATAGCCTTCTGCAACCCAGGTTTCCATCATTTAAGCTTTGATATGATTCCCTCCTTTGGATTTGGACTTTTTTAAATGTACAATCCTTGAATCACACAGGTTGGTGAGCTTCTCCCATGTGGACTTAGTTGATGCCTTACTTAGATGAATGCTTGTTTTGAGACAAGCCTTTAAGAAGACCCAAGATGTTATTCTTTCTGATAGTCAGGAACCATATTGATGGATTTTAAAGTCATAATCTTGAGTTATATCATGGTGGGAACCAATGGTAAACAGTCGTGATTCAGTGGTAGAAATCTCAGCTACCATGAGGAAGACCTGATTCCATCCCTGGCCAATGCACTTCATGCCACCAACACCTTTCTGTTAGCTGAGGCTTGTGTCTTAGTTATCTCAAGCTGCTATAGCAGATACCGTGTGTATTGGCATCCATCTTCCCTTGGGTCTAGGAAGTTCTTAGCACAGGGACTCTGAGTGCAAGAGGCATGCTCCGCTCCTGGCTCTTCTTTCTTGGTGGTAGCTAGGTTCTTCTTTCTCTGCTTCCCTCTGCTCTGATCTCACGGAAGATGAAAGGGATGCAGATCACTCTCCAGGCAAAGTCAGGCTGTAACCTGAGTAAGGAAGTTGCATCCCATCTTAACCCCCTTATAAATTATTGACTGATCACATCAGGCGACACCATGGGGGATTGAATGACTACCACATTGCATCATTCCACAGTTTCCAAACCACTGATAATTCATTGTGACCAGCCAATTGTGGTGGACATAATTCAGTTTATGTCAGTTGATGTATTGCTAGGATGCTGAAGAGATTTTAGTGGACCTTCCAGATTAAGATGGACAAGGAAGAAAGGCTATCTCTAAACTATGGGTAGCTTTGATAAGAATGGGAATTCCAGAACACATCATTGTGCCCATGTGGAACCTGGACATGGGTCAAGAGGCAGTTGTGTGAATAGAACAAGGGAACACTGCACGGTTTAAAATAAAAAAGAGCGTGTGTCAGGGTTGTATTCTCTCACCATACTTATTCAATCTTTATGCTGAGAAAATAATCAGAGAGCCTGGATTATCTGAAGAGGGATTCAGTATCAAGATGGGAGGAAGATTTCTTAACAATCTGAGGTACGCAGATGGCATAACCTCGCTTGCTGAAAGGGAGGAGGACTTGAAGCACTTGCTGATGAAGATCAGGCATTTTAGCCTTCATTATGGAGTACAACAACAGTGTAAAGGAAATCCTCACAACTGGACCAATAGGTAATGCCATGATAAAGGAACAGAGAAAAAATTGAAGTTGTCAAGCATTTAGTCTTGCTTGGATCCACAATCAATGCTCATGGAAGCAGCAGTCAAAATATCAAACAAAACATTGCATTGGGTCAACCTGCTGCACAAGATCTGTTCAAATACCCACTAATAATTGGAATGTAGAAATGTACTAAGAATGAATCTAGAAAAAAATGGAAGTTATCAAAACTGAAATGGAACATCAAGATCTTAGGTATTAGGGAGCTGACATGGGCCATGTTGAATTGGGCAGTCATATAGTCCATTATGCTGGAAATGACAAATTTGAGAGAAATGGTGTCATATTCATTATCAAAAAGAACATTTCAAGATCTACCTTGAGATACAAAGCTGTTGTGATAGGATAATATCTATATGCCTACAACAAAGACCAGTTAATACAACTATTATTCAAATTTATGCACCAACAGCTAAAGTCAGTGATGAAGAAATTGAAGAATTTTACTCATTCTCTTTTTTAAAAATTAACCATTTTATTGGGGGGGACTCTTACAGATCTTATAACAATTCGTCATTCAATAGTATTAAGCACACTTGTCAACATTTTCAAAACAATTTATTTCCACTTGAGCCCTTGGTATCAGTTCCTTTCTATCCATTCTTAAGGCTAAATTTGATAAACAGGCAATCAAGACACTTATAATTACTCTATTAAAATGAGAAAGTTGGGAACAAAGAAGAATCAGTCTTGATGATAGAAACTAATCTGGAGAACACATGATAGAGTTTTACAAAACCAGTGAGTTCTTCGATGCAAATACCCTTTTCAACAACATTAAGGGTAACTACACATGTGGCCCTCAGCACAGGAATCAAAATGACTACACAGGAAGAGATTTTGGAGGGACTTAGTATTAGTGGAATGAGGCCAGGCACTACCTGTGGGACAAACCATCAGTTGCTCATATGTAATTTCAGGTTGAGGTTGAAGAAAATGAAGACAAGCCCACAAGAATCAAAATACAAACTTGAGTATATCAGACCTGATTTTAGAGACCAATTCAAGAACAGATCTGACACACCAAACACTAATCTGAAGGTCAGACAAGCTGGGGAATGACATCAACGAGGTTGAAAACAAAAAGTCATCAGAAAGACAAGAAAGCGAGACTAAAGTAAAGTGTGGGTCGGAATTCCTGAAACTTGTTCTTAAATATATCGTAGGTAAAGTGAATGGAAGAAACAACAAAATGAAATATTTGAACAGAAACTTTCAAAAGGCAGCTCAGGAAGACAAAATAGAATATCATAATGAAATGTACAAAGAAAACCAAAATGGAAAAAGAGGCTCAGCACATCTCACATTAGTCACAGCGTTTAAAGATCATATGCAACACACACACACACACACATTTATACATCTCATATTTTTGGTGTGCTTGACTAAGTCATAGTGGTTATTTTTCTCCCAATCATTTGGCTGGCATATAATTCACATATCACACAATTCAATAGTTCGATCACATCAAGAAGAGTTGTAAAATCATCACTGCCAGTGTTAGAATATTTTCTGCATTCTTGTGCTCATTGTCATTAGCTCCCCATTTCCCCCCAACCTCCCTTGTCATACCCCCAAGGAACCATTAATCGAGTTACTGTCTATAACTTTACCTCTCCTGGATCTCATACACAGAAAAACATTAAATAAAACCTCCAAACTAACAACAATAATAAAGTAAAACAGATAAAGACTTCAACAGAAAATATTAAAAACTAGAACAAATTTGAAGTAATCATAAGGGAGATCAAATGATAGGATGCTAAATTTTAACCTAACTGCATCTGCATCAACCCACTCTCCAGTGCATTCTGCATGGTTAGCAAGGCGATGAACAGCCCTTGTCCAGAGAGGACTCACCAGGGGCTTAATCCACAAGTCTTTCCCCTTCTAAAAAACTGAAACAGCTTTTAAATGGGTCAAAAAGACGATCAAAAGATAAGATATTTATATTTTGATATAACCATATCTGCTACAGTCAATTTTACAATGCTCTCTGTCTGATAACAGGTCTGCTCCTATCCCTCAACTATGACCAGAGGGAATTCGTAGGAGGCTTAATCCATGTGCGGACCCTGCAATGGATTTTGGGCGTCCACTGTCATCCATGGCCTTCTGAAAACCAGGTGTTCACAACTTAAGTTCTGCTATCACTTCCTTATTCAGGTTTGGATTATATTATGTCCAATCTTTGGACCACGCAGACTGGCATGCTTCTTCCATGCCGACTCAGTTGCCACCTACCTTAGATCGCTGCTTGTTTGAAAACAAGCCTTTAAGACCCCAGGCACATTTTTTTCCTGTTAGCGAGGAACCATCTGATTTCCACACTTAGCTATAGCTCCTGTATCTTCAATGGTCTCTTCATGAGGGTGAGAATCAAGCAGGGCCGTGTCATTAGAAATAATTGTTCTTAGATTGAGGCTAGCATGAAGGGTAAGTCCCAAATCCACTTATGTACCTAAGGTTTATATTTGTCTCTGGTTCACCTGAGAGATATCGTTGTCATTTTATGTGAGAGAACATTATCCATCAACACCTTGGGGCATCACTTCCACAGCCATCAAGTCAGTGCTGACTCATGCAGACCTTGTAGGGCAGGGCAGATCTCTCACTGAGTCTCCAAGCTTGAAAACCTTCACAGGAGTAGAAAACCTGTGGAGCTGGCTGGTGGTTTCAAACTGCTGACCTTATGTTTAGCAGCCCATTGGGTAACCACTATGCATTCAGAGCATCATTGGTTTAGGTTTGTTAGTATACAATTTAAAACACTGTTGAGAACAGGAAATTTTAGGAGAATAGGTCAGTTATGAACTGCAATATACGAATTGTTGATTTGTACAGATTAAACTCTTAAGTGACTAGATGCTATTTACACAAACAATGGGGGTTGGTGATAGGGCAAAACTTTCAATAATATTCATTCACAACAGCAGAACTTAATATGTGTAATAGTGAAGCAAGGAGGGCATTAAAATAGTAAGCATATGGTAATTCAGGGCCACGACTCATTGGGTACCATCAGCTGCTACCAGGACAAACCAATCTGTCTTGGAAGAAGGATGGCCAGAATGGCCCTCAGAGGTAAGGATGTTGGGAATTAGGCTCATGAACTTTGGACATGTTATCAGGAGAGACCATCCCCTGGAAAAGGACATCACGTTTGGTAAAGTCGAGAACAAGCACAGAAGAAGAGGAAGGCCTTCAAGGAGGTGGATGGACACCATGGCTGCCACAGTGGACTCGCGCAGCGGCCGGCGGTGAGGATGGCACCGGCCCGGGCAGTGTTTTGTTCTGTTGTGCACGAGGCCGCTCTCAGGCACACTAACTCAACGGCACACAATCACTACAACAATTCCAAAGTTGACATTTTTTGTTATGTAGACTTCAGGACATATTTTAAGTTGCCTGAGCCTTTTTTCACGTAACTAAAATAATAATATAATATAATGTTATTTTTCAGGATTCTTAGCCAACACCTTAGGGCAAATGCATCAGTAATTCTTCTTCAGTCATCCTTATTCCATGTCCAAATTCACAGGCATATAGGGAGTTTGAAAATGTCATGGTTTGGGTCAGGCACCCCTTAGTCTTCAAAAGAACACCCTTGTTTTCCAACACCTTAAAAAGGTCTTGTGCAGCAGATTTACCCAATGGTGCCTCGTTAGATCTCTTGACCGCTGCTTCATGAGCAACAAGAAGAAATTCTTGACACTCTCAATCTTTTCTCTGTTTACCATGCTGCTACCTATCGTGCCAGTTGGGAGTAATTTTGTTTTCTTTACATTGAGTTGTAGTCCATATTGAAAATAATATTGAATTAATAATAAATGTGTCTAATTAGAAGATTGTTTTGAGACTTTAAGTGTCTTTTAATGTATTATATTATATTCAAAAGTATAGCATAAATGCCGGTTATCAGTATATCAAAGTGCTTCAATTACATATTTTCCAATAGAGACGATCATTCCATTATTCCCTGGTGGCTATTATGAAAGGTTTCAATCTGAAAAGCCATTGAGACCATTGACAGGAACTGAGCCATCTTGAGAGAGAGGGAGATTTGGGCAGGGTGTTGAGGTTAGAGTTAGCATTTGGGATTCCACGTACCACCCAAGTGAACATTCACAACAGCTGCCCATGTTGGTCTCAGTGTGTAGGAGATGGGTCATGATTGGAACAGGAACTCGGAAATCTCCTCTACTGTGTTTTGGGGTAGTGGAAGGCTGGGATTTTGAGCCTTTGCAGACTTCTGGGCATAGACTTCAGGTGTGGAGATAAAAACCTGGTGTCTAGTTCCATCTCTGTCACTCATTCTTTGGAGCTTTGGGAACATATCTAAATTGCCTGAGCCTTCATTTATGTATATGGAGGCCACAATAATCCCTTAAATGGTTGTTGTGAAGCTTGAATCAGATCCTGTTTGTGCAGTTGTGTTGTGAAATGGGAAGACTTCTGCCCATTTTATTTACTACTAGGAGGACTAGAAGGAGCCCTGGTGACACAGTTGATTAAGCATGAAATTACTGACTACAGTATCTACAGTTCAAACCCACCAGTTGCTCTATAGGAAAAGATGAGGCTGTCTTCTCCTGAAAATATTTACAGTCTCAGAAACGCTAAGGAACAGTCTTCTCTGTCCTACAGGGTCCCTATGAGTTGGGATTGATCAATGTCAGTGGGTTGGGTGGAGGTGGTAGGAGCCACCTGTCAGTTTGTCTGACTGTGGTAGCATGCATTGGCTGTGATGCTGGAAACCATGTTGCTTGGATTTTACCAGCAGGGTCATCCATATGAGACAGGTTTCTTCAGAACTTATAGCCTAGGAGTGAGGACCTGGTGATCCGCTTCTGAAGAAATTGACCAGTGGAAACATTTGGAGAAAAGAAGAACCTGCTTTGATGGAGTGCTAGCACACGAGCATCCTCGTTTGTTGAGGTGGCCATGATTAAAATTGAGAAGAAACAATATGTAAGTGTGGGTAGACAAATTCATAGAGACTCGTATGTGTATGAGAGTTTTTTTATCAAACAGTAATTGTACATTAAGAAAACATCCCAGCCCAGATAAAGTCCATACGTCTGATATTAGCCCATATGTCTGAAACCATTGTATAAATTTCTCCTCACGCTCACAAAACACATGTAATGATGCTGAATGCAGGGCGATCACAGGCCAGTGGGTGTAAAGTGGCGTTGTAAACATCTCAGCGCTGGCAGAGTTCTCCACCTGGCTTCTCCAGGTCAGGGCACTAGCACTGTTCCATGTGTCTTGTCAGCTACAAAGTCTCCCAGGGAGTGAGTAGAGAGAGAGAGAGGTGTCTCCCACCTCCAAAGAGGAAATTACTGGAATCCCCAGAGTACTTAGGGCAGTGGTTCTCAACTTTCCTAATGCTGTGACCCTCTAATAAAGTTCCTCATATTGTGGTGATCCCCCCACCAACCATAACATTACTTTAGTTGCTACTTCATGACTGTAATTTTGCTATTTTTATGAATCAGGTGACCCCTGTGAAAGGGTCGTTCGACCCCCAAAGTGGTCGAGACCCACAGGTTGAGAACCACTGACTTAGGGGAAGGCCATGCTCACACAGAAGCCTCATCGGCTATATCCTGATTGACAGCCTAGACTCACTCCCTACACTCTTAAACCTCAAATCAACACCAGATTATATAACACCACAAACAGCCTCCAAAATGCATTAATGATTGAATCATGCAATGTATGAAGTATGAATCTGTAAAAAATGCAAGTGATCCAAAAGAAATGGGATTCATAAAGATCAATCTCCTAGGCATTCTTGTTGCTGTTGTTAGGCTCTTTCCCATAGCGACTGTATGCACAACAGAGCGAAACACTGCTCGGTGCTGCGCGTCCTCACAATTGCTCTTGGGCTTGAGCCCATGGCTGCAGCCACCGTGCTAGTCCATCTCCTTGAGGGCCTTCCTCTTTGTTGCTGCCCTCTATTTCACCAATTATGATGCCCTTCTCCAGGGACATATGCAAAGTATGTAAGATGAAGCCTTGCCATCCTTGCCTCCAAGGAGCCCTCCGACCATATTTCTTCCAACACAGATCGCTCTATCCTTTTAGCATTCCATGGTGCTTTGAGGATTCTTCTCCAGCGCCACAATTCAAATGCATTGATTCTTCTTTGGTATTTATTACTCAAAGTCCAACTTTCACATGCATATGAGGCAATGGAGAATACCATGGCTTGGGTCAGGTGCACCTTAGTAACAACCTTGCTCAATACGCTAAAGAGGTCTTGTACAGCAGATTTACCCAATGCAACGCATCATTTGCTTCTTAACTGCTGCTTCCATGACTATTGATTGTGGATCCAAGCACAAAAGAAAAGTCCTTGACAACTTCAACCTTTTCTCTATTTATCATAATGTTACCTAATGGTCCAGTTGTGAGGATTGTGGTCTTCCTCACATTGAGTTGTAATCCATACTGAAGGCTATAACCCTTGCTCTTCATCAGCAAGTGCTTCATGTTCTCTTCACTTCCAGTGAACAAGATTGGGTCATTTGCATATTGCAGGTTGTTAATAAGCCTTCCCCCAATCCTGATGCCACATTCTTCTTCATAATTTAGCTTCTCTTATTATTTGCTCAGCATACAGATCGAATAAGTCTGATGAAAGGACACAATGACAAACTGGCAGACAAATAGTGGATCCTTGGCATTTGTAAGCAGACAAGGACTGGTCATGGGAATCTTGAATCAGATGATTGCAGGATCTACTATGCAGGGACTAACAGACTGAGACAGAATATCACACTCATCATCAAAAAGAAAACTTCAAGATTGAACTTGAACTACAACTACAATGCTGTGAAGGATAGGATAATATCAATGTTCTTACAAGACCAGTTAGTCATACAAATGTTTTATTCAAATTTTCACACCAATCATTAATGCCAGGCATGAAGAAATTGAGATTTTTACCAACGTTTGCAGTCATAGATTAATCAAACGTGAACTCAAGATTCACAGAAGACTCTTCATTTCAATGCAGACTTCTAGGCAGTGGAATAGTGGATTGGGCATTGGGCTGAAAATTGCCAGGCCAGGTGTTCAACCCTAAAATTATTTTTACTGGTGCAGTAACAGTTTCACAATGTTCTTGTGAAGAAAGACCTTTCTTTTCCTTCTTCACGAGCTGATCTACACATGCGTGCATCCAATTGTGTTACCTATAAGAGGACTATCCTTTTTGCTAAGACTGACCGATGTCTCCTTTCACCCATTTTTCTGTTGTTCGTCCCCCAGGGAGGGGGTTATATGTAGATCATTGTGATTAGGTTCCCCTTTGTTCTCCAACCTTTCCCTTGCCCTCCTGGTATTACTACTCTCTTTATTGGTCCTGAGGGGATTCCCTGTGTTTCCAGCTCTTATGTGTACCAGTGTACATCCTCTGGTGTAGCCGGATTTGTAAGATAGAACTGGGATCATGATAGTGGGAGGGGCTTGGGGAGGAAGCATCAAAGAACTAGAGGAAAGTTGTATGTTTCATTGGTGCTATACTGCACCCAGACTGGCTCATTTCCTCCCTGTGACCCTTCTGTAAGGGATGTCCAGTTCCTTACAGATGGACTTTGGGTCTCTACTATGCACTCCCCTTCATTCACAATGATATGATTTTTTGTTCTTTGCTTCCTGATACCTGACCCTATCGACACCTCGTGATCACACAAGCTGGTGTGCTTCTTCCATGTGGGCTTTGTTGCTACTCAGCTAGATGGTCACTTGTTTATCTTCAAGCCTTTAAGACCTCAGACACTATATCTTTTGATAGCCGGGCACCATCAGCTTTCTTCACCTCATTTGCTTATGCACCTGCTTTGTCTTCAGCGATTATGTTGGGAAGGTGAGCATCATGGAATGCCAGTTTAATAGAACAAAGTGTTCTTGCTTTGAGGGAGTACTTGAGTAGAGGCCCAATGTCCATCTGCTACCTTAATACTAAACCTATAAATATATGCACATAGATCTATTTCCCCATCATCATATATAAATATATTTACAATTGTACATGCCTGTATTTAGACCTCTATAAATGCCCTTTGCCTCTTAGTTATTTCCTCTATTTACTTTTACTTTCCTCTTGTCCAACTATCATGCTTAGCCTTCATTTGGTTTCAGCAATTTCTGTCGGCTGCATTGCCCTTGATCAAGCCTTACCTGACCTCCTAGACCCTCCTCACCATCAATTTTGGATCACTCTTATGTGATGCCATGTCTTGGCTGCAAAGTCTATTTTAGGTATTCCCTGGGGACTTGCTCTGTTCTCCTTGCTGTTCTGTTGCATGTCCTTAGTGTTTTCCCTCAGTGTAGTGGGGTCATACCGGGTGCAATTCCCGTGCTGTTTCTTCAATGCTGTCCTCTGTAACTCTATGCATCAGTGAGAGGCGTCAGTGACAGACATCGTGTCTCATAGTGGGGCTGGCCCTATGGTCCTCTCTGTGCATTGGCTGATCTGAGCAGTAATATTGTCCTCAGGGTTTGGTGGGCCAGGTTGTGCTCCATTTTCTCTTCCTCCCCTTTCATTTGCTCCTCTGTGCTCTGATCAAACATATCCCTCTCCCGGAGCTGTAGCTTTGGTGCTGTCCTCTGAAGTGAATGATTTTTTTCTGCAGGGAGGGTGTGCTGTCCATGTACTTGGGATTGGGGATGGCCCCTCAGATCTCTCTATTGGTTCTCTGCTTCATGCCAGGATGTTGCATTCACGTTTTGGAGCACTGGGTTGAAGTCTGGTCCCTCTTTCCCTGTGGCTATATAAACAATACCCTCCCCTTGGGTGGGTTAATGCCCCTTGCCCCTGCTACCCATGTCTTCCCCACCGTGCCCCCACCCCCTTTCTACCATATGTATCCCTAGAGTTGGTCGGGCCCCTGACATACCATCTGGACTTGACCCCAGGAATGTTTGTATACAGTAGCTTTTTCCCTATGTCCCTTTTGCACTTTTAAGTTTACCTCAGTGGACTCGTGTTGGACTTGCCCTTTTGTGCTTGGATTACTTCACTTAGCATAATTTCCTGCAGTTCTTCCCATGCGGCGATGTGCTTTTTGCAATCATCACTGCTTTTTAGTGATGCATAGTACTCTATTGTATGTATGCACCACAGTTTTGTAATCCATTCATCTGTTGATGGAAATTTGGGTTGTTTGCAACTCCTTATAATTGCAAACTCTGTCACGATGAACATTGGAGCACAGATGTCTAGCTGTGGTTTGTTTCTTGCCTCTTCTGGGTATATGCCCAGTAGGGGGATTGCTGGGTCATATGGTAGGTCAATTTCCATCTGTTTTAGATATCGCCAAATTGATTTCCATAGTAGCTATACATACCTACAGGTCCATCAGCTGAAGATGAGAGTTACTATCTCACTACAGCCCCTCCAACACTTGCTGTTTTCTGATTTTTTGAATTGGGCTATCTTTGAGGGTCTTAGGTGATATATCATAGTTGTTTTAATTTGCATTTCTCTTATGGCTAATGATTGAGAATGTTTTCTCATATGTTTATTGGCCATTTGGATTTCTGCCCTTGTGAAATTCCTGTTCAGGTCTTTTGCCCATCTTCTCAGTGGGCAATTCGTTTTTTTCTTTTTGGAATCTAGCAGAGTATTGTAGATTTTAGTAATAAGGCCTTTGTGTGATGTGCCGTTGCTAAAGATGTTTTCCCAGTCTGTGGACTCTCTTATTATTCTCTTGGTCAATTATTTCGATGTACACAGGCGAGTTATCTTCAGTATATCCCACCTGTCAATTTGTGACTCATCTGCATTTGTGTCCTTCCCTGTTTCTGATAGCCTATGTATTCCCTGCCCCCAAATTCTCAGGTTGATCCCAATTCCCTCATTGGTGGCCCTAAAAGTTTGAGGTTTTACCTCGAGGTCTGTGATCCACCTTGAGTTTATTCTTGTGTATGGAGTGAGGTAAGGGTCTCACTTTATTTTTCTGCAGGAAGATATTCAATTTTTTCCAGCACCACTTGTTGAGGAGGGCATTCGCTTCCCATTTGATATTTTTTAGGCCCTTATCAAAACTCAGTTGTCTGTATGCTGATGTTTTTATTTCTGGGTTTTCAGTTCTTTTCCATTGGTCTGAGTATCTGTCATTATACCAATACCATGAGATTTTGACCACTGTGGCTATATAATATGTGCTAAATTCAGGTAAAATAAACCCTCCCAATGTGTCCTTCTTCTTAAGGAGTTCTCTGATAATTCTGGGCTTCTTTCCTCTCCATATGAAGCTGGTAATCAGTTTTTCCATTTCTTTGAAGATAGATTATGGTAATTGTATCAGGATTGCATTAAATTTATGTAGTGTCTTGAGCAGAACTGACACCTTGACTATATTTAGTCTTCCAATGCATGAGTATGGGATATTCTTCCATTTGTTGGGGTCACTCTTGGTTTCTTGTAATAGTGTTCTGTAGTTTTCCTCATACAAATCTCTCTCTCTTTTTTTTCAGTCAGGAATATCCCTAGATATTTCAATTTGTGCTTGGCTATTGTGAAGGCTACCACCTTTCTGATCTCCTCTTCTGTGGTCTTGTCAGATATGTAGAGCAGTTTGATGGGCTTCTGGTTGTTGTTCTTGAATCCTGCCACTCTGCCATATTCCTCTATTGGTTCCAGTACTTCCCTTTTGCAGCTCTTGGGATTTTCTATATATAAAATCATATCATCTACGAAAAATGAGAGCTTCACCTCTTCCTTCCCCAGGTGAATACTTTTGATGTCTTTTCTTTGCCTTATGCTGTTAGCTAAGACCTCCAGTACAATGTTACACAAGAGTAGGGACTAGGGACCTTGTCTGGCCCCCTTTTTCAGTGGTATTGTTTTCATTTTTCTCCATTGAATACCATGTTGGCTGTTGATTTTTCATATATAGCTTGTATCGTCTTGAGGAATTTTCCTTCCATTCCTACCTTCTTGAGTGTCTTAAACAGGAATTGGCATTGGATGTTGTCGAATGCTTTTTCTGCATCTCTCGATATTATTATGTGGTTCTTATAGTTTTGCAAGTCAATGTGGCAAATGATACTAATGGTCGTTTGTATGTTGAACCATCCCTGCATCCCTGGTATGAATCCCACTTGATCATGGTGAATTATTTGTTTTATATACTTTTGTATTCTATTGGCCAGTATTTTGTTAAGGATTTTTGCATCGATGTTCATTAGGGATATTGGCCTGTAGTTCTTGATTCTTGTGGGATTGTTGTCTGGTTGTTTTGGTATCAGAAGGAATTTGGGAGTTTGCTGTCTTTTCCTATGTTCTGGAAGAGTTTGTGTGGGATTGGTGTCAGTTTTTCCCTGAATGCTTGGTAGAATTCTCTTGTGAAGCCATCTGGTTCAGGGGATTGTTTTGTTGGCAATCCCTTAATAACCTTGTCTATTTCTTCCACTTCTATGGGTTTGTTGAAATTCTTGACATCAATTGGGGATAATCTAGGAGGGATTGTTTTTCCAAGAATTTGTCCATGTCTTCCTAGTTGTTAAATTCATTATAGTACAGACCTCTAGTGCGGCTCTCTGCCTCTTCCAGTCAGTTGGCAAAGTCCGTGAGTCTGCTACTGTGTTTTGTTATCGCCTCCCTAACCTCTTGTATTTCTTTGGTGTATGGTCTTTATCTCCTTTATCATTTCATCCCTTTTCTGTATTGTTTCCCTCTTATCTTGTATGACTCCAAGCAGAATTCTGAAAATTTCTTTCTGTGGCAGATCAATGTCTGCTTCTTCTATGCATGGTGTTAGGTGCAGGACATCTTCTGCCATTGCCTTTTGTTTCTCCTGTTTTTTTTCGTTGAAGTCGTTGGGGCTGATTGCTCTTTGCGTTGTGTTGTTTTAGAGGAGCTGGGTGCTGTTTTCCAGAGAGTCAAAGATCACTGGGATCTCTCTTGTACACTCTTAGGAATGCTTCCTCGAATTGCCTGCAGCTAATTGCACTATGGAATTGGCCTATCACTTTATCCTCCTGTGGTTTCACTCTTTCCCTAGTCAACCAGTATTCTATTACCAGAGGGCAAGTTGGATGGTCATCTCAGGGGATACTGGTTGGGTAGTTGTGGACCCTTGAGGACGATCTGCACTGGGTGATCTCACAAGAAGCCATGCTGATGTGGCCCATGGAAACTTGGAGTGCCCAGAGGGTGTGTTGGGGTGCCTGCTGCAGCAGGAGTGCTACAGAAGGCAGGTGGGTGAGCCCACTTTGGTGTAGAGCACCACAAATGGTGGGTGGAATTTCCTTGGTCAGGTAGATTGCTGAAGAAGTTGGGCAGAAGTTCCCACACCAGCATGGAATGTTGGCAAGTGTTGGCCAAGCTGTCTGAGGCTGTGTGAGGTACTACAGCAGACAGAAGGTAGTTCCCTCAGTCAGATGGGTAGTAGCTCCCCCAGCCATGCAGGCTGGATTTCCTCCTGAGGAAGGTGGGCAGGCTATCCCCAGCCTTGGGTTATGCTGCATAGGGTGGAGCTCCCCCAGCTGGATAGAGGGAAGGCATAAATGACATAGGCTAAAGGGAGTGGCCTGGAGGTGGGCAGTGGAATGTGAGAAAAATGGGAAGAGGAAAAGGAAAAAAAGAAGAAAACCGAGTTCACTGAGACTGTGGGGGGAAAGAGAGAAGAAAGGGAAACAAAAGCAACAATATAGCTGAACCCCAAACCCTGTCCTTGGGGCTGGAGGGGTTTCAACCCTGCCCTGAGGTGTCAGCAAGCTGTAGCTGTGTTGAGATAAAGCCCTTGGGCTGTGTTGAGATAAGGCCCTCTAAGTGATCCCCACTTTGGCCAAGACAGTGATGGGGCAAAGGTTAACTCCTAGGCAGCCTCCACCGTGGTAAGCCAAAATCCCCCAGCTCCTCAAAACCTAGTGGATCTGTGCCTATGTATCTTTATGATGCCCCTCCTGTGACCTGCCAATGTGGAATTTCCCTCTCAGTGACTGTGTTGCACTGCAGAATCCCTTTGGTACGTGTTACTCAGTTATCATATTGCCAGAAGTCTAATTGCAGCCTTCTATATGGATTACAACTTAACGTAAAGAAAACAAAAATCTTCACCACTGGACCCATAGGTAACATCATGATAAATAGAGAAAAGATTGAAGTTATCAAGAATTTCATCTTGCTTGGATCCACAATCAATGACACCTTTCATTGGGTAAATGTGGTGCACAAGATCTCTTTAAAGTGTTGAAAAGCAAAGATGGTACATAGGGGACTCAGGTGCACCTGACTCAATCCATATCTTCAATCTCCTCCTTATTCAAGGCATGTGAATAAGGAAGACCAAAGAAGAATTGATGCATTTGAGTTATAGTGCTGGCAAAGAATACTGAAAGTACCACGAACTGCCAAAAAAACCCCACAAACAAATCTGTCTTTTCAGAAGTACATCTAGAATGCTCCTTAGAAGTAAGGATGGCTAAACTTTTTCCCAAATGCTTTGGACATGTTATCAGGAGGGACCAGCTCCTGGAGGATATCATGCTTGATAAAGGAGCAGAGAAAAAGAGGAAGACCCTGGACAAGATGGATCGATACAGTGGCTGCAGAAATTGGCTCCAACCTAAGCATAATTGTGACTATGGTGCAGGAGCACAAGGTATTTTTTTCTGTTGTGCATAGGGTCACTGTGTTAGTCTTGGTTGGCTAGAGAAACACATTCATAGACACTCATATCTGTGTAAGAAAGAGCTTTATATCAAAGAGTAATTGTATATTAAGAAAATATCCCAGCCTACTCCAGTCCAAGTCCTTAAATCTGATATTAGCCCATATGTCTGATACCAGTCTATAAATTCCTCTTTGGACTCACACAACATATGCAATGATGCCAAATGTAAGAAGACCACAGGCCAGTAGGTGGAAAGTCTTGTGGATCCAGTGGCAGTTAAGGTATCTCAGCACTGGTGTGGGTCTTCCTGTGACTCCCCCAGCTCTAGGGCTCTGGCTTCATTGGCGTAGCTCCATGTGGCCTGTGAATAGGAATGTGTATCAGAGAGTGTGGGTCTGGTCTCCAGTGAGCTATTTATCTCCGTAGAACCTCCAAATGAGGTCCTCAAGCTGTGACCTGATTGACAGGCTCAACTCCACCCCTTTACTCTTAATAGTCTCAAGTTGACACCAGATTATGTAAGTGCCACAGCCACTATGAGTTGGAATTTTCTCAGTGTAACCAAATAACAACAACATCCCTTTTAGAACAAAAAGAAAGAACAGCAGAAAAGAAAAGAAGTAGGTCTGATGATGCCAAGCAGGCTACGTGAAGGCACAAATGAACAGCAGTATTTGAGCTTGGTCCAGCAGGTCTTTGGTAATGACATTAAAACAATAAGAATCAGCCCTCTGAGGCACTCAGTGCATGAAGAGCACTGTTCTGAGCTCCTTTCTTGCATGAGGGCCCTGGGTCATCCAACAACCCCGTTATCACCAGTATGCTGTCACCAGGGAAGAGAGGGGATTGAGGTGACTTGTCCAAGTTGATAAGGATGGAAAGTGGTTTCCCCAGGATTAGGGTGCTGGGTGCTCGGTTTCCAAAGTTAAACCTTCCTGTGCCATACTGCCGGGGTTAGAGGGTGAGGGTTAGGATAGAGCAGGCAAGCGATTTTACCATTTGCATTCCCAGGTTCTGGGAAGAGCAGGTCTTAGGGAATTTTGTAATCGCTGTACTCTTTATTCCATTGAATACTCATAGGACGGTTAACTGTAGGACAAAGGATGACCTAGTTTTAAAATTCTGTTGTATTCATTGTCATTGAATTTTCCTTAAAAGCATGTATGGTGAGACCTCTTTTCACTCATTTTAACACATCATCAAGAAAGACCAGTTGCTAGAAAAGAACATCATGTTTGGTCAAGTGGCAGGTCAGTGAACAGGATGGAAACCCTCCATGATGTGGGTTGATGTCAGAGGAGACCAGCCCCTAACATTGTATCATGGGTCCATAGGTGTAATTGTACGGTTGTAATATATAAAATTATAGTAAAGTCACAGAGAATAAAAGAGATAGTAGAGAGAGTGAAATAAAGGAGTCAGACACATTTCATGGTAGCATTTTCACCTCCTGGATAGTCATGATATCAGCAGTCAGGTCTGTGCGGGTGGAGGAGAGGGTAGGAAAGAGGGGGATTTATTTCTAACCAAGGCTTATATATACTTGGGGGATGTGCAAGTCCCTTGATTATAGGTAACTACATATGTCACAGGAAGGGGTTGTATGATAGGCAATATTGAGGGGGACGATCTTCGGCTGTACACATAATTGAAAGAGGAGGGATTAGGGGTATACATGTGACAAGATGGGAGGATCCTAGATTCAGGATAGCAGCCTAACCTTGGTTGTCACTGAGCTGGTTTGACTAATCTGAGCTCTCCATCAGGAAAGCAATCCACTGTCCTTAACAGCAGGGCGTGGGCCCCACCTATGGCAGGACAGACAATAGGGTCTGATTGTTCTGACTGGTTGAATGTCTTTAGGGAGAATATCTCCAAACAACTGACCTCCCACCATATGTTGGCCTCTTCGGTATGGCATATATTTTGGGGAGACAAACTGGGAAAAGCCTTTTTATATCCCACAGCTGCAACAACAGAGTCATACACACCCCTGTCATCAACACAGATGCAGGACCAGGCAATGTCTTATGCTGTTACATATACCATTGCCATAAGGCAGAGTTGACTCAATAGCATATAACAACAGCAATAACCTCAAGCTATGTAGGGTGGTTTTAGGAATCGCTGGAGACCTGGACCCACCCCTTGGTAACAGCATTTCATTGAGTCTATCCCTTAAAGTCTCTGAACACAATTTTGCTAGCAGTTTTTATGGGTTAGGATGGTGTATGGTGAGCCTAGAATCAGACATTTTGTATGCAAATCCCAACGTGGCTTTTTATTATCTGTGCAGAGTTGGTAAAATTATGAAATGTTCTGTTATTAAGTTTCCCCTTTTAGAAAATAGAGATAATAGCAATCCTGCCTCCACTGAGAAGTTTCTATGAGGATTAACAGGACCCCTCACTGCTCAACCATTGTTCTCTGTGTGGTAGGTGAGCCACATGATGTGGACTAAGTCCTTACGATAGGCCATGTGCCATTGTTATCACCTGGTCACTCTAAGGACAGGCCATAGAGCACCATTTCTTTCTGGAGGACTGACTTGCTACATGTCCTGAGGGCATGACCCTTGAATTTAGAAGACTTGCATCTCGTCTTCAATCTCAACTGACTCCAAGATGGCAAGAAAATCTTTGTTGTAGACCATCTACTGTGAGAGCAATCTCTTCCAAGTCTCTCGTAGCCTCTTTTTGACAATTCTCCACCCTTTGCAATTCTGTGAGCATGCTGCCATAAAATGTGTCTGACTCCATTATTGCAATATCTCTTTTATCTCTCATGATGACTTTTATATATATATTTATATCTCAACCATACAATTGTGCTTACTGAACTTGTGGTTAGTGGTGGGAGGCTGGATCCCCCCACCTCCTATTACAAAAGGCGCCCATCGTGTGGCAATATGAGTTATACCCCATGTAGCAATTGTACGGCCCCACCGGAATGTAGAGTGAATAGACAATTGTGTGAAGTGAGGATCCGGTGTGGGGATTGGCAGGTAAATAGTGGAAAGAGTGAATGAGTATTTTAAAGAGGACAATGGGGCAAGGCAAAAGTAAACCTGAAACTTATGGTAGTACACTCATCCACTTACTGAAAAGACAGGGTGTAAAAGTAACGAAGAAAAAGATGCAATGTTTTCTAAAAGTAGTAAAAAGGTATAATCCATGGTTCCCAGAGGAATGAACTTTCAATCTAGAGACCTGGGAGGAGGTCATTGTAAACGTAAAGAAAGCACACAGAGATGGGGAGAGTATCCCCATGGAGATGTGGTCTCTGTGGGTTCAAGTTAAGATGGTTTTAGTACCTTGGCAGGAGGAAGAGAATGAGGATTATCAGTGTATTGAGAAGTCTTGTGTCTACTCAAATCTAGAAAAGCAAGCTAAAGTCTCTTTAAATGAGCATAATTTACGTTATGAAATTTTAGGAAAAACTGAAAGAGCAGGGATTGATTTGTTGTGCAAGGCCTCTGATTCTAAAAGGAAACTCAAGGTCAAAGCCTATATGTCCTCGGGGGACTGCAGCCTCCGAAGGTTTAAAGGTGATAAAGTACTAGAGGCAGCAGATTCCAAGACCCAAAGCCAGGCTATTAAGCAATCCCAAGAAGCTCCCTTGCTTTCAAAGGCAGGGAAAGCAAAGAAACAGAACCAGCAGAGTAGTGAGGAACGTCTAAGATACCCAAACTTAAATCAGGTGAGAAGCAGTCAGAATGGGTTTCAGGCAGATGAGAAGATTTTAGGCAGAGCTGAAAAAACTAAGCCTGAGTCAGAAGGGGACATAGTAAAAGCTCGTGCTCCCCCTGCTGGAATTTAGTGTAAGAAAGACCAGAGATTGTAAAACAAGCAAGCAAGCCAGTGCTGGAGGTAGAGATTAGCTCCAAAGAAATGCAAACTGGGAGAGCTAACACAGAAGATGAAGTTCAGGAAGTGGTTGAGAAGCAGGTTGAGAAGTCCAGCTCAGAGAATAAAAGCAAAGAAGCGAAGTATAGGAAAGCACCTTTACTTTCAAGAGTAGAAAGAGGAATTGCAGAAGAAGGAGATTTAGAATGTAGAATATCTTATCCTGCTAGAGTTGTTAACAGACAGCCTTGTGGGAAACACCCACAAGGCATTCACAGTGCCTTTCCCCTTCAGTTGCTAAAAGATCTCAAGCAGGCAGTCAATTATTATGGCCCAGACTCACATTTTGTAATTAGCATGATAAGGGCTTTAGCAGAGTCCTAGAGCTGGACCCATACAGACTGGAGAGCTTTAGCGAAAATTTGTGTTTACTCTTCAGAATGTTTGCAATTTCAAATGCTATGGAAGGAAGCAGCCTTTTCACAAGGATTCAAGAATGCAGGAGGGGGCATAGATATAGGAATTCATCAATTGCTAGGGGATGAGAATTATATCACAGTTGAGTTTCAACTACAGTTTACTGAACAGACAATAAGACAGATACGTGAAGTTTGCTAAGTGCCTGGGAAAAGATAATTCCATCAGAAGAGAGAAAGCCAAGTTACACAGCTATAAGACAGCGGAATGATGAATCTTATGCTGACTTTGTGTCCTATCTGGAAGATGCTATTTACAAATGCCTGGAAAATGTCCAGGCAATAAGAGACCTAGTGCGTAAACTATCTTATAATTTCTCTAATAAACACTGTAAAAATGCCTTGCGTCCCTACAGGGAATGGGGCACACTGCTAGATTATCTCAGAATATGCAGGAATGTGGAGACAGAGGAATACAAAGCCAACTTCATGGCAGCTGCATTGGCAAATTATATCAGACCTACAAGAAAGTGCTATAGTTGTGGGAAGACAGGTCATCTGCAAAGAGATTGTAGGCAGGGCAAGACAGTCAGCCTAGCCACTGAAAGCAAGTTGCAGCCTGTGTTTGAACATGATCGGGGCCATCGAGATTGGATTTAAAAGAACCTGAACTCTGCCCCCGCTGTAGGAAGGGAACTCATTGGGTGAGTCAATGCCATTCAAAATTCAACAATAAAGGACTGCCATTAGCAAAGGCTTTCCGGAGGGAAAATAGAGGAAGGAGCTTGATCCAGACCCCACCCAGCAGAGCATGAGAGGCAAGGGGTCTGCCTACATGACCAAAGAAGATCTTAGAGCGAAATTTCAGTTATCACCCAGTCTCACAGCAGGAGACCAGACCTAGCCAAACAGGCAAAAGCCCACTCTCCATTCTCACTGCAGTTGGCTTGAAAAGGCTCAGACACCCTCACACCAGTTTGTTGATTCTACAGAGCAGGAGCCTCTTATTGAAATCGTAATACAGTTTCTATCAGGAAGATTTAACCTAAGTACTCAAGGAATTCAAATTGATACTGGAGATGATCAGAGTTGTGAAGAAAAGCCCAAAGTTGTGATTAAATCAGAAGTTATTAAGAGCGGTAACTTGTGTCTGCTACCTAAAAGAACTATAGGATGTTTATTAGGAAAGTCCAACCTAAATTCTCAAGGTGTTGCTGGAATTGTTGATCAGGATTATAAAGAAATTAAGGCAGTGATAAAATCTGATATACCATGGTTTGTAAAGGAAGATCACTTAAGCCATTTTTTACTTCCTTGCATTTCTAGAGTAAAAATGTATGCCTATCAGGAAAGAGTACTTGAGCACTCTGACCACCCTTTAAGTCAAGGGGTCTTCTGGAATGCTGTTGTGGGGAAACAACAGCGCCCCACATGGAATTAGAATTGAAGGGAAAAGGTTTTTAAGCTCTGGATATGGGGTCATTTCCTTAGGGCATTCAGGTGGGCCTAAGACCCGCCCATTAACTTCCTGTGAATCTAGCATGGAAGGAATGAGCGAAGTTAACCAAGAGAGACGATTGCAAGATTGTAAAATCATACAGCGTAAGAAGCCTGAAGGGCAAAGCGGCTTAATTGAGCCTGTAACCTTACTGGTAAACTTGGAGAAAAAATGTCCATTTGGTAAGTTACTTCAAGAACAGCTGAACAAATTTATTGAGAATTTCTTCAGTCTTTCAAAGCATGGTAAGAAGTTCTCCCAATTAGTCAGCTCTCTTCATTCTCTGAGAGCTGGGAGCCAAAATTAACATGTTAGCTCTCTGGATTCTCTGAGAGCTAGAAGCAGAAATTTACATAACAATGCAGACTAACTAGTAGTTTTACTGGTTCAAGCCCAAGCAAGGTAACTGAGACTACTAGCAATGCTTTAATATTTACATGGTTAAAACAGAAGGGGGAGAAGAGGAATCGTATGTATGATGAATTTTATTTGGTCAATTTAACCAAAAATTTTTTCTCCTTACTAAAAGCTTGTAACAAAATTAGGGCAGATAATCACATTTTCACTTCTACAGAGAAAACTGATCCTAAGAAATCCCAAGATACGAAACCGTGTTTGGGATTTGGGTCCATCTGTCACCTGGAGAAAGGGCTATGCATTTATGTTTCTGCAGAATAGAGCTGATGGACTCCCTTTAGAAGGACACAACACATTTGGAGAAAGACGGACATGAAGGACAGGAAGGAACCACAGAAGCTTAATCATAATTCCTTTTTCAGGTTAATGACACCCCGAAGAGAGGGGCTATTTGTTTATATTTTCACAGGCAAAGGAGATAGATGGATTTCTTTTCAGCCAGCAAGGCCCAGAAGAAAGCAGGGAATCTGATGCATGACTTGACCCTGACCTGTTACTGAAGCTATCCAAAACATCAAGAAGACCTCGCAGACTCCTGAGAATGGCGATCGCTGACTGCTGAGATATTTCTTCCATGCTGATGCTGTCTAAGGGACACTCTGGGATTCTATCAAAGCTCAACATTTTACACGATAGTGACTGGACTATTACTACAAATTTGCTTTGGTGAAAGATCAAGATTTTGAACTTGTTAATTAATGCTATAATGTGATTGGAATGTAACTGATTACTGTGTAACTCCTTACCTATATAATGTAACATTGCATGATTGGGATTTGATTAAGAAACATTTGCAAGGGTTTAAGGGAAACATTTCATTAGATGTTGATCAGCTAAATAAGGATATTTTCTGTACATTCAAGGGTGGATTGAAGGCATTCCACTAGCTGAGGTATTTAAACAAATGGTGGTTGGCATAGAAAGAGGCTGGATCCCACGTGCTTGGGTTAAAAACATTTCACATAGCTTAAGTTCTAGTCTGACTGTGTTGTTTATTCATCATATTTTGATGCTCGCAGTCTCATGTCGCTTCTATAGGAAGCTAAGAGATATGAAGAGAGACCATGTTGCCTCCGTGACAGTATTCAATCTTAAACATAATGTAGAAAGGGGAAATGTGGGATACTAGCACTGAGGGAAATAAAACTGGGACTTATTCCCTGACTGGTACAGAGAGAATCTGGAAGGCCAGTTTCCAAGGTAGGAAGGCCACCACTCTGGTAGTTGGAGATATGGTCCGAGTACATGTTCCTGTGGTAGTCTGTCATTTCCACAGTTTCTCCCCTTAAGGCTGTGCTGCATTAAAGTGAGCACACGGTTAATTCAATCTCCCTATAGAAGCAGACATTCCTATTTGCTTGTTTTCTTCCCGCAGCAGTATCCAATCTCTCTCATACCTTCCTCCAATAGAAGATGGGCATAGGGGGACTTTATCCCCAGCGCCTGGATTCTAAATGTTTTCTATAAGCCTGAATTTTTGGCTATATTAATTGCATCATGAAGTTTTGTCTTGACAGCTTTCAATGTATAGAAAATAACCATGTCACCCCTGTGGCTCTTTTGAACTTTATATGTAAAACCAAAGGGGGACTTGTGGGGGGAGGTCAGATGCTTACAGGCATCCTCCCTGAGGGCGATCAGTTGCCAGACTGCAGTGGGCCTTGCTCCCTGCTGTTAAGGACAATGGACAGGCCTGCAGTCATTGATTTGGTTCCTGTAGGTGGAATTCACACCCTACTGATAATGGTTCCTATGGAGAGCCAGAGAACAGATCAAACTGGCTTGTGACATCCAAAGTTAGGCTGCCATCCTGTATCTAGGATCTGCCCATCTTGTCACATGTGTACCCCCAATCTCTCCTTGTCCTATTGCGTGTATATCCCTAGACCACCCCCTCTCATTGCTGTATAACCTATAGAGTAACCCCTTCCTGTGACATATGTCTTTACCTGTAATTAGTGGGTTTGCATGCCCCCAAAAGGTATATAGGCCTGGGTTAGCAATAGAGCTCCTCCCCATGCCTCCCTCGCCCTCTTTCTCTCTCACCCCCTCACTCTCTCGGCTCCTCCTCTCTTCTCCCATCCTTGCTCCCTTGTTCCCTTGTCCTCCTTCCCTTCCCCCTCTCTCCACGTGGACCACCAAGGGGGGCTGAGGTGAGCATGCTACCATAAAATGTGTCTGACTCCATTATTGCAATACCTTTTATCTCTCATGCTCTTGATGGCTTTATTATAATATATATATCTCAACCGTACAATTGTGCTTACTGAACCCATGGTTAGTGGGGGGGGGCTGGCTCCCCCCACCTCCTACTACAGGCGAGCCCGACCCAAACCATGTTATTTCAATCATCTCATATGCATTTGAAAGCTGGACAATGAATACGGAAGACTGTAGAAGAATTGATGTGTTTGAATGACGGTGTTGGCAAAGCGTACTGAATATACCATGTTCTGCTAGAAGTACAAACAAATCCATTTTGGAAGTGATACAGCCAGATTACTGACTTATCAATAACATTAACAACCTGTAGCATACAGAAGACCCACGCTTGCTTGCTGAAAGTGAGGAGGACTTGAGGTCCTTGTTGATGAAGATCAGGATTGCAGCCTTCAGTGTGGATCATGACTCAGTGTAAGGAAGACCAACATCCCCTCACATTTGGACCAATAGGTAACATCATGATAATGGAGCAAAGGTTGAAGTTGTCACGGATTGTGCACAATCAATGTTCATGGAAGCAGCAGTCAAGAGATCAAAAGATGAGTTACATTAGGTAAATCTGCTGCATAAGATCTGTTTAGAGTGTTGAAAAGCAAGGGTGGTAATTTCATTTGGGGATGGAGGTGAGCCTGACTCAAGCCATGGTATTTTCAATGGCCTCAGATGCGTGTGAAAGTTGGTCATGCACAACAAAGAAGGTGGAATAAGGAAGACCAAAGAAGAATCGATGCCTTTGAATTGTGGTGCTGGAAAAGAATATTGAAAATACCGTGGCTGCTAAAAGGACAAACCGACTGTATTGGAAGAAGTACGGCCAGAGCAGCCCTTGGAGTCAAGGATGGCAAAACTGACAGACTGTGGACATGTGATCAGGAGAGACCAGTCCCTGGAGAAGGACATCATGTTTGGTGCAGCAAAAAAGAGCAAGGCCTTTACAGGATGGATGGACACCGTGGCTGCAACAACGGGCTCAAGCATAGGAACAACTGGGGGGATGGCACCGGACGGGGCAGTGTTTTGTTCTGTTGTGCTCTGGGTCAGAACAGACGCAATGGCACCTAACAACAACAACAACATCAATTATTCATTGAGGTGCATGTTTGCATCACATCTCTTATTTCTCTAAGACACTTCATGGGATTACTGAATCATATGGTATTTCTGGTTCCAACTTGGAAGGGAAGCTCAATAGTTGCACCACTTGACAGTCGCACCGGCAGTGTATGAGGCTTGCAGCCTCTAAACATCCCACCAGCATGTTTCTGTTTTGGTTGAATGTTGTTATTGATAGCATGGTGGGAAGATATCTTGTTGTCTTGCTTCGCATCTCTCTGTGGCTAATATTCCTCAGCATTTACTTCTTCATGTGTTTGTTAGACTCCTGAATGTCTTCTTCAGAGAAGGGTCTATTCATGTCCTCTACCCACTGAAAAAATTAACTGGATTGTTTGTGTTTTTGTTGCTGAGGTATTGAAGTTTTCTAAACATTTGAGAGATTGACTATCCCTTTGGCCAGCATTGCCCCCTCCGTAGGTTCTCTTTTCACCCTTTTGATGTCTATCAAAGCTAATTTTAGGAGGCCCCAGGAATGTGGTTTGCTTTCTGCTGTTTACACGTTCATAGTGTGCCTTCGGCATGGGTTAGTGCCCCTAGGTTTGGTGTGAGTTTTTCTTTGATTATCTTTATAGCTTCGGGTTTTACATTGTGGTAGTCCAGATTGACTAGAGAAACAAATCCAGAGACACTCATGAGTGTGTAAGAGAGAGTTTTATATCAAAGAGTAATTGTATATTAAGAAAACATCCCAGCTCAGTCCAGATCAAATCTGTAAGTTCGATATTAGGCAGTAAGTCTGATATTAGCCCATGATGTCCTCTTCAGATTCATGCAGCACATGCAATGATGCCGACTGCAGGAAGATCACAGGCCAGTGGGTGGAAAGTCCTGTGGGTCCAATGGCTCCAGGGCTCTGGCTGCCATCAGAATGGCTCCATGTGGTTTGTCGACAAGAAAGTTTAGCAGCAAGAGTGTGTGTCCTGCCTCCAAGTAGGAAGAGAGGGAACCCCCAGAATCCTCATGAGAAGGCAAGGAGGCATCAGTCAGGCCGTGACCTGATTGACAGGCTTGACTCCACCCCTATAACCTATTTATCAAGTTGACAGGAAATTATGTAGCTATCACATCCATTTAAGTCTTTCATCCATCTTGAGTTAGTTTTTGTATATGGTGTGGATATTGATTGTTTCATTTTTCTATTAAGTGAATATTGAATTTTTCAAGCACCATCTATTAAAGAGACTTTCTCAACCCCATTTAATGGATTTTGACCCTTTGTCAAAGATCAGCTCTCTGTAGTGGATAGATAGGCTTTGAGTTCTGTTCCATTGTTCTATATGTCTGCCATTTTACCAGTACTGGATTGTTGGACGACTGTGTCTGTTTACTAGGTTTGGGCATCAGAGACTGTGTGGTTTCCTGTCTTTCCTTCTGCAGCACTGCTAAGCTTATTCAGGGTCTCTACTTTTTATGTAAGGTTGGTTATTCGCTTTTTTCTCTTTAAAAAATGAAGGTGGGATCTGGATCAGGGTTGCATTATGTCACTTTGGGTCATATTGACATTTTCACAAGGTTATGTCTTCCTATCTGTGAACAAGTTACATTCTAGCATGTATGCAGGTGTTTTTGGCTCTGGTAGTAGGGTTTTGTAGTTCTCTTCCTATAGGTCTTTTGTTTCTCTGGTTAGAATTATTCCCAGGTATTTAATCTTTGCAGTGACTATTGTAAATGGTATCCTTGTCCTGATTTTCTTTTCCGAGCTGTTTTTGTTAGGGTGGATTAGGGAGTGAGTGAAAGCACCCCCTGGAGGGCACTTGCGTGATCATGGGGATTGCAAAACCATATCCCGACATTTTATCCTAAATTTTGGGATATAGCAGATAAGTTTTCAATTGCCAGAGGTACAGAGTAATTTATTTTTCTCAAAAGGGGAAGAAGGCTCAATGAGTCTGGGAACTGATAGGAGGAATCTGACTGATATTTGTAGGGTGATCTTTTACCTTATCACGTCTTTGATTCCTTCTATTCATTGAAGAAGTTTTCTTGTTGAGACTCTGGGATTTTCCGCGTATAACGTCATGTCATCTGCAAATAGAGATAGTTTTACTTCTATTCCAACTTAGATGTCTTTTAGTTCCCTTTTCTGCCTTCTTGCTCTGGCTGAAACTTCCAATATTTAATACAAACATTAGATACTAATAGTGATAAAGGGAATCCTTGTCCATTTCCTGTATGAAAGGGGATATTTTTAGTCTCTGTCCACAAAGAGTAACCAGCTGGCTGCTGGTTTTCTTTGTCTCAATTCCTTGCTACTGGGTTGATTCCAGCTCGTAGCAACCCGGTAGGATGGAGAAGGGCTGCGTGTCTGGCTTTCTGAGATGGTCAGTCTTCATCAGGGTGGAAAGCCTCCTCTGTCTCTCCTGGAGCAACTGGTGGTTGAGCAGTCGGACATGTAACCCACTATGTCACCAGGGCATGTCCTAAATTATGTTGAGGAGCTTCCCACCTATTCTTATTTT
>NW_022103920.1:4076544-4078446 GCF_000313985.2 Echinops telfairi | reverse complement strand
CCCTTTTGTGGCACTTACATGATCTCCTGTCAACTTGTGAAGGGGTGGAGCCTAGCCTGTCCATCAGGTTGCAGCTTGATGACCTCATTTGGAGGTGCCATGGAGGTAAATAGCTCACTGTAGGCCAGATACATAGAGACTCTGCTTTGTCTTACAGTGGACAAGACACGTGGCGCTATAGTGATGGAACTAGAGCCCTGGAGCTGGAGGAACCATTAGGAGACCCCTGCCAGCGCTGAGATGCTTCCACCACCACTAGATCCACAAAACTTTCCACCCACTAGCCTGTGATCTTCCTGCATTTGGCATCATTGTATGTGTTGCATGAGTCTGAAGAGGAATTTATAGATTAGTATTGGACATATGGACTAATATCCGACTTATGGACTTTATCTGGACTGGGTTGGGATGTTTTCTCAATATACAATTGCTTTTGTATATAAAGCTCTCTCTTACACACATATGCATGCCTATGAATTTGTTTCTGTAGTCAACCCAGAGTAACACACCTTTTATCTCAAATGGTTAATTATTCTAAGTCACATTGTTCCTCATTACAGACATGTCTATTGTTTGATTGAAAATTCAGTCACTGGTTGAGTTCATTTCCAGATCTGAAGGGTGAATAAGGGCCATAGTTTAATGGATTCCGCCAGTTTCTATCTGACCAAAATACCTGATCTGTTTATAATTTTGAGTTTTGTTCCAAATTTTGCTTCCACAAAGTAGAAGCGTGGTGGAGTCCACTTTATCCAGGACCGTTGAATGTGATCCCTTTCAGAGAGTTGGTAGTGGTACTTGGGCACCATCTAGGTCTTCTGGTATCAGGGATGTGGAGACTGATGTCTATGGTGTCCTTTAGTGCACTGGACTTTTTTTCACATGTTTTCCTATTTTCATCACTTTTCCCTCTGGACAGGAAGAAACCAATAATTGTACCTTAGATGGCTACTCAAGAGCTTTGGGGGCCCCAGTCACTGCTACCGACCAATGATGTAGAACATTGTGTTTGTTAACTGTGTTTTACCAGTTGACCTTGGTGTCCTATGAGACTGTTGTCCTGATCCTCTCGGCTTAGTGATTCATTCCCTTAAGCTTGAGTATGTCTAAGAAATTTTCATACCTGCATGCTCTGCCGTATTCATGGATGTATTTGCAGAAAAAGTAAATAGACATATATAAATATTCTATACAAAACCTTTATATATCCATGAGTAAACTCCTACTCTCATGCCTACACCTGCTCAGGATACATGTCTGTCTATCTGTGCATTTATTCATAGATAGCATATGGTGAAAAAAAGGTGGTGGTGAGGAGAGAAACAAACTTACTGTCATCAAGTCAATTCTGACTCAGGATTGTGTAAATAATAGTATTTACCTCTGTTGCCTTTAATTTGTCCTTTTGTGATGGACTAATTTCACTGGACCAATAGGTTACATCATGATAAATATAAATGGAGAAAAGGTTGAAGTTGTCAAGGATCCTGTCTTGCCTGGATCCACAATCAATGCTCATGGAAGTAACAGTCAAAAGATTAAAAGATGAGTTGCATTAGGTAAATCTGCTGCACAGGGCTTTAGAGTATCGTAAATCAAGGATGTTACTTTGAGGACTAATGTGCCCCTAACCCAAGCCGTGGTTTGTTCACTTGTCTCATATGTATGTGAAAGTTAGACACTGAATAAAGAAGACCAAAGAAGACTTTATACATTTGAATTGTGCTGCTGGAGAAGAATATTAAAAGCAACATGCACTGCTAAAAGGACAAATCCATCTGTCTTGGAAGAAGTACAGCCAGAGTGTTCCTTAGAGGCAGAGAATGTAACACATTGTCTCACATACTTTGGATATATTGTCAGAGAGACCAGTCCCAGGAGAAAGTCATCATATTTGGTACC
>NW_022103920.1:4074215-4075741 GCF_000313985.2 Echinops telfairi | reverse complement strand
TGGGGTCATGATAGTGGGGGGCAGGGGAAGCATTAAAGAACTAGAGGAAAGGTGTGTGTTTCTTCTGTGTTATGCTGCACCCTGACTGGCCCGTCTCCTTTTTGTGACCCTTCTGAATGGGAAGGTCCAATTGTTTACAGATGGGCTTCGGGTCTCCACTCTGCCCCGCAACCCCCAAAAGAGAGGGACCCTTTTAAAAAATACTTTTATTTATTTTTTAAAAAAAAATCATTTTATTAGGGGCTCGTACAATTCTTATCACAATCCATGCATACATCCATTATGTCAAGTGCATTTGTACCTGGGGGCGCTTAGCTCCTGTTTGATAGAATGCTGGGGTGCATTTCTTTCTTGTAAGTCTTTTAACCACAGATCCGATTTCTTTAACATGGACTATGCAGACTGTTTCTTCTTTAGTGAGCTCTGCTAGGTTGTGTTTGGCAAAGACCACGCTGTTTCATCCAAGTTGCTATTCTTGCCTTCATGGCTACCTGGAGGCTCATTACTGAGGTCCCCTCTTTCATTCATAAAAGGGGTCATTTACATCTTCTCTTTTTTAAATGTGGCCAGCCTGACTGGTTATTTAATGATTTAGTTTTAGGTCCTTTCCAAAGAACAGATTTTTATTCATTAATTCTGTCTTATCTTTTCCCTCCCCATTTTTCTGGTGTTATAGTCCTATTTATGAATTATTTTCCTACAATTAACACTCTATCTTTTAGGCTGTAATTTTTTCCAAACCATTTTCTTAGGACAGCATCCAGACATCATACCATTCAATTGTGCATTTATACCGAGGAGTGTTGTGCAATCGCTACCACAATAAGTTTCAAAATATTTCTTGCTTCTTGTCCTCCTTGATATTAGCTCCCAGGATCCCTCCACACACACACCTCCCTTGTGCCCCTGAAGCCTTTAATCTAGTGATTGTCTCCATAGTTTCACCCGTCCCGGGTTTCATTTACCGAGACACATAGAAAAATACATAACCAAGTGTCAACACTCTTATCCCTATACATGTTCATCAAAGCAGTGATGCTAATATTCAAAATTTAATGCATGCTAATTTAGTGCATGTCCAAATACAGGAGTTCAGGACACTTTGCAAAGGGCCCAAAGAGGAAATTGTCCATTTGGGGGGAGGACTGGTCCAGGGCTGGAATGAGTTGACCCTGTCAGCCTTTCCTGCCCAGAGCCCTGCAGACCTGTGCACCCAGGCATTTGCCAGTGAGGCTATGGGGTTATGTTAGTTCACTTCTAACTATGTGTTCTAATTATCACTCTTAAAACCTCAGGGGCTTAATTTAAACATTTTCGAGTGCAGCTTTGAACCAATTCCTGGGGCCTCATTATTTTCAGTTCTCCCCACCTCGGGCCCATGAGGAGGGAGTTAAGGGAACCGGGAGAGGGACAGTGTGGGATGGGGATGAGGCGGGGGAAGTGCCTATGACCGAAAAGCTCAAGAGAATGTGAGGACAGAGTTTTAATTAAAACCCAGTAGGGTAATTTGCATCCGCGAGTTTAAC
>NW_022103920.1:4071988-4073160 GCF_000313985.2 Echinops telfairi | reverse complement strand
GTGGGATGGTGGGGGGGGGGTGGGGGGACCAGCGAAAAAGAGGAAGGCCCTCAAGGAGATGGATTGGCACATTGGCTGCAACAACGGGCTCAGACACACCTGCAAAGAAGGCTCTGGAAAAGTAAGCCCCATCCAGGGTCTTGAGCACTCAGGACACTGGAAGGTAAAGAGACTTGCCTTGGGGACTGTTGACAGATTGAAGAAGAGAAAAGGGGACTCCGTGGATTTCTGAATTTTGAACGAGTGGTTTGTGCTCGAGGCTAGAAAAATCTGGAACCATGAAGAAACTCTCCTCTCTAGGACTGAGCGTTAAAGGGAGCCTGTGGGCAGGCAGGCTGAAATAAAGTGACCAGCTGGATCCGCTTATTAAGTGGAGGTGAGAGAAGCACAGTCATAAAGAGATGGGTTGATTCTGGCCACTGACACCCATGGACCTGATTTACAGGAACTAGAAGAGAAGAGAGCGGGTTGGCGGGTCTGAAGGTTATAGAGTTGTGTGTAATCTGAGTCTATGGGATGATCTAGCCCAAGGGGCCTGGGGTTGTTGAGAATTTGTGATGGAGCCATGGTCTAAAGGCAAGACGACCAGTGGGCATCCTGGTGAGGCTAAGTGAGATAGCCCACATTGAATTGACCAGAACCCAATCAGATGAAGACAAGATTTTTGAACCTGTGAACTGGTGCGTATTGCTCCTGACTTTATGGATGGCCTGTCCTGATTTGACTTTGGTTATGGATGCAGATTTCACAAGGTTCCAACTGGAATGAATATTGTTCTGTCAAAGAATATGAGTGTCTCATCAGAGCACTGGGTTGATGTAACTGGGCAGTATAGAAGCTGGATACCCAAAATTGGGAGGGTAAAACCATGAAGTGCCTGGCTTACAAACTTTCATAGGTGTGGGAATATATTCATAGGATGAAGGTGCAGGTGTTACTTAACTGCAATTGTTAGACATAGAATATTGTGTTGTTCACTTATAGGATATTATGTTTAAATGAGGCTTTGGCACATATTGAGTTGCATGCATTTTAGTTTTATCCTGTTAGCTACCGATATGATTTTATTATTGTTTTGTTAAAAATTATGTATGGCTAAAGAGTTGTGTCAAATTGTCAAGGTGACAAGGGGTGGTCAGTGGCAGTTACATCATCTCCTGTCAACTTGGGAA
>NW_022103920.1:4068810-4070445 GCF_000313985.2 Echinops telfairi | reverse complement strand
GATCACATGGAAAACGTGACATCAGGATTCAAGAAAGGTTTATGAACCATCTTTGACACAATCTTGCCTGCTGAACGTGAGGAGGACTTGAAGCCCTTGCTGATGAAGATCGAGGACTGCAGCCTTCAGTGTGGATGACAACTCACTGTAAGGAAGACCAACATCCTCACAAGTAGGCGATAGTCAACATCTTGAGTGATGAAGAGAAGATTGAAGCTGTTAAGGATTTATTTCCCTTGGATCCAGGCAATGCTCAAGGTAGCAGCAGTCGATAAATCAAACAACATACTTTATGTGGCAAGTCTGCTGCACACGATCTCCTTTTTTAAAATTTGTTTTTCTTTTTAAACCTTATACTGTATATTGGGTAAAGACATAAACAGAGGGGGAAATCAGTTTTACAGTCAACAATTCATACATATTGTGCTTCAACTCAATCGTTGCATCCTCTCAAAGTGTCATCACTTATTCCAATTCCTCCCGATGTTCTTTCTTTCCTACCTTTGGATTTCTTCACTTATGATGTTCTTTCTATCATCCCACATTAAGCTCATTAAATTTTCTGTCATTTGTGTTCAATGCATCAAATCTTTTCTTGAGATATTCTTGAAATTCACGTGGGATATACTCAAGGTTTTAGTTTGGCTCTCATGGATGTTCCCCCTCATTTTCTCTTACTTCAACATGAGTTTACATGTAAGCGATTGATGGCCTGTCTCGTGTCAGGTTCTGTCCTGGTTTTAGGTGCTGATATTGTGTTGTTGGAAAAAGGTATTTGAGATGAAGTCTTTGGTCTCTCAAAATTTTATCATGCAATCTCCACCTTCCTTTCTATCACCAAGGCCACATTTCCCAACTACGGTTCCTTTCTCTTTGTTTCCAGCTTTTGCATTCCAATTGTCAATAATTATCAATGCATCTTGTTTGCATGTTTGATCAGTTCCAGATTGAAGACATCGTTAAAATTCTTCAGTATCTTCATAACTAGCTTTAGTGGTTGGTCCATAAATTTGAATAATAGTTGTAGTCATTGGATTTTCTTGGATGTGGATAGATATTATCCTACTACAGACAGCATTGTATTTCAAGATTAATTTTGCAATGTTCTTTTTTGAGGATGAATGCATAGAATTGCTGCAATATTGAAAAATTCTGTGGGCAAAATGTTGAATTATGCAGGAAGCATCAAAAGAAGATGAAAAGAATACAGAGAGTCACAAACAAAACTAGTTGACATTTCTACATTTCAGGAGATAGCAAGATTTAGCATATGTTCCAGAACCAATGGTACTGAAGGGAGAAGTCCAAGTTTCACTGAAGGTATTATCAAAAAACAAACCAAGCCAAACAAACAAACAAACAAAAAAACAAATTTACTGCCTGTGTTAGTCTGGGTACTTTAGAGAAACAAATCCACAGAAACTCATGTATAACAGAGTTTTATATAAAGGTTAAGTGCACGTCAAGAAAACATCCCAACCCAGTGCTCTCCAAGCCCACAAGTTGAGGATTAACCCATATGTTTGACACCAATCCACAAAGTCCTACTCCATCTAACAAAACACACAGTATGATGCCGACTGCAGGAGGAAAGCCAAATCAGTGAATGTGTAAGCGTCTCAGTGCAGGCAGGGG
>NW_022103920.1:4060102-4068447 GCF_000313985.2 Echinops telfairi | reverse complement strand
TCCTCTAGTGGAGCACCTGGTGGTTTCAAACTGCTGACTTCACAGATAGCAGCCTAATACATAACCACTACACCATCAGAGTCAAAAATAAGTTGTCAGAGATTGGTGAAACAACAATTGAAATGGTTCAGCAAACTGATGAAGCTTTGGAAGCATTCATTTGTCTATACTAGAAAACTTGGAAGACAGCTACTTGGCTAACTGACTGGAAAAGATTCATATTTGTGCCTATTCTAAGGAAAGGTGACTCAATGGAATATCCAAATAATGGAACAATATCACTGATATCATATGTAAGTAAACTTTTGCTGAAGATCATCCAATAAGAGTTGCAGGAGCACATTGACAGGGACCTGCTAGAGGCTCTGGCTGGATTCAGAAGATGGCATGGAATAAGGGATATCATTGCTCATGTCAGATGGGTGATGGCTGAAAGCAGAGAATACCAGAAAGATGTTTACCTGTGTTTTATTGACTATTCCAAGGCATTCAACCGTGTGTATCATAACACACTATGGCTAACCTTGAGAAGAATAGGAATTCCAGAACACTTCATTGTGCTCCCATAGAACGTGTACATGGATAAAAAGGCAGTTATGGGGACAGAACAAGAGAATAGTGTGTGGTTTAAAAGTCAGGAAAGGTGTGGGTCAGAGTTTTGTTCTATCACCATATTATTCTCTCTGTCTGCTAAGAATCATCAGAGAACCTGTATATGAAGAAGAAAGTGGCATCAGGATTGGAGGAAGGCTTATTGTGTTAGTCTGGGTGCATTAGAGAAACAAATCCACAGAAACTCATACGTATGAGAGAGTTTTATGTAAAGGGTAAGTGCACATCAAGAAAACATCCCAACCCAGTGCTGCCCAAGCCCACAAGTCCAACATTAGCCCATTTGTCTGACACCAATCCACAAAGTCCTACTCCATCTCACAAAACACACACAATAATGCTGACTGCAGGAGGAAACCCAAATCAGTGAATGTGTAAGCATCTCGGCACTGGCAGGGGTCTCCACATGGCTGCTCCAGCACCCAGGGCATCAGGGTAAGTCTATGCGGCTTCTCCTTGGAGATGTCTTGCCAGCTGAAGCAGGGAACTGGGTAAGGCAGCTACATTCTGGTCCGACCATCAGAAAGCAAGAGACCTAAGAACCAAGAGGGTGAGGCTCACTGAGCTATTTATTGCTCCACCCTTCAATTAATCCCACATGTGTTTATCGGCCAGGATGGCACAATAAACTAACTACCTCACTTATGAACAGCGTGGACTATGCAGGTGACAACCTTGCTTGATGAAACTGAGGAGGACTTAAAACACTTGCTGATGAAGATGAAGTATTTCAGTCACCAACATGGATCACAACTCAATGCAAAGAAGACAAAAATCCTCACGCTGGAACAATAAATTACATCACGCTACATGGAGAAAAGATCGAAGTTACTGAAGATTTTACCTTGTCTGAATCCACAATCAGTGCTCATGGGAGCAACAGTCAAAGATCAGACAGCACATTGCATTGAGTAATCTGCTGCACAGACCCCTTTAAAGGGTTGAAAAGCAACGTTGTCACTTTGAGGACAAAAGTACCCAAGCCATGGTGTTTTCAACTGCCTCATATGCCTGTGAAAGTTGGACATTGAATAAAGAAGCAGAAGAATGAATGCATTTAAATTGTGGTGCTGGAGAAGGATATTGAAAGTACTGCCAAAGAGCCAACGTATCTGTCTTAGAAGAAGTACAGCCAGAGTACTCTTTAGAGGTAAGGATGGTGAGACTTCATCTCACGGGCTTTGGACATATTTTCAGGAGAGATAGGCCCTGGAGAAGGATAGCATGCTTGGTAAAGTGTAGGGGTGGCCAAAAAGAGGAAGTTCCTTGACAGGATGTGTTGACACAGTGGCTGCAACAATGGGGTCAAACAGAGGAATTATCGTGAGGATGGTGCAGGACCCTGTCTTTGTGAGTCTGACCCAAATTGATGGCCCCTAACAATAACAATGATGTCCACAGAGAGATTGTAAGCCTGCATTCAACCTCTACTTGATCCCTTATGTACCAGAATTTAAACTGGATGAAGGAAATGACTTACTTTGTAGATGACTCTCTACTCTCTTCCTTGTAAAAGCATTAGGGTGATTCTAAATGAGGTGGAAGAGCTAGACCTGAAATTAGGGACTATTAAGTGATGATTGGTCCCACTGCATCTGATGATCTTGCTCTAGAATGAGTATTTCACCAACTTCATTCTTACAGAAGCTGCATTTAATCTCATGGGGTTTGCCTGCAGTGGGACAGGGAGGCCAGGCTGTCGGTCACTGCCTTCCCAGGCCTGGAAGCAAGGCACCAGGTTTGAATCCACTGTTTCTCAGAGACCGTCTTCACCCACAGGTTCATCTTGCCAGTGTTATCTGTAGGCAGGGGTGAGAGGATCTCGTATTCAGCAAAGAGTTGAATGAAGGACTCTCATCCAAGGGCCTCCTGGAGCTGGTAGAGAGAGACGATGGGAAAAGGGAGGTATCTGGTCTACCAAAGCCACCAACACAACAAAGCCTCCTGTTAGCACTGATGGAGCGTGATCAGGAGTCCTCTCCTTCTTCACCCTCCTGTTTTCCCACCTCCTTGCCTGATCTCCCCAGCCTCTGCCCCTTTCCATCTCCCATGTTGAATCTGTGCTTGCCCTGGCATGGTTTCTAGCGGGCTTTCAAAAAGAAATGGCCGCTAGTTTTGTCCTGAAAATTTCTTTCTGTTTTCAGCTTAGCAGAAGATGAGGAAATGAAGGTAACTCGGTTGAGGATGAGCTCTTTCCTCTTGCAGCTGCAATGTTAGAACCCTACAGTGGAAACCCTCGAGGAAGTCACTTCTGTTGAGTTCCTTCTGACTCATGGTGAAGCCATGCATGAACAAAGCAGAACTCTTCCAATGGGCTTTCCTGCCTGTAATCTGTACAGAACCAGCTCACCAGCACTTTCTTCTATGGTGTCCTGGCTGGATTCTAACCCCAACCTAACATTTGCATTGGAATGACACCAGTCTAACCTCCACACCACCATGTTCACTGACATTGTGCCTCATTGTTGAAGGCTTGGCTGTTGATAAATCCGTGAGATTGTTTCATGGGCTACAACGTGCAGAGAAAGGGGAGATAAGCAATGTGCCCTTTGTGACGGGCGTTAGGATAGACTCCTTCATAAGAGCGGATGTCACTCAGATGGGTGTCCCGGAGACCTCTGGAAACGCACTGTGTTGGCCTGGAGTGTGAGCTTTAGGTCTTGAAATGCCAGGCTCTCGGATCATCATGGAGGGATCAAGATGATCCCATGCACTCAAGTGTGCATGGATGTGTACATATGATTGTGTTTGCCCATGGGTGGTGTGTGCACGTGTGGTCTGTCTGCTGTCTGGTGTGCCTGTATGTGCTGGCTGTGGGTGGGAGGGTTGATGTGTGTACATGTCTTTGCATCTCTATGAGTGCACATGTGGACTGTGGTGTGTAGAATTCTTCTGTGTGTGTGTGCATGCGGACTGCGTGGTCTTTGGGGGTGTGAAGAGTTCCTCTGTGTGGTAGATGTGAGCTAGCAGGTATGTGTCTGTGGGTACAGTTGAGTCTGTGTGGCATGTGTGTACACATACTGTGTGTAGTATGTGTACAGATGTGTGCTGTGGTGTGTGTATGTGTATCTGGTGTCTGGCTATGTGTGTATGTATGTGTTGTGTGTACATGTTTGTGTGTGGTGCATGCATGCATCTTGTATCTCAGTGTCTGTATATCTGTGTATGATGTCAGTGTGCATTTTAGACACACACAAAAAGAAAGAAAGAGAGAGAGAGAGAGAGAGAGAGAGAGACTCTTCTGTAGAGTGTTTCCTTTGATTTGCACTCCAACACCCAGGCAAATGCTGCCTCAGGGAAGCCACTGAGTCTCTCTGCCCTTTCTCAGCAGGAAGGTGTGTCTGCTCCATGGTGTCTGGAGAGGGGATCAACCTCAAGGTGGGTCTGGGTTGTGATGGGCAGAAAATAATGACACCAGGAGGGTTTCTATTGGGCAGAGAGTGGACAGCAATGGTCTGATTCATTTCCTTGAGCATCTGGTGCATGACAGACCTGCTTGGGGACCCCCAACACCATGGGTCAGCCCTGCCCCCACCCCCCACCCTACTGACCAGGAACCTGCTCTCCTCTCCCCCCTCCCAATACCATTGACCACTCAGGACCACCTGGGCTCCTTCAGGTGCTGTGCTGTGTGTAGAGAGAGGGTGGTGGCTGCCCAGGCTCCTGGGGACCTTACTGAGAGCCCAAACACGACTCACGTGGACAGGTTGTGAGGTAAATTCAGTGCTCCTCAAGTGGCCATACAGGGACTGGCGAGGGTGGTCTTCATACCGGTCTCCTCCAGCATTCCTGTGTGTCTCCTGCGGGGTGACCTCTCCACCTGTCCTTCAGGCAGGTAGAAGCCAGTGCTCATGCAGGAATTACTGTCCTGTAATGCATCCTGAGACACTGGAGGCTTCCCTCCCAGAGACTCCAAAGCCTCCATGCATCTGCTGACCTGCCACATGGTCCTGTTTCAGGGTCCAAACCCTGTCTTGAGTTCCCAGAAGGGGTGCAGGTGCCTTCCTATAAGGACAGGCCTGGGTTTATTGCTGACCCCAATAGCCCCTGCCTGGCCCTGGGCTGACAGGATGGCGGCCAGGTTCTCCCTGGGACACAGGATAGGCCCCTTTTGCCCAATGACAGTTTTTTTCCGCCAAGGGGACGAGGACCGCCCGAGGGGCTGGCTTTCTGGACAAGGTGTTTCTGTGACGTGGTGGAGAGACCATCCTCAGGACTTTCTTGGGCACAGACTCCAACACAGGAATGCCCTTGTGTGGGATCAGAAAGAAGAAGGAGTTGTCTCTCAGGAAGTTCTGCCACCATGTGTCTCCAAGTTTTCTTTGTCGGGTAGCGTGGCCGTGAGCCCCCAGACAGCTCTCCACGTGTGGTAGCTCCTACCTGGCCTGTGGACCGGGAAGTGGCCTGGACTGATGCTCTCATTTGAAGTTCTTCAAATGGTATTGGGAGGGGGGAGAGGAGAGCGGGTTCCTGGTCAGTAGGGTGGGGGACAGGGGCAGGGCTGACCCATGGTGTTGGGGCCCCCAAGTTCTTCAGGAGCATGTTGGTTGGGTAAGGGGCTGGGCCATTTTGACCAGGGTGCTGGAGTTCCAATACTGAGCATGGCCAGCTGTCAGCAGCCCCTTTCCCTGGGTAACAAGTCGCTTCACTCTAGTTGGTTCTGGTTGGTCTGTAGTAAAGAGGAAGACCCTCAAAGAGATGGGTTGATGCAGTGGGTACCACAATGGGCTCAGACTTGGCAAATATTATGAAGCTTGTCCAGGCTGGGCCGTGCTTCATGCCCTTGTACATGCATAGGACCCTTAGGGGCTGTCAAGGGCAACCAGGAGTGGGAGGGAGAGGATAGGAGGAGTCACAGTTTGGTGAGCACTGCGTTTCTTTAAAATAGAGCCCTGTTGTGTGCAGTGAAGTGTCTGTCTGCTCCGTGGTATATCAGCTGCTCTGCAGGAGAGAGAGATGGCGAGATGACAGCGGCTTCCATAAAGATGACCCGCTCGGAAACCCCTTGGTTCCATTCTACACTCACCTATAGGGTCCCTGGGAGATGAATGCACTTGACAGCAAATGGCTTGGTTTGAAGTCTGGGATGGTTAGAAATTGTGGAATGGATACTGGTGATGGTTAAACACCATGGTTGAGGCAGTTGGCCTCATTGAGTTGTTCCCTGGAAAAGAAAATCGAGGGAAGTGGAATCATACACAGTGCAACCCTGGTTGTATAATGGTTATGCATTGGACAACTCACCATGAGGTCAGCAGTTTGGAACCACCAGCCACCCTTCGGGAGAAAGATGAGGCTTTCTACTCCTGTAAAGAGTTATCATCTCATAAACCCATGAGGGCCATTAACTGCTGGCCTATAGGGCCACTAAATGAGTCGGAGTTGACTCAATGGCAGGAAGTTGAGTTATTGAGTTATATTAATACAAGGAATTGTATTAATACAACCCACACAATGTATATTAATTAAATACCCTGTACTAATACAAGATCGAGATCTACACATCAACAGCTACGAACTTCACAAGCATGACATGGTATGAAAGAAAGAATTAAAAAATATGTATGAAATATTTACAGCGAGTTCCAAGTCAGTTAACCCTAAATTCTTGTTCAAGGTTACAGAAACAGAACGGAGTCACAAAGTCAGGCTAGTGCACCCTCTAGTGGTAGGAGATGGATTAGCTCCACCCAGAGCACGTTGCTTCGCATTTTGCCCAGTACCTTCCTACTTTTACTTTCTATTTATTTATCTATTGGATTGAAGCTACTTGTCACTAAAGACTTCAAGTCTGTTTAAAATTCACTTTTCCTCCTATTTTTTTAAAAGACATTAAATCAACTCTTTAGGTGTGAGAGAGAAGGCATTGAATCAACAATAGTCTATCGAATGCTCCATAGATGTGTGGGTGTTTTCAGCCCCTGTCCCCTCTCCCCTAGTTCCTGCTCCACCTCCTGGGCCTCCTCTTAGTCATCACAGTCTTGTCTATTGGTGTCTAAACCACGTGTTTTCTTATTTGTTTTCCTTGCAACAGTGGTGATATTAAATATTTATCTTTGTAAGATGACCGAGGCTGCTAAGCATAATGCTCTCCGCCTTGATCCATGTCTTGTGGTGTTGAAGAGAGTCACTCTTGTTTTCTACTGATGCAGAAAATCATGCAGTATGAGTGTACCAGAGTTCATTTATCCATTCCTCTATAGTTGGGGGTTTGCTTGTTTCCATGTTTTTGAGATTGTAGGAATTGCTACCATAAACATAGGTGTACACATATCTGTTCTTGCTGTACTTTTTATGTCTTGAAGGTGTAAATGCAGTAGCGAGATTGCTGGATAATAAGGTATTTGTATTTGCATTTGTTAAGGAAATACCACCCTGATTTCCATAATGGTTGTACAATTCTCCATCCCTCCAGCAATGTAAAAGCCTTCTTATCTCCCCACATCCTCTCCAGCATTTATGATTTTCTGTTTTATTGAATTCTGCCCAAAGTGTCGGTGTAATGTGATATCTTATGGTTGTTTTAATTTGTATTTCTCTTATAGCTAATGATCAAGAACATTTCTTCATATGATTGTTGGACACCTAGATGTTGTTTTGGGTGAATTGTCTATTCGCATCTTGTGCCCATTTTTGATTGAGTTGTTTGCATTTTTCTTGTTAAAGTGTTGCGGTTTTCTATAGATTTTGGAGATTAGCCCTTTATCTGATGTATTCTGACTGAATATTTCCCCCCAATCTCTGATGAAATCTTTTGCTGTGCACACGTCATACTTTTAGTGGGTCTCAATCTTCTATAGTGTGGATATTTTTTATTATGGTCCATAGCATGTTTATGCCTTGTATTAGGGTCCTCAAGTTTGTCCCTATTTTTCCACTGAGGGTCTTAACCATTGTGTGATTTATATTTAGGTTTTGGTCCATCTTGAGCCTGTTTTGTACATGGTGTGAGGTATGGGTCTTGTTTCACTCTTTTGCAGGTAAAGATTGCTTCTCCAGCACTGTTTGTTAAAAGACTATCTCTTGCCTATTTAATGTGCTTTAGTTCTTTATTGAAATTATGTGTCTGTAGGTATATGGCTCTATTTCTGGGTTCTTAGTTCTGATCCATTGGTTGTCACATCTATCATTGTTCCAGTACCAGCCTGTTTGGCTTACTGTGACTATATAGTAGGTTTTAAGGCCTGGGGGTGAAAGGGCTCCTACTTTGTTTTCCTTTTATATTAGTGTTTTATTTATCCTGGGTTTCTTTCTTTTCCATATAAAGCTGCTGATGAGTTTTTCCACTTCATTGGAAAATTGTGGTGGGATTTGGATTGGAATTACATTGAATTTGTGGCAATACTGACATGTTCACACTGTTTAGCCTGCCTACTCAGAAACATGGTAATTTGTCCCATTTGTGTAGTTACTAAAAATGGCATTATTCTTTTGTTTTTTTCAGTATCAAACTCCTTACTATACAGGAATCCAACTGCTTTCTGTATGTTGACCTTGCAGTCTGCTTTGCTACTACATTTTTCCCTTTTTTTTCATGGATGGGTTCATGTATTTCATGCACATGTAACACACAAATATGGATTTGTATTTACACATGAATTTTTAATACAGTGGAAATATATTACCATGTGCAGCATGAGTGCTGCGTTAGTATTAGTACTCTGTGCAGCATGAATGCTTTGTTAGTGTTAGTACTCTGGGCAGCATGAGTGCTGTGTTAGTATTAGTACTCT
>NW_022103920.1:4057528-4058687 GCF_000313985.2 Echinops telfairi | reverse complement strand
GGCCAGGCTGGCACAATTAACTAACTCAGATGTTTACCTATGTTTTGTTCACTCTGCAAAGGCCTTCGATGCTGTGGGTCATACAATGTTATTGATAACACCGAGAACGATGGAAATTCCAGGACATTTCATTGTGTTCACGTGGAACCTATAAATAGACCAAAAAGCAATCATTTGAGCATAATAAATAAATATTTCATGGTTTGCAATAAGGAAAGGTGTGTGTCAGGGTGGTTTCCTTTCACCATATTTATTCAAGCTGGACTGTAAAGAAGAAGGTTGCTCCAAGATTAGAGGAAAGCTCCTTAGGAAGTGTTATAGAGATGACACAACTTTGTTTGCTAAAGAAGAGGACTTGAAACACTCCCTGATGAAAATCAGACTATATGGTTTTCAGGATGGCTGCTAAATTTTCTAATCCGTTTGAGCAAGTACTTAATTGGATCTTTGGGTTTTCTGTGTATAGGTTATGTCTTCTACAAATAAAGATATTTTTATTTCTTCTGGGCCGATGTGGATGCCTTTAACACCTTTTTTGGTGTCTGAGGGCTCTGGTTAAAATTCCCAGGGCTGTAGGAAATAGAAGGGGCGATAAATGTCAGCCTCCTCCATCTCCTGTTGGACGAGGGAATGGTTTCAACTCTTCTCCATTCAGCGAGTGCAGGCTATTGGTTTTGCAGATATGACTTTTGTTTCAGTGAGAAATTTCCCTCCTATCCCTATTCTGTTGGGTGTTTTTCTAATCAGGAACGGAGGTTGAATTTTATCGAGTGCCTTTTCCGTGTCCGTGGATATAATCATATGGTTCTTCTCCTTTATTTTGTTCGTGTGATGGATTGCATTGAGTGTTTTTCTAATAGGAACCATCCTTGCATTTGTGGCATGAATCCCACGCGGCCAGGATGTAATTTTTTGAGGCTTAGTTGAATTCTGTAGGCTAGTAGTTCATTGAAGTTCTATATTCATTAGAGATATTGGTCTGTCATTTTCAAGTCTGCCGTCGTTGCCTGGCTTAGGTATCAGAGTGATAGTTGCTTCATACAATGGGTTTGGTAGTATATCGTCTATCTGTATATTGTGGAATTGTTTATATAAAAGTGGTTCAAGCCTTCTTTACATGTTTGATAGAATTCCCCCATGAGACCAATGATGTCGGGGG
>NW_022103920.1:4054618-4056261 GCF_000313985.2 Echinops telfairi | reverse complement strand
CTTGGATGCAATAGAGACCCAAAATCCACCTGCAAAGTAATTGGACAGTCCCTTTTAGAAGGGCCACATGGAAGGGATGATACATACAGGGTGCAGTGTGGCACTGATGTACCACATAACTACCCTCTAGTCCAGTGGTTCTCAACCTTCCTGATGCCGCAACCCTTTAATACAGTGGTGGTGACCCCCCCCCAGCCATAAAATTATTTCTGTTGCTACTTCATACCTGTAATGCTACTGTTTTAATGTTACTGTTGTAGTAACTGTTTTGCTACTATTATGAATCATAAGTAAATATCTGATATGTAGGATGTATTTTCATTGTTACAAATTGAACATAAAGCATAGTGATGAATCACAAAAACAATAGGTAATTATATATTGTGAAATATTTATTTATAATTACAAATAAATGAAATTTTGTCTTGAAGCATGGTCTAGATGGGTAACCGTCTTCACAAGAGGTACTCATAGGTGGGCGTACCAGCATGTGGGCAGACCTGCATGGACAGCGATAGAGGAGCGGTGTCTCTGTGCCTAAGACACATCTTTCCGATGGTCTTAGGAGATCCCTCGGAAAGGGTTGGCTGTTCGACCCCCAAAAGTCAAACTACAGGTTGAGAACCACTGCTCTAGTCCTTTAAGATTTCATTTCCTTACTGTTAAGGTCTTTATGTATTATTAATGCTGTTAGATTTACACATGTTCACTTGCCTGTTTAAGATCTCTCAGCACATAGTAGTCCAGATAGATGGCCCCTCAAAGACAGTGACAGGAGTAATGGTTCCCTCAGGGTGCGGGAGGAGGGGGTAGCTTGATGATTGTATAACCCCATCTGATGGGATTGAACAACAGAACTGTGTGTGAATGGATATATTAGAATGAGTAAGATATTATAAGTAAAATTAAACAAAACAAAACAAAATTCCTGATTCACTTATTTCTGCCCTCATCTTTGTATCTAGTATCGAATGGTTTGTTTTGTTGCACTTTCTCCAATTGTTGTAGTTGATGTATTGAGGTGTTTGTTTTAATTCTTTCTGCCTTATTGATGTGTGCTGTTAGTCACACGTGTGCTGCTATGGCCATAAACTGCCCTCCGAGGGCTGCTGCTGCCAGGCAATAACCCGCCATGCCCCCAGGGCTCCTTGGGAGGGGGGGGCAGGATAGCACTTGGGTGCCAGGACTGCTGTGATGATAAACCCGAGTGAAAGACACCTAGAGCCATCTATGATGACCAAAGCTTGTTCACCAGTCACCCAGTCACACCGTCAGTGCTCAGAGCCAGGGTGCTCAGGAATGTCTATGTTTGGATCCTTTGTTCTGAATTGGAACCGACTCGATGGACCTAACAACAATGATGATGATGACATATTTTGAATAAAAACCAAAAAAGAACAAACAGCCCAACGTGTAACCACTTCCCCACCAGGGCGCCTACGGACTTGGGAGGCATGGCTAAAGTGACTTCTCTTGAGGATTGGGCCCAGTGCTGCCAGCACTAACCCAGCAGGACCCTCCGCAGCACCTTTTTTGGGGTCTACACCACTTCTCCAGTTGTCATTGATGTCACTTTTCCTTGAGTTGGGTTACCCAGAGAATCCTTCCAGAGGAACACGAAAGGATGGTGCTTGGGCTAGGGG
>NW_022103920.1:4052032-4053748 GCF_000313985.2 Echinops telfairi | reverse complement strand
CAGTGTGGGAATTGTGCCCGATCTGACCCCACCACACTGGGGTGAAACATTAAGGGCATGCAACAGAGCAGCAAGGGGGGCAGAGCAATGAAGTCCCCGGGGAGTACCAAAAATGGACTGTGGGGCCAGGGTGTGGCACCTCCTCAAACTCCACTGGAAAACTCTCCTAATGGTCAAGAAACAGACCTGGAACTACATATAGGCTTTTCTTTTTTTTTTGGACATAGTTGGGTTTTTATTTGGATGTTGTTATGTCTTGGTCTGTCTTGTTTTTCTGCTTATTATTGTCTCTGCATGTCTATCTAGATAAGATAGATGGGATAAACAATCCAGAGGAAAAAACAACGGGACTGACAGTTCTAAGGGACACAGGAGAGGAGGAGGCAGGGGAAAGGAAGTGGGTATTAACAAATCCAGGAACAAGGGAACAACAAGTGATCTAACATCGATGGTGAGGAGGACATAGGATGCTGGTAGGGCTTGATCAAGGGCAATGTAATTGAGAGGAATTACTGAAACCCAAATTAAGGCCAAACATGATAGTGGGACAAGGGAAAGTAAAAGGAAACAGAGGAAAGAACTAGGAGGCAAAGGGCATTTATACAGGTATGTACATATGTAAATATATTTCTATGTAATGATAGGGAAATAGATCTATGTACATATATTTATATGTTAAGTATTAAGGTAGCAGACTGTCATTGGGCCTCTACTCAAGTACTCCCTCAATGCAACAATGCTTTGATCTAATAACCTGGCATTCCGTGATGCTCATCTTCCCGACAAGATCACTAAAGACAAATGTGTGCATAAGTAAACATGGTGAAGAAAGCTGATGGTGCCCGGCTATAAAAAGATACAGTATCTGGGGTCTTAAAGGCTTGAAGATTAACAAGCAGCCATCTAGCTAAGAAGCAACAAAGCCCACATGGAAGAAGCACATTAGCCTGTGTGATCATGAGGTGTTGAAGAGATCAGGTATTAGGCATCAAAGAACAAAACAATCATATCAATGTGAATGAGGGGGACTGTGGAGTGGAGACCCAAAGTCCATCTGTAGACAATTGGACGCCCCCTTACAGAAGGGTCACAAGGAAGAGATGAGTCAGTCAAGGTGCAGTATAGCACTGATGAAACATACAACTTTCCTCTAGTTCTTTAATGCCCCCCCCCAGCCCACTATCATGACCCCAATTATACCTTACAAATCTGGCTAGACCAGGGGATGTACAGGTGAGAGTTGGAAACACAGGACATCCAGGACAGATAAAACCCTCAGGACCAATAATGAGAGTATCGATATCATTGGGGAAGGTGGGAGGAGAAAGGGGGAAACTGATCACAATGATCTACATATAACCCCTTCCCTGGGGGATGGACAACAGAAAAGTGGGTAAAGGGAGACATAGGTCTGTGAAGACAAGAAAAAATAATAATAATTTATAAATTATCAAGGGTTCATAAGGGAGGGAGGGAGGGGAAACGAGGGGAGAAAATGAGGAGCTGATACCAAGGACTCAAGTAGAAAGAAAATATTTTGAGAACGATGATGGCAACATATGTCCAAATGTGCTTGACACAATGGATGTTTGTATGGATTGTGATAAGAACTATATGAGTCCCCAATAAAATGATTAAAAAAACAAAACAAATGTAATGCATTGTTTCATTTTTAAAAAAAGAGCTCCTGACACATGGGATGAAGGAACAGGAATG
>NW_022103920.1:4050430-4051360 GCF_000313985.2 Echinops telfairi | reverse complement strand
CATGGCACCATGCTCTGAGAAAGCTCCTTGAGGCAAGAAATCACGGAGGCTGGCCAGGAACAGCGGCTTAAAGGAATGAGGAAACGCGCTTCCAGTCGGAGCCCCTGACCTTTCACACCGGGGTTTGAAGTAAGAGTCCCTGGGAAGAAAATCCCCACATCACGGTCACTGTTGCGACAGCGGTCTCTGGAGTCTTTGTCTTGGAGCTGAGCTTCCAGTGACCAGAGGGGCTCACGGGCAGGAACAGTCCTCGATGCAGACGGTGGGAGGCACTCTTCAGAGAAAGGGTGGACCCAGTTGCTCTGTGACCTTTCCGATCTTCCCTAAGGCAGGCTGGGAAGGAAGGCATGGCTCACGGCACTGGGGGACGTATGTCCTTCACTCCTGAGAAAGGAGGTCTGCTCCCATGGGATTCTCCTGCCACTCAGGCAGGCCGGCCAAGCTCTCAGCCACTTCCTTCTGCACCGGCCAGCCCCAAGCCCGGAAGAAGGGCACCAGGTTCTTCTGTACTTGCTCAGAGAACTTCTTCACCCACAGGTTCATCTTGCTCACGTTGTCCGTGGGCAGGGCGGAGAAGGTCTGGTAGTCAGCAAAGAGCCGGATGAAGGGCTCCCACCCAAAGGCCTCCTGCAGCTGGAAGAGAGAGCGAAAAGGCAGAGTGAGGCATCGAACCCACCACCACATTAGCATGGCGACCCTGGGCAGAGGGAGACAGGCCACTGCCCAAGGGAGCCCGTGAGTGTATTACAGGGATGTGCTTTCTGGGCCGAGCTCTTCTGCCCCTGTACAGAAGCACAAGCTCACCTTCTCAGCCCCCTTCTGACTCGCAGGTCCAACTCCCTGGTGGGCTAGCAGATGAGGCTAGGGGTGTCAAATTCCTGACCAGAGCTGAGGTGTGAACAGAGCCAATGCCTCCACGGAGTTTGGCTC
>NW_022103920.1:4039575-4049955 GCF_000313985.2 Echinops telfairi | reverse complement strand
GGTCCTGAAGTGCCTGTTGGTGCAATGGTTCAGGTGCTCGGCTGCTAACCAAAGGTGGGAGGTTCAGGCCCACCCAGAGCCACCTGAGAAGGGAGCTCGACAGTGATTTTGCAAAAATCAGCCAAGGAATCCTGTAGATTCCAACTGTGGGCACGCTGGACTGGACTGTGCTCTGCTCTGTCACGCATGGGGTCTGCAGCTCTGGGTCTGGGGCTGCCTCGACAGCAGCGAAGGGCAATAGCCTTGCTTCACGACCTTAACGCCTCCCACTGGGCTAGCTGCTCCTTGCTCCATGCGCTCATTCGGGGTACTAGCAGTTTGAGAGACTCGCGACCAGGCTGGTCACCGAAAATGCCCCCGGTAAACCAGCGTCTCGCTCGGGAACACAGCTCCCAAGACGTGGTGCGGCTCTCACTGGACTCCTAAGACTGAGGGGAGGACAAACAGATGTAGATGAAGTCAACAACAACCAGACATGACCATTCAGGGAACAAGGACATGTCAGGGGGTGCGGGCTGGGGCCGCCATGCAGTCAGAGGGCCCCTGGCTCTGAGCCATTCTTGACCTTGGCCATGTCTGTCAGTCTTACTTTTTTCACCAGACTCTGTTTCTTCTTACTCAGAATCAGGAAGACGTGGGGCCGGTGGCACCACCTTGGTTTTAGAGAAGTACAACCCGAGAGACATGTGTGTGTGTGTGTTGGTGGGGGGGGTTGTTAGGAGGAAGCGGGGTCCGTGGGTGCTACGCAGCTGTGGGGTGTGGGGCCCCAGCCCTCCTCTACCCAGTACCTGCAGGTAGGTCTCCAGGGCCGTCCACACATTCCAGTTGCTGAGAGGGGCGCCCATGCGCAGGTGAGCCTCGATCCTCTTCTTTCGCTCCGACGGCTTCAGCGCAGGGTGGGCGTGGGCCCTGGGGATGCCCAGCACGCTCTCATGCACGTAGACTGACCACAGGTTGCAGGTGGCCTCCGTGGTGTGCGGGGGAAACTCCCAGCCTGGCCGCTGCTGGTTATGGCCCAGCTCGTGCACGGGGCCCCACAGCCCCTTGGTCCGGATGAACGTCTCGCTGGTGAGCTCCTGCACCGACTCCAGGTGGCACATAATGGGGTACCCCGAGTGCATCCAGCCTGGGGAAGGGGGGGCGGAGAGAACAGGGAAGAGGTGAAGCGAGAGACCCACCCGAGCCCACCGGACTCCTCCCCACTGGGTGACGGCCCAGATCATCTTCCAGCGTCTCCTGGCTGACTAGGTGGACACTCTCTGTGGCTCAGCCAGGAACGGAGGGCCTTCTCCCCGCTCTGGCCCTGAACCCTATGCGCACCCCCCACCCCCCCACGCAGTCTTTCTTGCTATCAGCTAGCGCCCTCCTTTCCACAGGAGCCTGAGCCCCCACGGCCTGGGGCTGGGCTGCAGGCAGGGCTCTCCCTTTGGCCCTGTTCACCTGGGGTCCAGAGCAAAGGCCTCCACGTGGAAAGCCGAGTCCCTTATGGTTTTCTGATGCTCCTTGTCCCTGGAAACCGCTCTGTGCTCAGCGGAGGCCTCCGGATGGACGCACTCCCGGAGTCTCCTCCCACTCTCTCCCTGGGCCACACTGGCTGAGGTCTCCTCCCCTCCAACCCTTCATTGGCATCTGTGAGCCTTTTATTATCAGCGTTAATGCTATTATTACTAGCAGCTTAGCTGGCTCTACCACCCTGGGAAATCTCATCTTGCAGGTTTGCAAGACTCCCCTTCTCTCATGCCAGTCCCTTTTCACCCTCAGCAACGTCTCTCTCTCTCTCTCTCCTTTTCTGCCTTCTCTTTCCCTCCCTCTCTTTCACTGCTCTCTGGGTGAAGCTTGGCAGAGCAAACCCGTCTTCCACGGAACAAGCCAGGCAATCTTTGTTTCCTGCCACGGACTGCAATTCCCACAATGCAACAGCACCCGCCCCACCTCCTCCCTGGGTTCTCGGCCCCAGCCAGCTTCCTTTCCCATGCCTGCTTCCTGCCTTTTCTACTGCGTCTGGGGAAATGCTGCCCTGGGAGCTGGATTGTAGCCGGTGCCAAAGTGCTGTGCTGGTTCCCACCTGGGTGGCATTGTCCCGGACAGACCTATCCATGGTTGGGCTGACGGGTCCAATGGAAGAGTGCAGTTTCCAGGCCTAGGCACTACCAGTCCCTAATGGATCAGGGAGCCAGGCCTTTCTAAGAAGTTCCCATCCATATCCCCTCTCTCGCCCTCCCTTTTGCCAGGCCCTTGGAAGGTGCCATGTCTTGCGGAGTGGTGTCTGAGCGTCCTTTAGTTGCCCCTGCCTCGGGCAGTAGACACATGCTTTGGTTCCTTTTCCCACTTCCCCAGGACAACTGCTTTTCTCCTATTGGGCATCCAGCAAAGGCAAAGCCTAATGGCAATGTCCAGCATGGACAGAGCGCCTCCCCCCAGGCATGTACCTGCGGAGATCTGCACATCGGCCACGATCCTCTCTGGCCGGCAGAAGGGGAAGGGCTGGGCGCCCAGCGTAGCCACTGCGGCCAGCATGTCATCCCAGAGGCGTAGCAGGGGCTCAGGGTCCTCCAGGGAGCACAGGCTTGTGGTGGGCACTGTTAGGATGATGTTGTCCGTTGCCAGCTCCCCCCAGGGTGCAGGGCTCCCCTGAAGGCACCTCCTCCACTCCTCCTTCGAAGTGTGACCTGGGAATTGTACCACGAAGGGGCTATGCAGTGAAGCTGGTCTCCACACCCTGTTCCCAGCCCTGGACCAGGTCTGATGTCTATGATCATAGGGAGTCTTGTATTCCTGGCCATGGGGCATCTCACATCCCTGGTCACAGAGCACCCCACATCCCTGGATGCATGGGGCCCTGTATTCCTGGACATAGTGCCCCACATCTGTGAACACAGGGCATCTTTATCCATGGGCACAGTGTCCTGTATCCCTGAATGCAAGGTACCCATATATAGGGCCAGAGTTGCATATCCCTCAAAATAAGCCTTTCATATCCATGGACACAAGATGCTCATGTCCCTGGTCACAAGGTATCCCATATCCCTATCCCAGAACAGGGTGTCCCATATCGAGGGACACATTGTTCAATACCCCTGGTCACAGGCTGTCCTGTGTCCCTGATCACAGGGCATCCTGTATCCCGGGTTACAGCTTGTCCCGTATCCCTGGTCACGGGGCAACTTGCATCCCTGGCAGTAAGTCCTGCATTTCTGCCCTGACAGGTCATTTTCCTTCTGTCCGCAGCCCGGCCCTTCCCCTGCTCCATAGCCAGCTCAGCCCTGTGGAGGGCCCATCCCTGTGAGCCTCGACTCAGCCCTGGTCCCCACTCACCCCGCCTGTAGCGAGGGGCTGGCACAACCCCTCTGAAGTTGATAGGCACAGGCCCCAGAGAGCTGCCCCTGGGCACAATGACATAGAGCAGGCCTCCCCAGAGGCAGGGGATGGTGATCTGGGGCTGGTCCACACAGCAGTGCTGGGTCACCACGGGCGCACGGCACAGCTTCGTGGCATGGCTCAGGTCATCTGTATGGCAGCCCACCTGCACCTGCAGGGAGACCCACCTGAGCAGGCAGCAAGAATGGCCCTGGGGGCTGTGCTGTGTGGGTGCAGGGCACATGGACAGAGTGCATCATGGGACCTCACTTCTGCAGTCCTTCCACTGAGAGTAGGACTGTTTATGGCAGTGCCCCAAGTCCCCACCAGCTGTTTCTGGGGCTTCCCCAGGTCCGGGCCAGATTGCTGTCTGAGTGAGGGGACTAGGGTTGAGGTGGCCCTTTGTTGGGCACTGGCCCTGGGCCTGAGCCATGCAGTGGTTCTATGAGGGCGTGAGCCTGAAGAGACTGTTGTCCTCACTGGACAGAGGGGCAACGGCGGAAGCTGTGCCCTGGCCGGGGAGATGGAGGACGGGGTCCGTTTTGACTTTCGCAGAGTCCAGCTTCCGGGCTGGGGTCTTGGTCCTCGGAGACTTCGCTGCATGGTTTGTAAAACCATGCATGGGCAGGATGCCACCACCTCACAGTGCTAGGGGCTTCCTGTTCGGATGCTAGCCGTTCCCCCCTGTCCCACGGCATCCTGTGGAATGGAACTGACTTGGTGACAGCGGGTTTGGGCTCGCCATCAACCAAGTCTGCTGCCATCAGGATGGTCCTGACTTAGCGAGCCTGGAGAGGGTTTCTGAGTCAGTATATCTTTACGGAAGCAGGCAGCCTCCTCTTTCTCCCGAGGAGTTCCTGGTCGGTTGGAACCACCCACCTTGTGCTCAGTGGCTGAACCTCCAATCCACAGAGCCACCAGGACCCCTTTGGTTGCTGGTAACAGTGCGGCTGCTAGTGGGAGCCCTGGAGGCACAGATTGGGCTGTGAACTACAAGGACAGCAGTTCAAAACCACCAGCTTCTCCAAAGGAGAAAAATGAGGCTTTGTAATCCTGTCAACATGGACTGTCTCAGAAACCCACAGGGGCAGTTCTACCCAGTCCAGAAGGGCCGATGGCAGGGAGTTTGGGTTTTGGAAGGCACACAATGGGGATCTGACCACAGGTACCTCAGAAGAAAGGCCCGATGATCTACTTCCGAAAGTCCAGTCTTTGAAGACTGCTTGGCATTCCCTGACTCTACGCTGACCCCACCTGGGGGTCACTGGGAGTCGAGGCCCTCGCCCTGGGGGTGGGTCTGGGGAGCCCAGGTGGCCCTGCTGGGTACTGGAGCAGGTCATCCGCAGGAGGATACAGTCTTGTGGCTTTGGGAGGTGCTGGAGGGGTGGGGGCGGGCGGTGGTGGTGGTGGCTCTGGCTTTACCCTCAGGCCGGCAGACGTGGCTGCTTCTGAGAGAGAGACCTCCACGCTGTGTCCTTCTGGGAGGTACAGCCCTGTGCTCAGCCAGGACTCCCCGCTGCCTGCCAGAGACCAAGAGAAGGTTAAGCTCCCACATTGGTGAGGCCCCCTCTCCCCCTGTGCCCAAGAAGGACAGCTTCTCCCCGCCCCCCACTTTCATCCAAGTGTCCTGACTCACCCCTCCATCCCCTGTGGAGGAGTACTGCTGGCCTCCTTGCCACCTGCCTGGCCCCGTCCAGCTGCAGGTCCCTGGCCCCTGCGCTCCCACACACCTGGGTTGGTCCCGTTGATTTCCACGGTGATGGGGTACTCCACCGGACACTGGCAAGTGCCATTGCCCAGCCCCTGGGTCAGCTGGGAGCAGTCTGTGCCCGAGTGGGCCAGCACCGTGGCCAGGCAGAGCAAGGAGGCCTCTCGGGAGTCCCTGGCCACGGGGTTGCTTTTGCTCACGGCTGGGAGGCTGGCCTGGCATAGCATCTTCCGGAGCAGGCGGTGCAGGGAGGCGTAGGCCGGGGTACCCCCAGCGGGGATCTGCAGAAAAGCCTTAACATCCAGGTCCAGCCGGGCCAGCCAGCTCTTGTCCATGCTGGAGGCCTCCTGGAAGGCGGACAGTGCCCTGCGGAAGTGGTAGCCCCTCGTCTTGGGGGTGGGTGTTGGGAAACAGCCCTGTGGGAGGGTCTGCGGCATGATGCTGAGACCCATGGTGTTGAGGATGAGGTTCCCAGGGAAACTGGCCAGAGCAGAGCGGCCTGGGTGCTGGGAGGCCCACCACCAGCTCTGACCCCCAATCAGCAGCCCCCCACCCTCGGCCACAAACTCCTGAAGTTCTCGGGGCTCCTGGCCCCCATAGGCTTTACAGCAATAGACACTCATTTCCCCGGACAGCCGGGACTCCAGGCTGCAGGCCAGGCCCCCCGCGGACAGCAGGGGACACAGGTTCTTCAGATCTGTGTTCACCCCCACCTTGCCCGACTGGTCCCTGGACAGCCAGCGCATGGCGTTGAGCAGGAAGGGCCCCATTTTGGGAGCGCAGAGCAAGCCCTCGTGGGCGGCCAGCACCACCCGGCCTCGGCCATAGTGGGCAGCCGCCAGGAAGCAGCCGAGGTTGGGGTCCAGTCCCACGGGGAAGGCCAGCGCTCCGTGCACCAGCAGCTGGGAGGGGACTCCTCCGGTCCGGATGTCCAGCTCCAACAGCCCTTCCAGGAGTGCTTGCTGGTCACCACTGAAGTCCTCACTGCACCTGGAGGGAGGGAGGGAGGCGGGACAGAGGGGCCTTGGTTGACTTGAGTTTTAGCACTCAATACTGCATCTTATCAAGTCCCTAGTGGTGCACTGGGTTAAAATTGGGCTGCTAGCTATAAGGCCAGTGGTTCAAACCCACCAATGGCTCTGCAGGAGAAAGAGGAGGCTGTCTGATCCAGTAAGGAGCTACAGCCTGGGACACTCTATGGGGCCGCTCTTCCCTGTCCTGTAGGGTCTCTGAGTCAAAATCGACTTGAAAGTGGAGGACCTGCTTGCCCTGGAGTCAGTTCTGAGTCAGTGGCCCGAGGCAGGGCATGAGGCTGGTGATCTTGTCGGGAGCAGACAGACAGCTTCTTTCCAGCGGAGCATCTGGTGGGTCCCGAGCACTGACCTTTGGGTATGAGCCTCATGCTGAACCCGCTGCTCCACCAGGGCTCTTGTGCTGAGTCGATTGGCCTTGTCAACCCTAATTGACTGGATCTCCCCTTGCTCCCCGCCCCCTGAGAATTGTGCTGCTTTGAAAGCAATCACCTGGGAGCGGGGAAAGAACCTCACAGATAGAAGGTTTAACAAGATATTGTTAATAATATTGATACCAGGGGGGTAGGGGGAAGGTGCGGGGAGAGAGGGGATCAACATATAACGCCCCATTCCCCCAGGGGGACGAACAACAGAAAAGTGGGTGAAGTGAGAGTGTGGTCTGTGTAAGACATGAAAAATAAAAAAGATAAGTTATCAAGGGCTCATAAGAAAGGGAGGGTGAGGGGTGTGGGCCATGAACTGATACCAAGGGCTCAAGTAGAAAGAAAATGTTTTGAAAATGATGATGGCGACATATGTACAAACATGCTTGACACAATGGATGTATGGATAAGAACTGTGAGAGTCCCCAATAAAATGATTAACAAACAAACAAACAAGAGATTGGTGTTGATGTCATTTCTTAGGATGGGCTGTGTAAATACAGACTGTATCTTTCTTTAACCACTTCCCCTCCCCCCACCGCACCAAAAAAATCCCTCCAGATCCCTCGTCCCTCGAACCAGAATGGGAGTCGGAGCGGCTTATGAAAAGAGGAGGACAAGCAGCAGTGAGACGGACTTGGAGTCTTTAAGGACAAACCGGGTCACCTCAGAAAGAAGGGAAGCAATCCCCGGTCTGCGACCAAAGAGCCAACAACAACCTGAAGACACGGCTGAGCAGCGGGGGCAGTAAAGGAAGGACGAGGCACCACCAGAATGCCCAGGCGTGCAGGACCATGTGTCCTGCAGACGGTTCCAGTGCACAGTGGGTGCAGAAATTGTGGACAAGGAACTAACCCTCTACATAAGTCTTCCCCCAATACAATAACCATATTTACAAAGACAGTTTTGTAAAGGGCCTCGGTAGTGGTAGGGAACACTCAGTATGGGGGGGCCAGCTCCTGAGCTTACTAGACCGGAGGTGGGTTTATAAACATTCCTGGACACGGCCGAGCCGGGGAGAGGGTCCCTGTGTGGGCTCTGCAGCTGGCTGTCCAGCCCAGTCCTGCTTCCCACCTGCGTCGAAGAGCTGAGCCCAGCGGGGAGAGCAACCCTGCCCTTACCATTCCTTTATTTCTTCCTGGGGGCGTCCGGGAAGGCGGCATTCTCACCTTGTCTTAGATGGTGCCTGATGTGTGCCTAAGAAGTTTCCCACACACGTCCACGAGTGTTTGAAACCTCTCGGTCTACCAAGAGCATTTATGGGACGAGCCCCTTGGCATGCAGGCAATTCTAAGCCTGTAGTGATCCGACAGGCCTCCTGTCAACAGGGACGGTCTCAGAACCCACAGAGGGTGGCCGTGAGTCATCACTGACTCGGGCGCAGCGAGTTAGTGCCACAGTGCACAGACGCACACCACCATCCTTTCTGTTTGGTGATGCGTCCTCAAGGTTACTGCCACCCCTGGCGGCTGTGGAATGGTGCAGCTGTAGACATGGGTGTAGCGTCCGTACCTTCTTAGCAGTGAGGCTGTCTTGACCCCGTCATTGTTGCTGCTAGTTTTCCTACAGCTAAGCATTGGGTCCGCCACCCACTTGCCTATGGTGGATTTCAGGGGGCTTGCATCTGACTCTTGGACACCCATGCACAGCAGAATAAAATCTCACCTTGTCCTTGCCCAGTGGGGCAGACACTGCATATTTTAAATGCCCTCCAACCTGGATTGCTCGCTTTCCAGGCACAACGGGACCATAGCCCACGCCGCAGTGATCCGATGAGTTTCCACTGGCAACACGCGGGGAGAGAGTGCCAGGCCTGTTTCCCCAGGTGGTCTGGAAGCACAGTGGGGGCCAGGCTGACCCATCTGGCTTGATGCACATCCTCCAATAGAGGAGTCAGGTCTCAATCCCACCCTATCCCTGTGCTGGTGGCTTAGTGGTTACACGTTGGGCTGTGACCTGCAAGGTCAGCAGTTGGAAACCACCAGTCGTTTCGGGAGAGAAAGACGAGGCTTTCTATTCCAGTAAGCAGTTACCGTCTCAGAAACTCACGGGGTTCTACCCTGTCCTACAGGGGCTGTGCTATCAGACTGTCTGTGTTGACTATTGGCGGGGTTGGCACGGCTGCCAGGCCTTCATAACACTCGCCTCTGTCCTTCTGATTGGGTTTGAAACTCCCCGTGGTGAAAGGTTCCAATAACAAATCCAACACAACGCATGCCCCAAGTCGGAGATGGGGGAGGTGTCGGTGTGGTGCGTGGAGAAGAACTGCTTTGTTGGCTGGTGAGGGACACATTTGGTAGTTCACAGGAATCAGACATCCGGAAGTCCCTTGGTGTTCCCCATAAAATCAACCCAGCATGAATCCGATCCACCCAAAAGTCTCCCAGTGCGTCACCTCACCTCCCAACCTCTACAGTGGGGAGCACTTCCGGGCACCCTCAGCTCAGGGCTAAGGGCTTGGGCAGGTGGAGGCAGGGCTGAGGGACAAAGGACAGGGTCAGGGCAAGGGACAGAGTGACAGGGTTATGTCCCAGGGACCGGACCTAAGTAACTAGGGTAGGACATTGGCAGGGCTGAGCCACATCCCACATAATGTGTGCAGGGGGAGGGGTGGTCATTCAATCTTTGGCTCAGCTGGAGTTTGACTCCCCATCCGGGGAACAACCTTCACTCACCTGCTGTGGAGAGGGATCTTGGGCACCTTCTTCGAGACCTTGAACCGGCCTTTGTCCCCATACGTGTCGGTGAAGTACACCCCGGCCACACTTGTCACTAGATTCCCAGGGAATTCGGACAGGACCTTGTCATGGCTGTGCTGGGTGGCCCAGTACCAGGCCTGGCCCCCGATGAGCAAGCCCGCTCCACGCTTCACAAACCGGAGCAGCGTCTCAGCCATGGTGCTGCTGTAGGCGTTGGTGCAGTAAACTCCCCCGGCCTCTCCTGGTTCTGCCTCGGCCTGGGCCTGGACCCCAGCCTCCTGAAGGATGCTGACCAGGGGTGCCAGGGATGGGTGCACCCCGACAGGAGCCCCGGGGCTGAGGCACAGCCAGTGCACCGCATTTACCAGGAATGGAGCCAAGCCGGAGGCCACCAGGTAGCCCTCATGGGCCACCACCACCAGGCGGCCCCGACCGTAGGAAGAGGCGGCGATGAGGACTTGGCCCTGGCCGTTCACCATCACGGGGAAGGCGGCCTCGCCGATCAGCAGCAGTTCGCAGGGCACGGGCGTTTGGGGGACATCCCAGCTTGTCACTCCATTCATGAGCTCCTGGAAGGCAGCTGCAGGAGTCGCCATGGGTCCGGTTTCTGCAAAGAGAAACAGATAGTCAGCTTGCTGGACGTGTACAGGGGAGGGTGGGCTTACATCACCCCATCCCAACAAGTACTCAGCACACCCCTGGCACAGGCAACAAATACCCTGTTCAAACACAGGGTGCTGCAGGCAGAAGAGCGGGCCCCTGAGAATTTCAGAGGGGTGGACGTTGGACAAGTCCGTAGAGAAGCAACACTGAGACCCAAATTCACTCCGGTGAGTGAGTGTTGACTTACAGTGACCCTATGGGGGCAAGGTAACCCCAACCCCCTCCTGTGGCTTTCTGAGACTGTCACTCTTTAGGCGTCGAAAGACCTGTCTTCCTCCCGTGGAGCGGCTAGTGGTTTTAAACTGCTGACATGGCAACTAGCAGCCCAACTCGTAACCACACTGCCACCAAGTGATCACTGTTAGGATGGAAAGAATGCCAGGGGTGAGAGGAGAGGGGCCACGTGGCAGGCTGGGGACGAGAGGCGTCTGGGAACAGGTGACTTCAGATTGACACCTGCACTGCTGGGCAGAAGGGCCTTCCTGCCAGCTCCGCAG
>NW_022103920.1:4036749-4038416 GCF_000313985.2 Echinops telfairi | reverse complement strand
GCCGGCTCGCGGTCACCTGGGATTGGCGGCACTCCGCGGGGCTTCCAGGATTGGTCGTGATCAGCTGGGGAAAGAGGCGAGGTGGGGCCCGGAAGTCTCTCCTACCTATGGCCGCCGCTTGGACCCTCCCACCTGGGCGAGGCCAAGGCCTTCTTCTGGGACTGGGCCACCAGGGAAGGATTGGGCTGAGGGGTGGGGTGGCTGGAGAGGCGGGGCAATGGCCACATCCCTCCCTCCTCCCTCCCTCCTGCTTCTTTCCCCTGCCCCTCCCTCTTCCCCTGCCCCTGCTCCGTTTCTCCCCCAGAGTCCCTCTGTCCTGCCAGCTGTACCTGGGCCTTACCAAAGCCGGATCTGCGGGGCTGTGTCCTGGGCGGGCGCGGCTGACGCTCGGTCACGGTGCCTCCTGGTGGCCAGCACCAGGCCTGGCACGGTCGGCCAGGAACAGAAAGGATAGGGCTAGGACAGGCTACGTGGAAGTCCTGCCCCGGATCTTCCTGCAGGAAGCTGGCGTGTTTGGTCTAGGCACAGACCTGCCCTGGCCGGTGCCAGGACAGCAGGCTCTGGGGAGGTGGCTGTGCAGTCAGTCTGGTGACTGGGCCCTGAGGCGTGGCCAGCATCCGCCCAGCTCCGCTCAGCAGGGAGAAGAGCCTTTGCTCTTCTGGGGCGGAGGGGTGGTGGTGGGGTGGTGGTCAGGAGAGGACAGGCAGGTGGGTGGTGACTACAGACAGGGGCCTCTGGTCCCTTCATCCCAAGTCCCCATTGGGGCAGCACCTGGCCTTGGAGTTGCATCATCTCACTGTCTGTACAGTTGCCAGACATCCGAACCCAAGTCCCAGCTGGCTTTTCAGCACCATTTAAAACCATCCTCCTCCCTGAAGCCCTCGGGAGGGGAGCCCCCAGCCGTGGGTTGGGAGTCCCTCAGAGGCAGGCGCCTGGTCATCCTCATGTGTTAGCTTCCTCTGGTCTTTTTCCTGGACCAAACCCCAGCTTAAGCTGCTCACTGCAAGGTCAGCAGTTAGAATCCACCAGCTGCTCCTTGAGAGACAGGCAGGGCCTCTTTACTCTTAAAGAGCCGCAGTCTCAGAAACCCACCGGGAAGTTCTCCCTGTCCTACAGGGTCACCAGACCCCCCCAGCTCAGTGACGCAGTCCCAGCTCAGTGACCCAGCCCCAGCTCAGTGACCCAGTCCCAGCTCAGAGACCCAGCCACAACCCAGCAACCCAGGCCCAGCTCAGTGACCCAGTCCCCAGCTACCCGAGAGGGAGCTTTCCTGGCTTCCTCCAGTGCAGACTCAGAGACCCTGACAGCCCTTCCTTTCTCATGCATCTCCTGAGCCAACCCAGCGCGCTTCACCCAGAGGGCAGCTCCTCACTTTCAAGCTCTGGTGATGTTCTGTTTGCGAGTGGCATCATGGGCACTAACACACCGACTCCCACCTTCACGAATCACATCCTGCACCCCTGCAAGGAACCGCTACAGGCGTTTCTGTTACAATGGGCCCAGAAACTCACAGGGAGTCATGGGAACGTACAGAAATGTGTGCCCACTGGCTCCTCTGTTGGGGCGCCAATTCATTGAGGATGCTCACTGAGTTAGTTAATTGTGCCCGCCTGGCCGATAATCACATGTGGTGCTAATTGAAAGGTGGAGGGATAAATGGGTGGTGA
>NW_022103920.1:4012438-4035201 GCF_000313985.2 Echinops telfairi | reverse complement strand
GGGTTCCCGTTGTTGTCAGGTGCTGTCGAGTCGGTTCCGTGCAGAGGGACCCCATGAACAGTTGAACCAAACACCGCCCAGGCCTGGGTCAGCGTCACCGTTGCATGTGCTCGAGCCCAGGGCTGCAACCACTGGGTCAGTTCACCCGGCGAATCGCTTCTCTCCTCTGCTCTCCCAAACACGATGTCCTTCTCCTGGGACTGGCCTCTACTGACCCTGTGTCCCAAGTATGTGAGACAAAACCGCACCATCCTTGCCTCCAGGGAGCACTGGGCAGACGTTTTCCAAGGCAGATTGGCCTGCTCTTTTGGCACTCCGTGGTACTTTCAATAGTCTTGCCCAGCACCTTTGTTCAAGGGCATCCAGTCTCCCTCGGTCTCCTTATTCAATGTCCACTCTGACACGTAGGCGAGACGACTGAGCACAAGAGAGGGAAATGCCCCTGAGGTAGGAGAGGGTTTCACATTCGGGAAACAGGCAGCAAGCCCAGGCTGTCACCTGGGAGGCAGGGCCCTCGGTGGAAATTCAGCGGGGTCCCATCAGTACAGGTCTGTGACTTGGGGCCTGGGGCCCTCTGACCACTCTGTGTGGGGGCTGTGCTGGTCGGAATTGAACAAGCATCAGTGAAATGGGTTAGTTGTGACGGGAGGTGAGGTCCCACCCTCTGGCCAGCAGGGCTCGCAGGGCTCCGAAGCGGTCACCCTCACAGTTCTGTTGTGATGTGGAACCTTAGGGTAACCACACACAGTTCAGGGATGGGAAGGGGTACAGGGGTCGGGGTGGGGGGAGAAGCAGCAGAGGCAGGCATCCTGTGAGCAGTCGGGTGGAATGGCCATCAGAAGGGCACCTGGGTTTCTGGCTTTGTGACTGGGGAGCACCATGGGGCTGACCTTGATCTCAGGGCCCATGTTCCATTCACAAAGGAAACACAGGCTCTCCCTGGAAAGTACACTCAGGCTAACCTTCTCAGAGGCCGGAGGCCTGAGGCATGCAGGAACAGCCAAGCATTCCAAGGACTTGGAGCCTAGCTCCTGGAAGCTGGCCAGGGTCTGCCTTTGGAATGCACCGGCCTGGAACAAAGGAGAGGCCTGCTGAGGTAACTCTTTCCTAGCCAGAGGGGCTGGGGCTGCTCAGTTAGGAGACCAGTGCAGCCCACCTAAGACAGGCTGGTGGCTTAATGGATGGCAGGGTCTTGGCAGGAGCTGGCAAGAAGGGGGCAGACTTAGTCTTCAGGAAGGAGAAATCCTTGTCGGTCTCCTGCAGAGCTGTTGGTGGTGTTGAACGGCTGACCTTGTACTTAGATCTTCAGGAAGCAGCTAACAGGGGTTAGTGGCAGTTTAATCCTGAGAGGGACTGCATGCAGAGGCTAGTGGAGACAGGACACGGAGCCTCATGTGGGTATGGGCTGACTCTATGCTAGAAACACGAGACTTATGGAAGCAGAGACCAGGCCCTGCAGTCACTCAGGTTGGCTGGGCTGTTCCCACATTTGTGTCCCCATCCGGGACCAGCATCCGTCCTCTCTGATCCCCTTCTCTGTTGGTGTTGAGCCCTAAATTTAACTCAGTGTAACCCCCTAGGCTCCTTCCGTCGCGGTCTGCTTTCCCTCACAGGAGTCCTGGAAAGAACTACCCACACTCTAATCTGGGATGAGCCCTTCTCCGGGAATTCTGGGGTATGAGTCACAGAACAGGTTCCAGGTTCATGATTTGCAACGATGATGATCCAGAGCAGGTGTCCACAGCTGTGGTGGCCATGGAAACCCTGGGCAACCAACTCCAACCTTGGGGAGCCAGTGTGTTGACAGCCGGTCCCCGCTGCTGGACTCTGAAACCCAACTCCATGGTGCCCAGAGGGTCCCCTAGGGATCCCAGGCAGACTGTCCCTAGGAGGCAGGGAGTCTTCTGGTGGGTGATAGTGGCTCCAGGCCCCCCAGAGGTGTTACTAAAGCATTCTTAGACCTGCCCTGTAAGGTCACCTCCTTCCCTCCCTCCCTCCCTCCCTCTGGCACTCTCCCAGCCCTCTCTGGCTTCTCCAGTTGGCCTCACAGCTCCTTCCCCTGTTGCATTCTGGGAACATTGAATCCTATCTTGGCTTCTAACCCAAGGACTGTTCTAGTTTTCTCTCCTAACACCCAACCACTCATGTTTATTTATCAAGCTTATTGTAGTGGGGGCAAGGAGCTTGCGAGCATTTATGTTTCTGTCCTGCACTTAAGGCACCTTGATTCATACTCCAGCGTGTTCTTTTTCTCAAGGGGCAGGGTCTTGCGTGCTTCTCCATTTGAAGCGATGGATCTAGCGCTTGCTGCTTCTCATGACATGGGGGTGAGTGGGGGGGGGGCGGCACTAGCAGTATTCATAGTTTCCTCGGGTGCATTTATAAATCTCACCTGCGCCTGCTTCTCCTCCTCCTTCTCCGCCACCCATAAGCCTATTTTCTCTTTTGGGGTCATAATTGAGGGGGAGCTAGTGACATTCCACAGCTTTGAATGCTACCACCACCATACCAGATGTCCCTTCCTCCTTCAGGAAAAAATGAGACCCCCCCACCTCCACATCATGGGGTGGTTTGTTGAGCGGCCCCGTCACGCGGATCTGAACCCACTAGGGCCTGGTGAGTCTCAAGAGAGCTTGGTTGGACTGCTTCTCCGTCAATGGGAAGACACCAAAGACCTTTTTATTTGAGTTTATTAAAAAATTTTTCAAAGTCATACATGCACAAGGTAAAAAATAATTAAATAGTACAGGGCGTAAAATGAAAAGCAGAGGTTCCCACCCAATTCTTGTTTTCCTTCTTAAACCTTTCGATCTGATTCCTAGAGGCAATGCCTTTTCACTGTGTCTATTTTTGGATCTTCTGGGAACTAACTCCCTAACTTCCAGTCATGTGCGTGCAATGGTCCTTTCTTGGTGATCAGAACTCAACGATCCTTCAGGATTCTCCAATGACAGAAGACAAGGATGGAAATCACTCACTCTCTAGCCACCTCTCCTCTGCATCTCCTTCTCGGAGGTCATAACAGACGGGTCCTAATTTTTTCTAAAACTTCCGTTGGTTTCATGCCTTATTTGGATCCTGGAGTTCTTGTTCCAATTCCCCCTTAGGCCTATCTCGTCATCCCCCTTTGAAGGTCCAAGTAGCCCTTCTCGTTCTCCTCTTCCCGACTCATTCTTATCCCCATTCTGCCTTGTTTCCCATATTTTGTCAGCATTCATGGCGTCCACGGTCCGCTCGGATCCAGCAGCTAAGCCTTCACTCTTTTCCTGTTGGCAGATCAGAACCGCGGATCAGGAGATACCCGGGGAGATGTGGGCAGGCTTTGGTACCAACACATACTAAGCACACGATCATGGCGATGTAAATCCTGTTTACGGAAATCCTGGGCCAGACTAGAGACTCTTCTCGCACCCGACTGGAAAGCAAAGGTGCCCACTACCAAGGTCAAATCAAGTCTCTCCTTATAACCCCCTTAAAATGTCTCATTCTGTTCCTGCTTGGCGACATCTGAATCTTGTCTTTCTCTTTTGTTGGCTGAGGGATGTGTGTCATCCACCGTCCCAAGCAATCCTGCCTCCCAACGATACCATCGAAGGCCAAGAACACGAACTCTTTCCCGAGCCTTGGAGCCTGTGCATTCTCCATCAGAGATGGGTCCGCAGGACGACGGCCCTTCTGGAGGGAGGCAGCCTATGTGAGCGCCACTGTCTGCTGGATCCCAATGCCTTCTTCTTTTCCGCTCCTCTTCCTTGTTTTGCTGGGGGCGTTCCTCAAGGTCTTTCCCAACAAGGGTGTGGGGGAGGTCGCTGTCTGAGAATCAGCATGCCCCCAAATGCACCTGTTTGCACTCTCTCCCCTCTCAGTGTTTGGCTCGTTCTGGGATTCTGGGTCCAAGAACATCTCCCATACACTGTTCTCAGCTTCTGCTCCGTTGGCTTGTAGCATGTGCGCTGCTGGTGGGCCGTCTGCCGCCAGGCTTGTTCCTCATTTGTTTTGTAAGAGAGCTCGTCGGGATGGCATTTTTGTTGCCTCCCCTCCCTCATCGCCCCCACCCCTTTTGCGGGCACTTGTTATATCCTCACACACTGTCTTTAAAGTTCCACGATGGATGTCTCTGTTCTTCCTTCTTCCTTTCTGTTTCTTTTTGTTCTAGAGCAGTGGTTCTCAACCTTCCTCATGCCGCGACCCTTTCATACAGTTCCTCATGTGGTGGTGACCCCCAGCCATAAAATTATTTTCGTTGCTACTTCATCACTGTCCTTTTGCTACTGTTATGAATCGGGTGACTCTTGTGAAAGGGTCATTCGGGCCCCAAAGGGGTCGCGACCCACAGGCTGAGAACTGCTGCTCTAGATTGTGAGAGGGTCCCTGATGCTATGTTCCAGTCGGCCTACTGAAGACCTTTTGCCCTCCACAGAGTTCTTCTCCTTAGCGTCTACCCCTTCTTTGTAACATCTGTTTGTGTTTTGCAAGCACGTCTTGAAAATCCTTCCGAAGACAGAGTTGGCATTTTAAGTTATTTATTTGGTCTCTATGTTAATCCTGTGTGCTGTGGAGTTTATCACCATCTTCCAACCCCTGACACGGCCCACACCCCCCACCTGTTATTTTCCTGACACCACTCCCATGCCCAAGACTGTGAGGGTGACCATTCACATTTAAGATTCACCGGCACGTGTGGCTAGAGCAGGTGGCTGGTGTGGGGTTGTCGCCATCACTGAGTCTGTGTGAGCTCCCTCTTCGGACAAAAGCACTGGGTATCTACTGGGGTGCTTCCGCTGTCGGCAGACGATGAACTGATGGGCTCAAGGGGGGTGGCAGTTAACGTCATGAAAAAAAATCGGACTTTTATTCTGGAGTGCCAACTCCTACCTCTTCTCAGGCTCTTCATTCCATTTCGTTGTTAGGAAACAAGAACATGTTGACTGGCACCGATAGCAGGCTGCCCGTCCTGTGCGCACATGAGTGGGGGAAGAATGGGAATGCCAATGACCAACTGGCATATCTCTTCAGTGGACAGGGTTTTGGGGATCGCAAGGCTGTCTGGGCAACAGTGTTCAGATGAGCTAAGATTCTGGCTGAAAGACATCTCCTCCGGTTCAATGGCCATCATACTCCACCCACGCTCTCTCCTCCGTTTTCTCTGCTGAGACACTTGTGTTTGTGCTGCGCTGTCTTGACTTCCATTTCAGTGGGGCCTGGGGAGGAAGGAGAAGCAACCTCAAATTTCCAGTCCATCATCTTACATTAAACGACCTCCTGGAGGCTCTTAGCAGGGGTGTGGCTGGGACAGCTTTACATTTGCCAAAGATCGCCCCCCCCTGGGCCCCCCCCATGTCCACACTGTTTGTGCAGAGATTCAAGAGGGCCAGGATGAGACCAGGTTATTGTTCTGATAGGTTGAGGGGCTACCTTCCCATGTGAGAACATGCAGTGGTGGGATTTTAGGGAGTCAAGGCAGCTTTACCAAAAGAGCCCATCATGAAAATCCCACAGATGAGTAGAAGGCTTTTGTGGTGCCCAGGAAGGATGGTCTCTTAACAGCTGGGGTGATGCTAAATAGCTCCCCACAGTGCAGCCAACTAGGGAGGGCCCTTTAGGGTCCCGCCTGACATTCATCCTCTGGCTGCATCTGGGATCAAACTTGCTCAGGAGTCAAGTACAAGAGGGGGCTGTCAAGACCACACACAGGCCCTCTGCTTTCTAGCTGGTCTCTCAGCAACCAGCAGGCTTCTTTGGGCCCTGGAAGCACAGCACTTAACTCACTCACTCGCTGGCAACTCCATAGGACAGGGCAGAACTGTCCCTGTGGGTTTCCCAGGCTGTCCTTCTTGACAGGAGCAGAAAGCCCCATTTTTCCTCCTGGTTTTGAACTGCTGACGTTCTATGACCCCTCGGACACCAGGGCTCCTAAACAGTTGCTAAGGCCACTCATCTTCTAACCAGAGGGCCTGGGTCCAGATCCAAGACCGAGGCCTGAGGGGAACTCGACCTTGGGGCTTTGCCGTCATCGCGATCCGCGTCAGCTCTCTCGTTCATAAAACAGGGAGATGGGCGGCTTCTGCTGCGTGAAATGACTGATTACGGAGATGAACTGAGACCATCTAGGTGAAGCCATCCGCACACCAGGAGGTGCCTACTCGGCACTGCCAGGAAAAGGAGGAGCTGGGGAGGTCACGCAGCGTGACGTGTGGTTACACACGTGCACACAGAGCTGCTCACTGGGAGGTTGGAGGTTTCACGTCCACCCACAGGTCACCCTGAGAATCTCCAGACACACAGTAGGGTCACAAGGAAGGGACGAACCTGCCAGGGTGCAGTATACCACCAAACACAAAACTTTCTTGAATGCTTCCTCCCCCACCCCCTGCCACTATCATGACCCCAGTTCTACCTCACAAATCCTGTTAGACCAGAGTATGCACATGGGTACAGATAAGAGCTCTCCACACACGGAACCCAGGACAGACAAACCCCCAGAAACAGTAATGGGAATAGCGACACCATGAGGGAGGGGGAGGGGGAAGGGGAGAAAGGGGGAATTGATAGCAATGATGGGTGTATAACCACCCGCCCCCCCAAGGGCGATGAACAGAAATGTGGGTGAAGGAAGACAGCAGATGGTGTAAGATATGAAAATAATAATATATAATTTATCAAGGGCTCACGAGGGTGGGATTGTGGGGGAGGGAGGGGAAAATTGAGTTGCTGATTATAAGGGCTCAAGGGGAAAGATAATGTTTTGAAAATGATGACGGCAACGTACGTACAAGTTTGCTTGATATAATTGATGTATGGATTGTTAGAATACCTGTAAAAGCCCCCAATAAAATGGTTTAAATAGAAAAAAAAAAGAATCTCCTTTTGAAACATTTAGTCACTGGAAACCCTGTGTGTGTGTGTTGGGGTGGGGTGGGGGGGGGGGAACCCGGACACACATGACCGTGCTCCGAGCTGGAGTTGACCCACAGCGACTCGCGTCTGTGTGAAATGGAGACCAGGCCTCGTTATCACAGGCTTTATGGAACATTCTCTGTGTTTGAAGTACCTGGGCACCTGTCAAGCATGAAAGGTGTGTGTGTGTGTGTGTGTGTGTGTGTGTGTGTGTGATTCTAGCAGTAAGAAAAGACACAAGAAAGGCATCCACAGAAAGACATGACCCAAGTTGAACCTAACTGTGCAAGCACCACTCAACTCCCAGTGAAGCACATCCGGTAAGCAGTGTAGTCCAGCAGCTCAGTCAAAAGAAACAAGTTGGTGAGCACTGGAAACGAACCTACTTAGGGGAAAACACTCGAGGGTGCTAATGAACTAGAGAGGGTCAGGTACCTAACTGACAACGAGAGCCTCCGCGTGACCACGGAACCCTAAGCACCATCGGAAGCATGCCTGGAATAAGAAGGAGATGATGTCAAGGAGCCCAGGAAGGAAAAGTATGCTTAGAGACCAATTACTGAAAAGTTGTACACTTGTGTTTGACATGATTGGACTATGGGATGATATGACATGTGTATTCATTCCTAAGTTCCAGCAAATAATAATAATAAAACAGAGTCAGAAGTATTGCAGGAGTGCTCCTTAGAAGCAAGGCTGCCTCTCGTGTACTTTGGACACATTCACAGCAAAGACCAGTGCTGTGGTGGAGTGGAGGGGCAGTGAGAAAGAGGAAGGCCCTTGGCGAGATGGATTGACACAGTGGCTCCAATAACGGGCTCAGACATAAGGAATACGAAATAAAAAGACGGGTTAGGACCGGGCGATATTTCCGTCCATCGTGAGTAGGACCGCTACTAGTCGGAATCGGCTCGACAGCACTGAACAACATCACAACCATCCCCAGAAGGCAGACACTCAGTGGACCGGTTCAGGCCTGTCATGTGACTTCCATGCTGGGTTCATTAGAAGAACGGACGTGACCTGAAAGCTGGAACTGAATAACCCGACTTAGGGGCTTTCCTAAACTCACTGTGACTTTCCACCCTTTAGACTCAGAAAGCCTCAGGTTCAGCTCCGTCCCAGCCTGCTGTCCACCATGTGAGACAGGGTAGCAGTCGGTGGAACTGAACCTGAGAGGCAAGCCCAGCTCTAAGGTGAGTCTGAGGGAGTGAACCGTGACAGCGGCCGACCTTTCCTTAACACCTGCCAATTGCCTGTCCTGTGCATGTGACAGTGGGATATTGAATAAGGAAGACTGAAGAATCAATGAACTGAAGGAGGGCACTGGTGAAGAAGACAGGAAATCCTGCGGCAAGCCAGAGGAACAGACAGATCTGTCCTGGAAGTATGGCCAGAGCACTCCATCGAGGCACGGATGGAGAGACTGCCTCACGCACTTTGGACATGTCAGAAGAGACCAGTCCCTGGAGAAGGACCTCATGCCTGGTAGAGTGGGGGGCGGTGGAATGGAGGAGGCTCTCGATGAGAGGGATGGAGACCGTGGCTGCTGCGATGGGCTCAGACATCAGAACCACTGTGAGGACGGTGCGGGGCAGGACGGCGTTTCCTTCCTGTGAACAGGGTCGCTATGAGCCGGACGGACTCACCGGCATCTGATAACAGCCACCTGCCTGGTACTGCCCTGTTTGCTTTTCTATGGGCTGCAAGATCCAGGACTCATCCCCTCTCTGGGGCATTGTCAGTCCCATTGTACAGATGAGGAAACTGAGTCACAGAGCAGTTAAGGGATTGTTAAGCGTCGCACAACTACTAGAACAGAACCAGGGTCTGGCTGCCGGCATTGGTGACCTGGGGAACCTGCCACAGGGGGCCACCTCCTCGAGGCTCACCTTCGGAATCTTCTAGGTGCCCCGTGAGGGGGGGTCTATGTTCCCCTTCACACACAAGCAATGGGCTCTGAGATGACTGGCTTTCTCAAAGCAGACCCTCATGTAGGTCCTTCCCCTATAGCCTGCTTCCCAACTCGAGGGAAGCACCCCAGACCCCAGGCATGGGAGGCATTGGTGAGGTCAGGCACTAAGGTGAACCTGTGATCCACCCGCTGGTTCTATGGTCAAGCTTTGGCCAGAATGCAAAGTGCGGAGAGAATGCTCAGGCTATGAGGGTAAGAAGCCCGCTCGGCTGGGGAGCCACTGCCCGTTCAGAAGTGGGTGCAAGAGCTCGATCGGGGTGGGCCTGGGGAGGGCTGGGGTCTATGGGCTGAAGAGTGGAGGGATGAGATTCGGACACAGGGATCTGTTCTGATGGCATGTAGTGGGCTTGAGGACCAGGCCCCACTGCTGGGGACAGAGCCCAGTGGATCTCCGTCTCTGCCTTGGCCCCCTGCCCCCCTCCTCCCCCACCCACGACCTCGGGGGCTGCCTGCCACCTGGTGGGCACTCCTTACATCTGGGTGAGCAGGTACAATTTCATTATATTTTCCTTCCACTCCGGCAGGTAGGCCAGGCTGGTGGCCACTTCCTTCTGGATGGGCCAGGCCCACGCTTCAAAGAAGGGCACCAGGTTCTTCTGCACTTGCTGGGAGAACGTCTTCACCCACAGGCTCATCTTGCCCACGTTGTCTGTGGGCAGGTCGGTCTGGTTCCTGTACTCGGTGAACAGGCGGATGAACGGCTCCCAACCAAAGGCCTCCTGCAGCTGCGGGGAGAGGACACGAACCAGGTGAGAGGCCTGCGCTGTAGCGGGAGACCCAGGCGCTACATATGCACATGCACGCTCACTGTGCTCTCCCGCAGCCTCAGGGTGGAGCCCACCAGGGCGGCGCTGCCCAGCGAGCGCTGGGCCGCTGACCACCAGCAGCCGTGGGATAAAGGTGCGTCCGTCTCCTTTGCCATGAAGGTGCATAGCCTCCAACACCCTGTGGGGCAGCTTTGCTGCGGCCTGAGATTGCTGCGAGTCAGAATCGACACAAGGGTGTGCGTTTTGGGTAGCAGGAGAGGACAGGAGGGGCAGGGTGAAAAAGATGACCCACCTTCCCTCAGTACCCAGAAGTACGCCTCCAGGGCTGTCCACACCTTCTCCCCATCCTCCCCCAGCACCTAGAGGTACGTCTGCCCTGAACCTAGAGATGTCTCCAGGGCTGTCCCCGCCTTCCCCCGACCCTCCCCGGCACCTGCAGATATGTCTCCAGGGCTGTCCCCGCCTTCCCCCCGACCCTCCCCGGCACCTGCAGATATGTCTCCAGGGCTGTCCCCGCCTTCCCCCCGACCCTCCCCGGCACCTGCAGATATGTCTCCAGGGCTGTCCCCGCCTTCCCCCCGACCCTCCCCGGCACCTGCAGATATGTCTCCAGGGCTGTCCAACCATTCCAATTCTTCAGATTGGGCCCCTTGCTCAGGTAGATCCGGACCCTCTTCTCGCGGACCGGGGGCCACAGGGCGATGTTCGCACGGGCCCGGGGGATGCCCAGCACGGTCTCGTGCACGTACACACACCACAGGTTGCAGGCGGCCTCCGTGGTGTGCGGGGGCAAGTCCCACTCCTGCCGCTGCTGGTTGCGGCCCAGCTCGTGCACCGGACCCCACAGCCCCTTGGTCCGGATGAGCTTCTCGCTGATGAGCTCCTGCACCGACTCTAGGTGGCACATGATGGGGTATCCGGCGTGCATCCAGCCTGCGGAGAAGCCGGAGTCAGGGTGTTCCGCCTGGCCTTGGGGCGCAAGCAGCCCCTCACTTTCGCTCTCTGACTGTGGGCAGAGGCTACCCTGGGGGCTCTGAGGGACAGCCACGTACACACAGCTTGTTAGGGACCAGCCATGTGGGCAAGAATACCAGGGTCCCACGGGTCCTCAAATTTTAAACAGAGAGCCAGTTCACCGTCCCTCAGACCCATTGGAGGGCCGGACTATAGTTTTAAAAAAAAACTATGAACAAATTCCTATACACACTGCACATAACTTATTTTGAAGTAAAAAAACCAAAACGGGCAAAAGCAGCCAGTGGGCCACATGTGGTAGTTTGAGGACCTCTGCTTAGAGGCATTCTGTGGCATCTCATTCCCACGCCCACCTAAGGATGCCTCCAGAGCACAGACACCCCCCCTCCCCTATTCTTGCCTGGGACTCCCCGATGTTGCCCTCCCTGCAAGCTTATGTAACACGAGTCTTTCTTTAAATGTAATTTTCCTCCCTTCCCATGTCAAGGGCCAGGGCTGTGTCTGGTATGCTGCTGACCCTACTGGCCACTCACTGCCTAGCTGTGGACGAAGGGGTGGCCCGGGGGCAGGGTGCATCGGAACCCGACCCACATGGTGTGGATTCAGGAAAAGCCTTCAAGAAGCATGTACAGAACACCCTGGGGATACCCACCTATGTGGTATGCACCAAGAGTTCCAGCAGAGCACCCCCGCCCCCCCCATGAAGTCCTGGTGGGGCACCCACTACATGGAGTCACCCAAGGAAAAGCCAGGCAGGGCACCCCCACCTGGAGTGGCCCAAGAGTCCAGGCAGGGGAAGCACAGGACACCCACCCACTGAGATCTGTACATCAGCCACGATCCTCTGTGGCAGGCGGAGGGGGAAGGGCTCGGCGCCCAGCCTGGCCACGGCCGCCATCACCTCATCCCAGAGGCGCAGCAGGGGTTCGGGGTTCTCCAGGGTGCGCAGGTTGGCTGTGGGCAATGTCAGGATGATGTTGTCTGTCGCCAGCTCCCCCCAGGGCCCCGGGTTCTCCTGCAGGCGCCTCTTCCATTCCTCTTGGGTCGTCTCCCCTAGAACAGAGACCAAGGACTTGCAATCACACCCCAGACCCAGCAGCAAACACGTGGCTGGCGCTCGGGACGAGGGAATGGGGTCCGGCTACTGTGGCCACCCAGTTCTCTGCCCCCTGTGTCAGGGTGCCTGCCTTCCTCCCCAGCCTGCTGCGCTGCTCACCCAGCTTGTAGCAGGGGGCGTGCACGGCCCCCCTGACAGTGATGGGCACGGGGCCCAGCTTGCAGCTCTGGGGCACAATGATGTAGAGCAGCCCGCCCCACAGGCAGGTGGTGGACTTGGTCGGCTTATCCAGGCAGCAGCGGTTGATGACGAGGGGGGCGCGGAACAGCTTGCTGGCCCTGGTCAGGTCATCCGTGTGGCAGCCGATCTGGAACTGAGAGTAGAGGCCCAACGCTGGAGGAGTGGGTCACCAGGGGACTGGGGAGGGGAGAGGCTGCTTGGAGGTGGGTACCAGGGAGATGGGTACCCAGGAAGGGCAAGGCTGTCCCTTCACCCAGTGGGCTGTGTGTGGGTAGAAGTGGGCATCAACAAAGTGGGCACGCAGGAAGCGCAGGGCATCCCCCCATCCTGTGGACCATGTGGGGGTACAGATGGGCACCTGAGAAGTGGGCACCCAGGAAGGTCAGGACTGTCCTCTCCCCACACGGGCCATGTGTGGACCTGGGAATGGCATCCGTGCACAAGGCCACTGGGCTGGAGAGCCTGCTGCCAGGGGCCCTGGTGAGTCCTGACAAGACACCCACGTGGATGCACCAGGAGTCAGTCTCCCTGAGGCTAATCCTGAGGAGGGCAGTCCCACGGGGCCCTGGAGAATAGACACATTGGGGTCTATTCTGCTGCTCCGACTCCAGCCAGGAATGGGTGGAGAGCCCCTGCCTGGCTTTGATCTGGGAGAGGCCCTGGGAGGCGTAAAGGCTGTTGGGGCCCAGGGCCAATATTCCTCCCTGTCTTCCTGGGCCCCTCCTAGTCAGAGGAAGGACCCCGAGCTCTTGAGAGTCCTGTAACTCCCTTCCTGCTCAACAAGTACTGGGAGAGGTCCATGCAGGGAGAGACTGACCACCAGGAGGAACAGCGCCCACTCTATGAACTCATGCATGCATGCATGCATGAATGTGTGCATATGCGCATATGTGCTCCTGTGTGCATGTGCACATGGGTGTGCATGTTTGCAGACACACATTTATACATGGGTGCGTATATGCAGGACACGTGTGCCTGCATGTGTGTGTGAGGGCATATACAAGTGTGTACATGCATGTATGTGCATGTGTGTTTACATGGGTGCGTGTATGTTGCACATGCATGTGTTCATGCGTGCGATCGCACGTGTGTGACAGTTACAGCAGGAGGTACAGGTGGCCCGAGAGTGGGCTAGGGTGTTGACCACCTGCTGAGCCACAGTGCTCTGCACAGGGACCTCTGAGTGCCGGGGCTGGGACATACACAGGCCGAAAGCTCCGGGCTGCCTCGGAGCCATGGACCCTGAGGCGAGCCACTCTCAGGAACGCTTGTGCTGCCCGTCTGTGAGGTGGAGCTAGAGAGACCAGCCCTTCATTCCCTGTGGTCACCTGGCTGCGACAGGCCTGGCCTCACCTTCAGGTCTGCGGAGGTGGCTGCCTCAGGCAGGGAGACCTCGATGATCTGCCGGGAAGGGATGTAGAGTCCGGTGCTGACCCAGCAGTACCTGGTGCCTGCCAAGAGGACACAGGCCTGGTTAGCACACAGGTGGGCTGGGGGAGGGCAGGAGTGGTAGGTGGCCCCCTGCTTGGCAAGGCCGGGTCCCCCATGAGCCAGATCTCGCTCTCTCCTCCTCCAGGGCCTCATCGCCTTCCATATCCCAGAAACCAAGGTCACTTAGGGTCCCCACCCCATCCTGAAAGCAGCAGGCAGCACCTGGGATGGCCCTGACCCGGCCTGCTGCTGTCCCTGCCCGACCCCCCCTGCACAGCTCACCCGGGTTAGTGCAGTTGACCTCCACGGTGATGGGGGACTCTGAGGGGCGCAGGTAGGGGCAGCTATAGACGTCGTCGATTTCCGGGATGAGCAGGGCCAGGTCACAGCCTGAATGGGCCAGCCCGGTGGCCAGGGAAAGCATCGCGCCCCGGCAGCAGTCATTGATGACCGGGTTCTCACGCGTGGCCACGGGTAGGCGGTAGCGGCTGAGCAGCTTCCGCAGGAGCCGGTGCACTGAGGTGTAGGTGGGGACATCGTCGGCCGGGATCTGCAGGAAGGCGGCGCCGTCGGGGCCCAGCTTGGCCAGCCAGCCCTTCTCCACGTTGCCACGCTTGCGGCCCATGATGACCTGGAACTCGGCCAGCGTGGACCGGAAGTGGTAGGTCCGGATGCTGGCTTTCGGGGTGCGGAAGGGCCCCGGGTTCAGGCTCTGGCTGGTGATGCTGATGCCGAAGGGGTTGAGGAGCAGGTTCCCGGGGAACTTGGCCATCGGGGACACGCCCGGGTTCTTGAAGGCCCACCACCAGGCCTGGGCGCCCACAAAGAGGCCCCCGCCCTCGGCCACGAACTCCTGCACCTCTTTGACGTCCACCTCGCTGTTCCCGGCCTCGAAGCAGTAGACGCTGGCATCGCTGCTCAGCTGTGGCTCCAAGGTGGTGTCCACGCCCCCTGCCGCCAGCTGGGCGCTGAGCGCGCGCAGCTCCGGGTGCACCAGGATCTTGCCGCGGCGGTTCGCGTCTAGCCAGCGCACGGCGTTGAGCAGGAAGGGGCTCAGCTTGCTGGCGCCGAGCAGCGCCTTGTGACCGGCCACCACCACGCGGCCCTGGCCATAGCGGGCAGCTGCAATGACGCAGCCGTGGTAGGAGTCCAGCCCCAGCGGGAAGGCCAGCGCGCCGTGCACCAGCAGCTGCGACGGGAAGCAGTCTGTGTTGGTGATGTCCAGCTCTGAGATGCCTCGCAGGAGCTCCTCCCTGTCCTCGGAGAGGTCGTCCTCACAACTGGAAAGACACGTGTCCCTTGGGGTCAGGTAAGTCCGCCCCCACACCCACGTGCCATCAGGATGGGGGGGGGGCACGTTACCTGCCCCAGGTGGAGCAAATAATTAAGACACTCTGGGAGTCACTAACCCCCTAAGGGTCTGAGGTGCACCTCTCTCACCTGTCCTGTGTGATGGGCTCTCCTAGAAACATCCAGGTGGTGGGCATTCGTTTTTTTTAAAAATCGTTTTATCAGGGGGCTCTTACAACTCTTTTAACAATCCATGCATCCATTGTGTCAGGCACATTTGTACATAAATTGCCATCATCCTTTCCAAAACATTTTCTTTCTACTTGAGCCCTTGTTATCAGCTCATTTTTCCCTCCCTCCCTCATGAACCCTTGATAATTTATAAATTATTCTCATTTTCATATCTTATACCATCTGTCTCCCTTCACCCACACTTCTGTTGTTCGTCCCTCTTGGGTGTGTGTGTGTTATATGTCTATCATTGCAATCGGTTCCCCTTTTCTCCCCCCACCTTTCCCCTACCCTCATGGTACCACTACTCCCATTACTGCTCCTGAGGGGTTTATTTGTCCTGGATTATTCCATGTGTCAGGAGCTCTTATCTGTACCTGTGTACATGCTCTGGTCTAGCTGGGACTGTAAGGCAGCACTGGGGTCATGGGCGTGGCAGTGGGGAGCGTTAGAGAACTATTGTGCTGACAGTGTTTACTACGGCACCACCGGTTCCAGTCTGGGAATGCCAGGGGGGAATGGATGGATGTGTGGGTAACTGTGTGCACAAGCAGATCACACCTGCCCAGAGTTCTCTCAGAGCACAGGCCTGGTGATCCACTTCTTAAAGGTCCCAACTTTGCACATCGGGGCCGTGGTTTTGGGCCGTGGTTCCACTCTGCACGCAGGGGACACCGGGAGTCCACTCAGCCTCAGTCGGCACCCAAGAACAGCCCCTGCAGTGCATCAGACGCCATCGGGAAGCTTGTGCAGGAGCACTAAGCATCTTCGGCTTCAAGGTGGCAGGCGGCCGCCATGAGGACCTTGTCCCTACTCCTGTGCCTGGGGGCGATCTTGAAAACCTAGCGGATTCTCAAGGAGCCCTGGTGGCGTGGTGGGCGATGCGCTGGGCTGTGAGCTCTGAGGCCGGAGACTTGAACCCACCTGTTGCTTTGCTTGAGAAAGACGAGGCTTTCTGCCCCCGTAAAGATCCGCAGGTCTGGAGACCCACGAGACAGGTCTGCTCCGCCCTTAGGAAGGCTACGGATTGAAGCGGACTCCGTGGCAGTGAGTTCATTTGTTTGTTTGAGCTGTTCCTCACAAGCGGCCCATAAATGACAACAGGCTCCACAGAGAACGCGTCAAAGCAGAAACAACTCCTTCACCCACGGAAGCTGCCGTCGAGAAATCAACGGGCATCTTGCCTTGGGCCCAGGCCCTGAAGAAGACCACTTTTAAGGGTCAAAAGATGATCCTTCAAAGACAAGATACACCTGGCCCATGCCACGGTATCTTCAGTCACCTCACATGCATGTGAGAGCTGGCCAACCCGGAGAATTGACATTTTTGAATTCTCGAGCAGGTGAGGGATAGGAAATGGCGCTGGGACTGCCTGAGAACGGATGAGCCAATCTTATCACGGGAGAGAGGCCCAGCCACAACACTCCTTAGGAGCCAGGAAGGGGAGACTGTTTCACATACTTCGACATGCCATCAGGAGATGGTCAGGTGTGTACAGGAGCAGGCTCAGGAGAGGAGAGGGACGGTGGGGACAAAGGGAGACCAGGAGAGAGTTGCTTAGTGGTCGCACCCGGGGCCTCAAACACAGCAATCGTGAGACTGGGCAGGGCCAGGCCGGGTTTGGTTTGGTTTCCCCAGGACTGCTGTGTTGGAGCAGACTCAGTGGCACCCAATGACAACAACAACAATGGGCATTTACATGCCCGCCACTGGCCTGGGAGAAACCTGCAGGTAAGGCCACTCCCCAGAACTCACCTGACTAAGACCGGGGTCTTCGGCATCTTCTTGGAGACCTTGAAGAAACTGGTGTCGCCCTTGTTGTCGGTGAAGTACACGCCCGCGACACTAGTGACCAGGTTCCCAGGGAAGGTGAACAGGACCCGCTCATCCTCGCCCTGGTTGGCCCAGTCCCAGGCTTGGCCCCCGATGAGCAGCCCCCCTCCCCGCTTCACAAACTGGACCAGCTTCTCCGTCATGGTCTCGTTGTAGGCATCGATGCAGTAAACCCCCAGGGAGTCTTTGACCTCTGGCTCTATCTTGCTCTCCACGTTGGAGCCCCCAAGGATTTGAGCCAAAGCTGCCAGGGATGGGTGGATCCCAACGGGGGCCCCGGGCGAGGCGCACAGCCAGCCCACTGCATTGATGAGGAAGGGTGCCAGCTGTGCCTCCACCAGGTAGGCCTCGTGAGCCACCACCACCAGGCGGCCCCGGCCGTAGGAGGAGGCGGCGATGAGGACCTGGCCCGCGTCATTCACCATCACGGGGAAGGCGGCCTCCCCAACGAGAAGTAGTTCACAGGGCACGGCATCTTCGGGGACATCCCAGCTTGTCACCCCATTCATGAGGGCCTCGAAGGCAGCAGTGGGAGCTGACATGGCTCTGAGGCTTCTGTGGGGGGAAGCGGAGAGTCAGAGTAGACAGCGGAAGGGGGACAAGCAGAGACACCCTCTCCTGCAAGGTGAGGGGAGCCTTCCCACCTGGCAGGTGACACTAGCCTAGAGTGTGACTCAGCATTTGCCTGGCTGTCTGCAACCCAGGGGACCCCCGGTTCCTGCCTGTGAGACGTTTCCATCACGGAAGAGAAGCTTGCTCCCCCACCCTGCCCACTTTGCCTCCATGTTGCTTGCGTTACTCCTGCCTTGGGGAGTCCAAGGAGTCTGGACTCAGGGTGCAGGGAAGAAGTCATCTGGGCTGTGTCAGGGCCCTTGAACATCAGAAGTGGAGGGTAGCAGCCAACACAGCAGTGTAAGTCTGTTCCTGCCCTGGGACGGGGTGGGCGTGCACCCATTAACACCCTGTTCTTTGCCACGAGCCCCACCCCAGCATGTTAAGTGTGGCCTTGCTATTTGCAAGGACAGACCATCTCCAGAATGAGGGGCCCCGGGCTTCTTGTCACCACTAGCCACCGGACGCTGGCACTGCTCCCACCAGCCCCAGAACGCACAGACTTACTGTCCTCAGTCTCTGGGGACACTTGCTTGCTGTCCTTCCTTGTCCTGGCCACAGCTAGTACTTGCTGTGACACCCCCCCACACGCTGGAGTCTGGCTGCCTGGGCGCTGGTCACCTGTCAGACCAGGCCCCCTGGCTCACACAACACAGCAGGACAGTGAACAACAGAGGCCACAGGGCTTCTTACCCCCAGCCTCCGGGCACTTACTCAGCCTGCCTGGGAGGTGTCTTGGGATCCAGTCAGCTCTCCCAGGCCCCCTGCCCTCCCAGGCTCTGCCCAGTCAAGAGAACGGGGCAACGAAGTGAGCCCCACCCATTTTGGCTCCCCCCCCACCCCGGCCCTTCAAAGTAGAGTCATCACTCGATTCTCACTGGCACCATGATGAAAGGTTTGAACATCTCGAGGGGCTCACGTTGGGGCCCAGAGGCCAAGAGTGAGCACGTACTGCTGCAGAAATGGCACCTCCAGACCCGTCCCCCCAACACTGAAGCTGGCAAGCACAGCAGAGTGGTGTCCCATAAACCGAGGCACATTTGTGTGTGTGTGCCTGTGTTCCCCTGTGCGTGTATCTCTGTGTGTGTGCCTGAGTGTGTGCATCTATGTACGTGCTCGCATGTGCCGAGCCTGCACATGCGTGCACACACGCACTTCCTTGCAGATATTCCACTAAGAGTCACCCACTTCAGGATGTGGCTAAAAGGGCATCCTCATGGCAGCCAGGAGGGCTAGCTCCTCGCTAGGCTGTGCACACACTGGGACACTGCTTCATGACTCTGGTGCCATGGTTTTCATACATGGGGGCCAAGGTCCTTCAAGTGTAAGCCCAAGCAATGGGAGGAGAGTGGCATGGGGAGACCCTTTTCTTCTTTCTCCTCTCCAGAACCATTGCCTTGCTAAGTCCCTTCCCCAAACATCCCCCAAGGGGATCCTCAGGCACCTGTCCTCAAACTACCTGCCTGTGGCACCCCAGATATTCAGAGCATTGCTGATCTTGCAGTTAGTAGCCCAGTGCATAACTACTACTCCCCAGCTGCTGCTAAGCACTGTGTAATCTACCTGTAAGCCCTGCCAAGAAGCCATAGCCAGCACACACCTGTCTTGTCCCTGCTTCTGTTCCTAGATGTAGCCAGGCACCAGGGCCATTGAGCAGAGCCACACTGTCCCCACCTGTGCTCAGTGCCCTCAATTAGAGTCTGGTCAGCACCTTCTCACCACACAGCCTCCGTCCACAGGCTCTGACTGAGCTCAGGTCCTTAGACGTTGCCAGGAGGATGGTGATTAACGTGGCCCCGTTTCCAAGCCAACCATGACCTGCATGCTTCCGTTCTGAAGGTGCTGGGTGCGGTCACCCTGGCCCTTGGAGAACAACTGGGCCTCTGTCAGGGCATTGAAAGTCCCAGCTGGCAGTGACAAATTCTAGCCTCAGTTCTGTGGCCTCCCTCCTTGCAACTCCTTGTTCCCTGGCCCTGCCCCATATTTAGACTTTCCTTCCTCTCCCATCGTTGCATCTATGGACAGCCTGTGCTGCCCAGAGGAGGTGCAAGGAAAGAGGACATGGATATGGTTCACTGGCCGGTGCCAATGCCCCACCTCTGGTGAGAGAGGACTGTGGCAGGTGGAGCAGGAAAGGCGCCGACAAGGGAGGCTGACCATATTCTGAGTCAACTGGGAGGACCAGGGATTACCTGGGTCTTTCAGGAGAGGAGTCTGGTGGGAGGAAATCAGCTTAGCCCTAAACCTGCTAAGACCCTTCCTGAGGGAAATGAGCAGCCACAACACAGGCCTATAGACAGGGTGACCACGGCCATACAGAACCAGACATGGAAGTGGGCGAGTGAGCTGACAGGGCATGTAGAATGTCCCCCCACCCCAACTCAGTCCCAGACCTAGCCAACTCCACAGACCCTGACACCCCGAGGCATCTCCTGACCCCCACTGTGACACAGCCCCACAGGAGCTGTCCTCACTCACACCTCGTCTCCCCAGGCCCAGGTACCAGAGGGGCTCACAGCCCAGACAAACTTGGAGTAGGCTTCCCCCTTTGTCTGGAGAGAAGGCTCCCTGAGGAGCCTTTTTGGTCGCCTGGGGACCAAAAAGCAGCCAAAGAGGAGGGATCATCTGTGTGGTGAGCCTTCTCCGTATACCATTTCCTGAAGACGACACTGTGTCCTGGGAGTGTGGCAGAGGGTGACCACCATCCTAGAGGGCATCATCCCCTAGCGACGAGGAGGCATGGGATCTGTTCCCATCTACCTAGAAAGATGTCCTAGTTAGAGGGGCATTTTAAGTGAAAATGTCACGTTGCTTTAATATGTAGGGCACGGAGCTATTTGTGTGTGCGCAATGACCCTGGTGGTAACAGTGGTGGCGTGAGTAGTAGTATTGGCAGGATAGTGATACCATGTTTATTGGGTGGTAGACACTACAATACGTTCTTCCAAAAGTTCATGGGAAATGCACATTGGGAGAACACTATGCATAGGTGTGGATACTCATACTCATGCGCGATAGGATGTCAGAAGGGGGAAGTGTGAGGCACCAAGGAGGACCCAACACTATCCTGCTCAAATTGGAGCAAGAACAAAGATCAAATTAATGCTCAACCTTGGATGGAGGAATGGTGAAATCATTCATGCTTTATGTTCAGTTTAGGGAACAATGCCCCCAAGAAATCAGCAGTTTTCCAAATGATATCTCGTTTTACGAAAGGATGAACACTGTTGGGATGAAGCCTGCGATTATAGACCGTCCACATCAAGTTGTGAGGAAGAAATGAATCTTGTCCAAGCTCTAACTCAAGGTGAACAGCAGAAACCAGCCAGCACTCTATAGACATCTCAATGGGTTCAGCCTTCACCATTCTGACTGAAAAATTAAAGTTGAGCAAGATTTCCTCTCATTGGGCACCAGAACTTTTGGGCTCAGATCAGGTACAGGCAAGAGCAGCGCTTTCAATAGAGATTTTAAGCAAATCAAGATCCTGAGACCTTTCCTGGAGGAATAAGAAGCAATGAAACCTGGCTTTCCCGATATGACCCCCAGGACAAAGCACAGTCAGAGTGACAGCTCTCAAGAAGTGGAAGTGGTCCAGCCAAAGCAGAAGCAGACAAGTCAAAAGCAAAAGTCCTGATGGCCGTTTTAGGATGATTGCGGCATTTTGCTTGTTGGGTTTCTAGAGGGCCAAAGAATGATAATATATGCTTGTTGTGAACATGTTTTGAGAAAGGTAGCCAAAACTCTAACAGAAAAACACCCAGGAAAGCTTCATCAGAGAGCTCCTCTCCTCCACGACCAAGCGCCTGCTCATTCCTTTCATCAAACAAGGGCAGACTTTTTGAGCCTGTCGATGGAAAATCATCAGACATCCACCTTTAGTCCTGATTTGGCTCCTTCTGACTTTGTGAAGTTTTCTAATCTTAAATTGTCTTTAAAGACCATCAGTTAATACCATCAAAAAGAAACTGTTAAATTCCCCGGAGCCTCGTTTCTTTAGGGATGGACTAAATGGTTGTTATCATCGCTTACAACAACATTTTGAACTTGATGGAGCTTTAGCCAAGAAATAAAGTTTATAGTTTAGTTTTTATTTTCGAATTCCATTTTGCTACGAACTTTAAAATAAATGCCCTTGTACTCTGAGTGCTTTATGGAAAGGATTTAAAGCCTCCACTAAACCGAAGAAGTATGTACTTGTGCTATTGTTATTGCTAACCGCAAGGTCAGCAGTTTGAAATCACCAGCCACTGGGAGAAAGATGAGGCTTGCTACTCCTGTAAAGTTACAGTCTCAGAAACCCACAGAGGCAGTTCTGCTCTGTCCTATAGGGTTGCTCTGCGTTGGAATGGATTGGACAACAAGTGAGTTTGGTCATTACCCATCAGCTCTGTGCTGACACAGCCCACTGCCCTTGAGTTAATTCTGACTCATAGCATTCCTATCATAGAGGAGAATCTCCCGTGGTTTCTAGGGCTACCATGTTTATGGAAGGAGACTGTCTCCTCTTTCTTTGGAGGAGTAGCCAGTGGGTTCGAACCACTGACCTCTCTCTTACGAGCCCAACACTTAGTCCATTGTGCCACCAGGGCTCCTGCTCTCACATTAGAGATAGTGTAAAGAAACCGATGCCCAAAGGATTTGTTTCATTATCAAATACACACCAGGTTTCACGCATGGTATTGAGTGCTGAACCCTGTGCCCTTACAAGCCAGTAGGACTGGGCTACGCTTGGATCTGTTGGGCATGTTGTCGCCATGAGTTGGAGTGGAGTCCACAGCACCCAACAACAGGGTGGGTTGGCTGGCCCTGCCCTCTAACCACCACCACCCCCCTAAAAAAAAACCATTGCTGTGAAGTCAATTTAGACTTTGATTTATACTTATATGGCAGAGCCTGTCTTTTTCAAGTACAACTTTCACATGCGTATGATGCAATGGAGACTATCATGGCTTGGGTCAAGGGCACCTCAAGGTAACATCCTTGCTTTGCAACACTTTAAAGTGGTCTGTGTAGCAGATTTACCCACTACAACATGTCATTTGATCTCTTAACTGTTGCTTCCTTGAGCTTTGATTGTGGATCCAAGCATGATACAATCTTTGACAACTTCAACCTTTTGTATTATTTTATTTTTATCCATTTTTAATTTAGAAAGGAGTTTTTAATCTTTTCTTTTCTGTCTGTCCTTTGAATAAAGAAGACTGACGAAGAATCAGTACATGAGGGTGCTGGTGAAGAATGTGGGAAGTGCTATGGAATTGCCAAAAGAACCGACGAACCTTTCTTGCAAGAAGTGCTGCCAGAAGGTGCCTTAGAAGCAAGGCTGGTGAGACGTCACCTCAGTTACGTTGGGCATGCTTTCAGGAAAGACCAGTCCCTGGAGCAGGACATCATGCTTGGCAGAGCAGTGGGGCAGCGAAAAAGAAGTTACGTTGGGCATGCGATCAGGAAAGAC
>NW_022103920.1:4008676-4012317 GCF_000313985.2 Echinops telfairi | reverse complement strand
GACACGATGGCTGCAATAGACGGGCTCAGACCCGAGAACAATGATGAGGATGGCACAGGACCAGGTGCGGGTTTCTCTCTGTTGGCACATAGCGCCCTTTTGAGTCTGAACCGACTGGCCAGCACCCAATGGCAATGACAACCTGTGACAGTAGAAGTATCTCACAGGGTTCCAAGGCAGTCAGTCTTCACAGAAGCAAACTGCCCCGTCCTTCTCCCAAAGAGCTGCTGCTGGTGGACCTTCTGGTTGGCAGCCATGCATGTAAACGCTGGGCCATCCGAAGTGCCCCTCCCCTACTGGCCCTGAGAATCTTCCTCTGTCATACTGTGCCCTTACTTAAGATGCCTACGTTTTATTCCTCTGTGGCCAGGAAGTACTGCCTGGTTCTGCCCCACCTGAAACCATGGTTTCCAGCACGTGGAATCTGGTGCCGTGGCACCCAAGCTGGGCTTTGTCACAGTGTGTTCTGATTGCCCCCTAGGCCAGAGGGTCACCTTCCAGCACTGTCTGAGCTGAAATTGATCCACAGGGTGTTAACTTTGAAGGAAGGATGCATGGGCCTTGCTTCCGAGTCTGTCGGCGTTTAGAAGAGACCAGTAAGGGGTCCATCCATGGCAGGATGGCTCCGGTGCCAGTCCCCAAAGCAGAGCGATGCTCAGAGGTTTGGGAATATACCTGCTTCTTAGGATTCCGGGGAGAATGAACAGGAAAGGGGGAGGGCTGGTAGGGGGTGATGGACACAGGGCATGGCACAGCTTTGTCAGATCAACTGCCTGGCTTGGAAAATTGATCAAAGTCACAAGCACGTGGTGCTCTGGGTCTTTGCCCGCCATGCAGTTGTCTTCCACAGGCTGGTAGCTCTCCTTCCTTGTACATCCTTCCTTCCTTCCCCAAGGCCATGACCCGCTACTAAGCCGGGTTGCAGCTGGCCCCACCCCTGCTTCAATGACCCTCTTTACAGAAATAGGAGCAGCTGTCGTTGGGATAACCATGCCAGGATGTGTCCTGCCACACAAAACCTAGGCAGGAAATAGGTCACTGGACCCAGCATCTGTCCCAGGCAAGCACCCTCGGTCTTATTTCATTTCCAGTTAAAACGGCGTCGATCATACATTTAAAAGGATACATCGAGAGTATGGAGGGATGCAGAAAACGGTGGAAGGCTACAAAGGCAACTCAATAATAAAACACGGAAGTCCCAGATACCTCACAGACCCTTTGCCTGGACACAGGATGGTTGACTCAAGATGCCCTCCCATCCCCCCACCCTAGTCGGTGCAGAAATGTGCACCACAGGGCTGCGAGTGGCTGGCTGTTTGGAAGCCCATTACCAGGCCGTTCTTCGGTGGCTCCTCCTTGTGGGCTTCGATCGTGAACCTCTCCGTTAGCTGCAGGGCCGAACCCCACCATGTCACTACATCCAGTTGAAGAAAGACCGCCATCTCTCTCACTCCCACCAAGTCCAAGCAGGGTGTTGACGCAGCTCCTCCCAGGTTCCCTCCCCAGCACCTCTTTTTCACCCTTTTCCGATCTGCTCTCTGGCTGGGTCACTCTCGGGTGGGCAGTGTCCAGGCGCTCAGCCCAGGAGGGAGGAAGGATTTTTATAAACCCCTGTCTCAAGCCAGCCTTTGCTCCGTGGCCTTGGTCCAGCAAGCACAGTGTGAGGAGGGGCGTCTGTGAGTCCAGTCGGGCTTCTCTGCCCCTCCATCCAGGCCCTCCCCTCCGTGGTGGACGCCCCTTTGGGCCCAGAGCCAGCACAACAGAGCTTGCCAGTGACGTCAGGGCGCTAGGGACCCGGTAGGAGCCGGGAGGGGGTGGGGATCCCGCAGGCAGGCTGGGTGGCTGTCCAGAGGGGGAACAAACACTCTCTTTTGGTCCCGCCAACCCCCCACTTCCCTCCTCATGGTCTCCAGGGAAGAGCCTGGGCGGGTGAACTCTGTGCCCGAGACTGTTTACCAAGTTCCGAGGGCGGCAGATGGAAGGATGTTGGGTCCTGGGTCCTGAATGCCTCCGCCACAGTGGCGGTAGTGACCCCACACAATGAGAACAGATAGCACAAAGAGGGTGACTGCCCTGCCCCCACCCCCAGGATGGACCCCATGGGGGGTCAGGGCCACTCGCTGGCTCCCTGCTGGGTCCCCATTGCAAGGCTTAGGGAGGGGGCGGGGCGGAACGGCCCAGGGTCCCAGCCCCCTCCCACTTCCACAGCGGCTGGGGGCGGCGCTTGGCTGGGGACAGCGTTTCTTTGTGTGCCCGCCATGGTCGCCGGACCCTATCCAGCACAGCGCAGGCCGGCTCCTCCATGGAGTCGGTCGGCTCCAGGGCGCGGGGCTCAGCTCGCCCGGGGAAGCCCGGGTGCGCCCCGACCCGCAGCCCAGGGAACCAGGCGACCTAGGAGGGGCGCTGAGTGCGATTTGAACACCTCCCCCCTCACCCACTCTCCAAAAAACACCTCTGTGATCCTGGGGTGTGTTTGTGTTTTTTGGAAGCGGGGGCCGGAAGGGAGGGCTATTTCGTTTAAAACCATGTATGTGCCACTTATAAAACCTCAAAAGCAGAATCTATGACATTTAAAACACACACTAGGTGGCTTAGACTACTTAGCAGAGGGCTCCCAGCCTTCTCTGACCAGTCTCTGACAGCTGATGGGTCAGGACTAACTGCTTCCAGCCCTGGGCTGGGGGACCTGGAGATGCGCTCCTAGGAGGATGGTAGCCTTGGAAACCCACTGGGCCAGCTCTGCTCTGTCCTGTGGGGTCACCATGGGGGCAGGGTGGCAGTGGGCTGTTTGCGAGGTGGCTTCCCTCCATGACAGACCTTTCTAGCATGTGAAATGCACCACATGTAGGTCTTGTGGGGGACCCCCAGCCTGGCCTCGAATGGGGAGGCAGGATTTGGGGCGCTGTTACTTTATACTGGCTCTGTTACTTTATACTGGCTCTGTGCCTCTGTTTTACGATCTGTAAAATGGAAACGGCGCAATTAGAGCCTGCATCGCAATTAGAACCTGCATCGTTGGTTTATTGTCCCTCAGCCCTTTAGGAGGGGAGTCCATGTGCATAGAACGGTGTTATTATATCGTTAGAATTTCTAGGGCTGCATGAACATTTGTTCAGTAAGATACAGAGCAGGAAGCTCTGAGAGTCCATATTTCAGGCAAACCGAGCCTTTTCTTCCTGCGCAGGGCTGTTGTACTAATTCAGCCCCGCAGCCTCCCCTCCTCCTGAAATCTCGCCCCCAGCCCTAGTCAAAACGGACAGCAGGTCCGACCAAGGGGCGCTAAGTGGGGCCCTGATAAGCACAAGGCTTGCGTTCTGCATGTTCAGAGGAAAGGGATATGGGCAGGCAGCCATTGAGGAACACCTGCCTGGTGACAGCGACCTGCCCTTCAGGCCGGCCAGGGCTCAGGGCGACCAGTAAGACTGGTATCTTGCAGCTTATGGCCCCTGATCCCGGGCAGACCAGGCCTTAGGACCACCGGCAATACAAGCAAAAAGCTGAGATCCTGTCGTCTTGAATTCCAGGAGGATTTTAAGAAATATAAACGGCACATTTCAGCACGGACTACACACAAAGTATGGATCCGTTATACAAGGACCAAACGTGGGAAGCACAGGAGGAATGAACGTCTAAAGGCGGAT
>NW_022103920.1:3988390-4007767 GCF_000313985.2 Echinops telfairi | reverse complement strand
TATTTATTTCTATAAAATAACGCAACCATTCCCAAGGATGAGTTTAATCTGTATATATTTAACAAGAATCTATTGGCCTATAGATTAAAAACTTTTTAAATCAACATTTAATGTTGTAGTAAAATGGCAAAGTTATATTTCTGTTTGAAAAAGAAAAACCCAAACAAAACATAACTCCAAAAGTGTTTGATATATTTACATAACTGGCAAAATTCTGTGGAGGATGTGTGTCAAACTCGGGAACAGTGGGTGACAGTGTTCTCCATGCGTGACCACAAATCCCCAAATGAGAGGAAGCAGAAGCCATGAACCGTGCTTTATTCTTCATTTCCTGCCTGCTTCGAGTGTCTCTGGGGGTGCAGCGCTGAAGCACTTGGCCTTGAACCCCAAGATCCGTGCTTGGAATCTACCCAGCGGCTCCGCGGTAGAAGGAGTGGGCGGTCTAGTGCTGCAAGATTCGTCGTCGGTGGGCGCCGTCCATGCCCACTCCTAGAGACACGCGGACAGCAGAATGAAGCCCGCCTGGCGCTGCACCAGCCTCACCATCACTGCTATGCCCGGGCCCGCTGTTGCAGCCACTGTGTCAATCCGTTTGCCTGAGGGTCCTCATGTTAGCTGATCCTATGGTGGTGCCCTTCTCCAGAGACTGGATCCTTCTGATCACATGTCCCCCTCAATGCGGTAGCTTCCGCTGTACTTCGTCCAACACTTCATTTGCTCTTCTGGCTGTCCATGGACCAGCCATGCTGCGTGTTTCGGCCTCGGAAGTTCCATCGGTCACATGGGGTGGTTATGAGTTGGAACGGACCTAACAGCACCCAACGACCACAGTCCCCTCACTGCATCCAGGGCAGAGCAGGGGCCCTGGGATGTCCACGGGTGGCTGGCTGCTAGAGCCCAGGGCTACTCAACAGCAGCCTACAGCACAGCTGGGCCAGGGAGCGGGAGACGGCACACATTTCCTGCACTTCTGTTTCTCCCTCTCACATCCACACCCCTTTTAATTTTCTCCCTTAAGCCTTGTGTTTCTGTCTCCCAAGGTCTTCCTCAAAATGTGAGCTGATGGTGCCCTCTCATTTCTTCCTGCCCCAGATGCCACCCTATGGGTAGGTGCCAACTCCCAGTGACCTGATGTACAACAGCACGAAGCAGTGCCTGCTCCCTCGCCATCCTCACAAAGGTTCTTATGTTTGCACCCATTGATGCAGCCACGGTGACCACCCATCCCGTGAAGGGACTTCCTCTTTTTCACGGCCCCAGTAGCTTACCGAGCATGATGTCCTTCTGCAGGGCTCTACTCATAATACGTCCCGAGCATGTGAGATGAAGTCTCCCCTTCTTTAGCTCTAAGGAGTATTCTGGCTGCACTGGAACCAAGCCAGATTTGTTTGTTCTTTTGGCAGTTCGTGTACTTTCCACATTCGTTGCCAGCATCAAATGCATCTCTTCTTCTTCAGCCTTCCTTATTAAGGGGTCAAGTGGCACATCATAGCAGACAATGGAAAATGTCATGGCTTGTGTCAGGTGCACCTTATCCTCAAAGTAACATCCTTGGTTTTCTACACTTTAAGGAGGTCGTGTGCAGCAGACTGACCCAATGCAGTGCATCGTTTGGTCTCTTGACTGCTGTTTCCATGAGCAGTGATTGTGGATCCAAGTAAGACAACATCCTTGACAACTTCAATCTTTTCTCCTTGGTCATGGTGCTACCTACTGTGAGGCCGCTTGCCTTCTTTACAGAGTTGTCATCCATACTGAAGGCTGCAATCCTTGCTCTTCGTCGACACGTGCTGGAATTCCTCCTCACTTTCAGCAAGCTACACTCTGAGCTCAGTGTTTAAACTCAGAACCCGTTTCATTTCTTACTTCCGGAGCATGCTACTCCTTCTCTCCAGCTTCCTGCCCCGAGTGGCCCTGCAACTCTAGAGCGATTAGCTCAGTAATCCAGGAACGCATCAAGAAGGCTTTGGAGATACTAGACTTTACATATACTCAGCAACATGGGAATGAATGAACAATTTATTGAAAATCCATGGCACAGATTATCATGCAGTTCTTTTAAAGGATGCTTTCCATTTATATCATGAGAAGGGAATTTATGATTCCATTATTTCAGGGGTAAAATGCCTAGAAGTAGAAAATCCCATAGGGTTCATGTTTATCTGAGAATGAGGGCAGCAAGGAGATATTTAGGTACCACAGCGAGAGGGGAAAGTTAACCAGTAATTTTCTTTCCTCCTGACACTTTGTAGTTTTAGAAGATTACAAGTATCATTCTGAAATAAGAGCTAGAATTATTCAGCAATGCTTTTTAGGTATATCCCAGATGGAACTTCATAAGCCTATCCAGGAAAAGACTGGACTCTGCAAAGAAGCACCGTCCACAATAGCCCAATGCTGGGGTGGTTCTGCATGCTCATCTTCCTGCTCCCACACTCTCGGCTCCCCACGGCCTCTGTTAGCTGGGTAGCGTCCACCGTGGAATGTTCCCATCACTTGTGATATGCGCACAATGAACTCTTGTGTTGCAATGCAAATGATGGACTTACGTGATACCCAATAGGGCTGAATCTAAACAAAGAGAGAAGGCAGAAACATATCTGTATTATGTACAAATATCAAAGTTTGATTTAACCTTGGATACAAAAACTTGTGAGTGACCAGTAAGGATCTCCTAATAAATGAGCCGGTCCAAAAATCCCATAGAGCTGTATATTCATGATTTTTATATGTATCAATGCACATATACATCATATTGTAATAAAGTTAAGGAGACTTTAGCTCCAGAAATGTGTGGCTTAGACAGCCTGAATGTTACCACGGAGTCAACCAATAAGGGTGTGACATATTGAAAATACATCCTGCGGATGATGTGAAAGTAAGAAACTTGCAGCTTCACAACCAATGGGAAATGAGGCAACGTGAAAGAAGCAAGCATTGAAGCTAATGTTTCAGAGACATACGGATGGATTTTACACCCACGTTTAATTCCAGTCCCAATCTGACAACATTAGTTCTTAGGACATAGCCCTACCCAACGCTGACCCTCATGACAAGATCACTGAAGAGATGGGTGTTACAGCACAGTGTGGTGAGGAAACTAGATGGTACCCAGCTATGAGCTGTCTTCAAACAAGCAGCCATCTAATTGAGAATGGAAGAAGCACACCAGCCTGTGAGATCCAAGGATTGGAAATAATCCAGCGCTTACATTCTGCACACCCAGTTTTCAGGTTATGGGTGACAGTGGAAGCGCCAAGTCCATTTGCAGGGTCCTCAGCTGAATTAAGCCTCTGGTGGATCCCCTCTGAAGATAGTCCAGGCATGTGAATAGCCTTGCTATCAGACAGAAAGCATTGTAAAGTCGATTATGGTATATGTAGTTAGGTTAAAATGTAACACCTTATCATTTGATCTCCCTTTTGACCCATTTAAAAGTTGCTTCAGTTTTCAATATTTTCTGTTTTCTTTTTCACTGAAGTTTTACTCTGTTTTGTTTTGTCATAGCTGTTGGGTTTGTTTGTTTGTTTGCTTGCTTGCTGTTGGTGTTTTGTATGATTTTCTGCCTGTGAAATCCAGGATAGGTACATCGATAGAGAGATTAACTGGGTTAATTATCTAAGGGCAGGTTGGGGGGAGTGGGGTGTGAACAGCAATGAGTCCAAGTAGAAAATGCTCTGAAATTGATTGTGGTAATGATTGCACAACTCTTTGTAATATGATTGAATGATTACAGTGGATATGTTAACTATATGCCAACAAAATTATTTAAAACAATAATCTACATTTTCAAGCAAGAGTGTCTAAAAAATCCAGGAGAACATGAGTGGGTGATTGTGCAGCTTCCTTTCTGGGCTGTTGCGGCTGTTCTCACATGACAAGGTAACTTCAAAGGTCACATCTACACAAAGCTCAGGCCCCCAAGGGTCCTTTCACAGGGTAAAGGTAAACATTGACTTGCACAGTGCAAAAAAATGTTATCAGTTCAGTGTGTCTGTCTTAACCATGCTGGACGTTGAGGAGAGAAAAGCCCCTGGGAAGTCCTGACTACAAATCAATTCGCCACACGCTTGCACTCGGAGTCCAGGTTGCTTGTGTAGATCGGAAGACACTAAGAAAGTTACTTCGCTTGCAGTGTTGCCGTGGTCCCAGTTTGGTAGTATTCGAAGTGAAGAGAAACCAAGACACCTTCTGTCTGGGGAAACGTGACGTCAGTCCAGCTAGGGAGCACTACTTCCACTACTACCCCCCAAAATCCACAGAAAATGAGTAGCTCATCAAAATACATTTTTAAAAGTCATATAACACGTAAATAAAACAAAGCACCATGTTTGAGAATAATCATGAACAAAAGGATTAAGAAACAGACTGTTTGATACAATGGATGGATGGATTGTGATAAGAATTGTACGAGCCCCCAATAAAATGATTAAAAAAAAAGAAACAGACACACTTCAGACATTAGATTTATTAGATACACGCTCTAGGATAACCATATTTCATATATTTTGAAAATCAAGGAGATTTTTGAAAAACTGGATAAAAAGTATTTATACAAGAACCAAACAGGACTCTAAGGAATGGAAGATGTAATAGTTGAAATAGAAAAAAATGTGAATAAAACGTATTAAAAAGGTTAAGTAGATGGTTGGGCAAAAGAGAAGAGGAATTTACTGAAGTGGCAGAGTGTGTACATTTTGGACTGCTAACACCAAGGTCAGCAGATCAAAACCACCAGCTGCTCCAAGGGAGAAAGATGAGGCTTTTTACTCTGTAAAGAGTTACAGTCTTGGAAACCATAGAGGCATCTCTACGCTGTCCTACAGGATCACTATCAACTCCTTGGCAGTGAGAGAGAGAGAGCAGGGGGTGGTTTTCGTACTGGGACAGACCCCAAGAAAAATTGCAGAGCATGCTGGCTGCATTCAACAGGATTGCATGGTCTGTGAGTCGCTGTAGTGTTCTGAAAAGAAAGGGACATTGTTCAAGTCCTGCCCGTGCAGAAGGGCCTTGTGAACACACTGCATTTTCAGATGAGACAAGCAATTGACGTTAGAAAAAGTGACACCTTCAGAATAAAGACCGCTGGGAGGAAAAGCCAAAGAGGAAAGGATCCCATCATTGTCACAATGTATGCAACGAACTCTCCATAGGATAACAGTCACCTGCTAATTCATGTGTCCTCCTCACCTCCAACAGCAATTCCTTTCGGCCAAACACAACATTAACCAGAACCTCTATACAGTTTCATCCACGATTTCCTGCAACCACTGAACAATTTAGAAGGGGCTAAAAATCAATGAAATTTCCAAGAAATCCAGAGACACTACACCATGACCGGAAGACTGTTCGGATAGGTCAGCTCCTCTCTCACAGCCACTAAGTCCATTCCGAGTTGTCATGTCCCTGGAGGACAGAGCACAATAGCGCCCACGGGTTCCGTGACTGCAACTCTTTTTTTTTTAATGGGGTGACTGTAACTCTTGATGAGAATCGAAAGCTTTGTCTCTCTTCTGTGGAATGACTGGCAGTTCCAACCGGCTGGCTTTATGGTTAGGAGCGTAAGGCAGTTAGCACTCCTCATTGAATTTCTCAGGGAATTTAAATGAACAGTGACTGATATGTTAAAAAAAAAAAGCCCAAAACTTCAAGGGATTGTCAACTGGTTCCTTCTTGACCCACCAGCACTGTTCATGGGGGCAGCTGCCAGTCACATGGTACCACAGACGACCTCCATAAAGCTGTAAGCGGAAAGGGCGTCACTCTGCTGGTTAAGGTGTGTGTGCACAAGCCGTGGTGTTTCCATTGGCCTCATGTGCCTCATATGGAGTGATTGACACGGTCTAAGGGTGGAGAATCCTGACTCTACTGTGGAGTGGCAAAGGCGTGAACAAATCCGTCTTTGGAAAAGTACCACCAGTGTTTCTTGGAAGTGAGGATGGTGAGACTGGCTCACTTACCTGGACACGTAGTAAGAACGGACCAATTACTAAAAAGGACATCACGTCACTAAATAGCAGGCCGGTAGAAATAATGGAGCTCTCACAGAGATGCGTTGACACATTAACGACAACCATAGATCCCGAAGATCATGGATCAAACGATGCACATGAAGGTGGTGCGGGTCCTGGCAGGTTCTCTCAGACGGAAGGTCACTGTGCGTCTGAGCCAACTCAATGCCAGCTATCAGCAAACACAGAACACACTAGAGGAACGGTCAAAGGGGATTGTTTCAGACGAGGAAGAACGTCATGGAACTATAGAAAGGAGCAGAGAGCACTTGGAAGAGGAAATATGTGGGCAGACATAGAACTAGAGAAAGATTAACATGCAACATGGAACTCCCAAACCAGTGGAAGGGAAAACAGAACAAGACAGAAAGAAAAAGTAAGGAAGTAGAGGGGGGATGAAAGGCTCATAAAACCTGAGAAAAAAAACAAAAAACAAAATACATAGATGATGGAAGTCAATTTAATTAGATCACCAATCACCATAAAAATATGTGGACTAAATTAGTTATGATAAGCTAAAAGTTACAAACAATATTTTAAAGAATCCAGCTAGGTAAAATGCATTATAATATAGGTTCATAGTGATGTAAAGTCAAAGGATGGAAGAAAAATGACCCATGTAAAGCTAACTAGGAAGAACCTTGATTTGTGAGCTAGCTGAACACAGTCCATTTTTTTAACAAGCTAAAATTGATAGGCACTGAAAAGATAGGATTCCTACATTAGGACAAACTGCCTAATTAGTTACAATTTACTAAGGCTCATAATATAGATATATTTACAATAAAAATTGCCACATCCACTATTATAATGAGACAATTTAACATATCCATTTCTGTAACTGATCATTCAAGCCGATAAAAGTTGATAGAATGTAGAAAATTTAGATTGTATAATGAACACATTTGTTTTAAAGGCATACATTGAATATTATATATCTAAAGGCTGCATGTTTTTCCTTAAGCTCACTCACCAAAAAGTGACCATGTGCCAAGTTATAAAGCCAGCTTTAACAAGTATCAAACACTCTCTGACAACAATATCCACGAGTAAAGCAACAGTTAATATGAAGCAATAATTTCAAAAAGGCTATATGTCTGATTAAAAATGAAAGGATATACTTGTAGGGAATGCGTTGGTAAAATAGAAAGCATAACAAAAACTTCAAAATACTTAAAACTACACGCTAACAAATATATTAATATTAAAGCCATTGAGCTGTGGCTGGAAAGCAGTGGTACCGGGAAATATAAAGAAAGGATGCAACTATTAATAGAGTTGATAAATTTGATGCCTGTACAATCAACAGGCAACATGCAGTTCGTTCCATTGCTATATGCCAGTAAGAGTCAACTCGTCTTTATATAAAAATATTTACAATAGCAGTAAAAATATACTTAGCAAATCCAAAATCAAATCCAATGATGATTCAGATCACTCATATCATGTACTAAGATAATACATAATGTCTTAGAGAGGTATATTTTGTTGTTCCAATTAGGAGCCGCTTTAGTGGAACATTAATCAACCAGCAGGTTTGTTTCTTTGCTTGTTTGTTTCCTGTCTTGGCAAGGTCGACCTTGACATGTTTACTTAACTGTTTTATGTGGATGAGAAAATGCCTATGAATAGCTAAAATACTCCTGAAGTATTTTAGTATTGTAGTATGAGAATTCAAGACATTACAAAAGTATACATTTAACATTACAAAAGTATAAAAATTATGACATTTTAGAATTGTTGCTGAATTAGATAAATAGATAAGAGAGCAGGGACGTTAGAACAAGTTCATGAATTTATGGAGCACAGATTTATCTATAGTATCAATAGTGAGACAATTAATCATCCGTATGGAATAAATGACAAAATACGCATCAATTTCCAGGTGCTTTAAGACTAACTGCCAATGGCAAAACTTGGTATACACTATAGTAAAAATTTCATGACACAATATAGTAAAGTAATTTTATAATTTTAAGGGGACAGTTTTTTTTAAAAAGAGGCAATCTCTAAAATAGTGCTATTAATAAATTAAAATTTTAAACTTCAATTCATTGAAAGCTAAAGAGAGAGCGAGAGAGAAAATGTAAGTGCCAACTGAAACGTGGCCTCTGTGGCGTGCACAGCTGAGAAGAGAGTGATTGTACTCAGATTGTACGAATAAAGCATCCCAACGAGTCCACAGGAAAACAACCAACAACCCAATACGAAAACAAATAACAGAAAATCAGAATTTCATAGGAGAATACAAGAACCACAGTTCAGCAACACATGAAAGAAACAAAGGTCAACCTTACTAACCTATCAATGAAATGTTTTTAAGAATTTCAATAGAATGTTATTTCCTATGCACTAAACTGACCATGAAGGAGGACAATGACAGGATGTAGTAAAAATGTGGGGCAATGAGGAGACTCTTCCCTTGCTGGACGGAGTAAACACTGGTCCAACACTTAGGAAAACAGCTGAACACACACATCTTGTAACCAACAATTCTACGACATGGATACTCCAGGGAAAGTCCCATACATGTGCCCCAGCCGTCATGTGCAACAATGTTCCAAACCAAGACTCCAGTCAGGTACCATGGAGTTTAGTCTGACTCAGAGGGACTTCACGTACCTCAGTGTCTGACTGCAGTCCAGGGAGTTCTCAATGGCTAATTTTTAAGGAGTAGAACTCCAGACCTTCCTTCTAAGCAGAAGCCCTGGTGATTTAATTGGGTTGCGTGTTGGGCTCCTTTACTGCAAGGTTAGTTGCTTGAAACTGCCAGCTTCTCTGTAAGAGAAATGAGGCTTTCTATTCCCATAAAGATTTACCATCTCTGAAGTTCTGCCCTGCCCAACAGGGTCACTCTGGGCTGACCTTGACTGGATGGCAGTGAGTATGGCCAGTTTCATCCGAGGAGCCTTTGGGTGAACTCAAACCTCCAACATTCCAGTTACCAGCTGAGCACTAATATTTTTCACCACAGAGGAACTCCTCAAAAAGAAATTCAAGGACATTATTAGTTAATACTGCATGAAATGAAAAGAAAACACAGATTCGCTGTACCAAACAAGAACTAGTCTACATCCAACCATTTCAAGAAGTAGCATATGTTCAAGAACCAACAGTACAGAAGGAAGAAGTCCAAACCCCACTGAAAGCATTAGTCCAAAACAAGGCTCCAGGAACTGTAGCCTTAACTACATAGCCTTAACTGTAGATTAACAAATGAAATGGGCCAACAAGCTTATGGAACACTAACGGCACTTACTCATCTATGCCAGGAAATTTGGAAGACAGCTACTTGGCTAACTGACTGAAAGAGAACCAAATTTGTACCCATTCCAAAGAAAAGTGATCCAAGAAAATTCATACATTATATAATGGTATCATTTATAGCACTCTCTCTTACTGCCATTGAGCCAATACTGACTCTTAGTGACTCTACAGGACACGGTAGAACTGTCCAGAGACTCTGTTTATGGAAATAGCGAAACCCATTTCCCCCCACCCCCACCCCACTCGGATTCTGGTGGTTTTGAATAGCTGAGCTTGTGGATTGAAGCCCAACAGTAACCACTATCTACCAGGGCTCCTTATTAATATCACAGGCAAGTATAATTTTGCTGAAGATCATCCAACAATGTTTGCAGCCATACATTGACAGGGAGCTGCCAAAGGTTCTGGCTGGATTCAGGATTTGGTGGGGAACATAGGATACCCTTGATGATGTCAGATGGATCTTGGCTAAAAGCAGAGAATCCTGGAAAGATGTTTACTTGTGCGTTATTTACTATGCAAAGGTATTCAACTGTGTGGACCATAAAAATCTATGGAAAACCATAAGAAGAGTGGGAAATCCAGAACAAGTTCATTGGGTGTATGTAGAACCTGTACATGGATCAAGAGGCAGTTGTGTGAATAGAATAAGGTAGCAGTTCATGGTTTAAAATCAGGAAAGATGTGCGTCAGGGTTGCATCCTCTCACCATACATATTTAGTCTGTATGCTGAGCAAATCGTCAGAGAAGCTGGATTCTATGAAGAAGGCTAGAAGAAGGCTTATTAACAACCTGTGATATGCAGATGACACAACCCTGTTTGCTGAAAATGAGGAGGACTTGAGGTACTTGCTGATGAAGATCAAGGATTTCAGCCTTCAGTAAGCATTACAACTCAGTATAAAGAAAACAAAAACCCTCATAACTGGGCCAATCGGAACATCATAAGTGAAAAAAAGATTGACGTTGTCAGGAATTTTGTCTTGCTTCAATCCACAATCAATGCTCATGGAAGCAGCAGTCAATGCATTGCTTTAGTTAAATCTGCTGCATAAGATTTCTTTTAAAGTGTTGAAAAGCAAGGATGTGACTAACTGTGCCTGAACCAAGCCACGGTATTTTTCAATGACGTCATGCGCATGTGAAAGTTGGGCATTGAATAAGGAAAAAAATTGGATGCATTTGAACTATGGTGCTAGCAAAGAATATTGAAAGAGGACAGACCGCAAAGAGAACAAAGAAATCTGCGTTGGGATAAGTAGAGCAGAATGTCCCTGAGAGGTGAGGATGGGAGATCTTGGACACGTTGTCAGGAGAGACCAGACCCTAGAGAAGGACACCATGCTCGGGAAAGCAGAGGCGCAGTGACGAAGCGGAGGGCCCTCAGCAAGATGGACCGACACAGTGCTACAGCAATGGTCAAACGCGGGAGCAACGGGGAGGACTGTGCACGGCGGGCGGCGCTTTGTTCTGCTTCACACCGGGTCGCCCTGGGCTGGAACCCACTCAGTGGCTCCCAGCAGCACAGCAGCAGCAACAGCAGAAACCACAACATGGTCCTCCATGTCCTCTTATTCCTGGTGTCCACACCCTTGGGCAACCTTTTCCCTTCAGTGTGCGCTAGATCTATAGATGGGATCTTGTGCAGATCTAGTGACAGCACACATTGATGGTGACGATGATGCGCTGTGAGCAAGGGAACACCAAACCGGATGCAAATGGGCTGATCAAACCACTGCTTCAGATCGTAATGGAAGCCTATTTTGAATCAAATTGCAGTTGCCTTCCCCCCACCCCTACCACCCCCGACCAAAAAAATATATTTCTCCTGATGCTTCGAAGAGACAATTCAGCTTCTTGTAAAAGTTGAACTGCCTGTAGCCTAAAGTGAGTAAGGATCAAGGTTTTGCTTGTGCGGGGAATTGTTTGTTTAAAAGCTATTTGTCAAGAGTGTTTGCATTGCTAGCTCTAAGAAAAATGACTTTGTCAACATACTCTGGGAGGTTAGAAAATGTAAACTTTTTTACAACCCCTAAGTAAGTGTTTTCATCTAAACGTTCATGCTGTGGACACAGCTGTTTGTTGACTTCACTAGTCAGACTCGCTCTGACTTACAGTTGGGAACACTAAAACTCCCTGCCTGGTTTCTAGGGTGCCTTGCGTGTCACGAATCAATCTACCTTTCAATAAAGCTCTTTTCTTTAACTCCTAACAGTGTGTAAGTCTGGTGCTTTGCTGTGACAATGTTTGTCGACCATGAAGGGAAACAAAAACCTGAGTTTTCTATTGCAACTGCCAAGGCACCAGAGACTGTATGTAGTAGGCTGCGCGGTTGGGGGAGCCTTCATTTCCATGACCGGTTTAGCAGTTGAGGCTATGTAAATTTCAGGTATCCAACTCTCTACTCTTTTAGCATAAAAGATCCTCAGTTTTTATTATAAGATTTGCCTTTCTTTTCAGTTTTTAAAAATGGCACATACGTGCCTTTGGTTTTCAGGTTCCATACTGTTGGGGCTTAAGAGTATGAGGATCTTAGAGATGTCAGCCAGTTCTAGCCTTCTGAAAAGCTTTAGGAGTTAATTTTATTCTGCCTTTGGGAGCATGGGGAACGCCCAAGCTAAAGAGCACTGCTGAACTTCCTTAAAGAACTGCTTCCATGAACAAGCATTCCGGTTCTTTGCATGCTTGTTTCTGTCTGCTTAGTTTGACTTAACCAAAGGCAGTTCATATCAATGGCCTCTCTGAGGAACATTTAATCTTTCTAAGTTAAATTTTATGCATATTAAATTAAAAAAATAAAGGTTTCTGATTTCATTATAAATTTCAGTGAAAAATCATTTTAGATTTATATTTTGAGGTTTCTTGACATCAAAATAGAAAAGTCACCTCTCTGCAAGATACCTCCTACTGTCTCTAAATGGAGGAGAATAAAGCATCACAAATATAGTTTCTGAAATAACTAATCAAAATGAGGAATTACAAAGTCAAAGCTTTGTTGTGCTTACACCCTCAGTGTAGCCATTCCTAGCTTCTATGAGGGGAATTGCTCCTCTGTACCCACCTCTACTTTCCTACCCTTCTGAAAACAAGTTTCTCTAACTTCTTATCTTCTCTGATCCGATAGAGCTTCAAAGACAAAGTGTCCAAAATCTCCTCCCAAAATGCCTTGAAAGATTTACCCAAAGGAATCTGGAGTGGTTATCAGTGGAAATCCAAATAATATTATTATTCTTTTCAGTCCCGGGAAGCACAAAGGACTAGGTAGCATTGGTAAAGATTTTCCAAAATCATGTGAGGATCCTTGCGACTTCAGTAAAGAATTTGAAGCATTTATTTTATCTTATCGACTGATTTATATAAATCATTCCATATGGTAGTTGGTCCTGGGGGAGCCAAATTATGGTGAGAATATGTTGAATGGAAAATTCCGCAAGATAATTTAGCCTTGTTTGTAGGGAACATAGCCAAAGCCTTTCTCAAAGAAGCTTGAACAGGAGCAAAAATTACATAAAGGAATCTCTAAGGTCTTTCCTGAAATAACGGTTTGAAAAAAAATCAACTTTTGCACACAAAATAAGGATTAAAGTGTAGATCTAAATGAAATATCCATTTACAATGTCGTGGGAAAGAGGAATCTTATTACTGTTGCCTGGAAACCAGAACTTAAAGACTGACACTCCTTAAAGAAGAGGGCCTTTGCAAGCCCTACCTGCACGCTCAGAAATCTGCTCTGCAGGCTTCCTGTCCCTGGAGCATCTGCAAATTTTTTATCAGCCACAGTACCCAGGGACATTAGCATAGTGTTATTACTGAGCCTATTAAAATTTACAGGGACATATCTAACCCCCTGCACAGAATTACCAATACCAATGTAAGTGAGAATGAATGAAGAAAACAACTCCTATAATTCAGGATTTTATTTCTAAAATGTTGAGAATCATTTCTTGCACTAGCCTTCGCAATACTCTTGTCCTTCCAGATAAAAAGTCACGCAATAAAGTTGGGGATTAACTCAGGACCTCCATGTCATTAACCATTTTCTGTTGTTCCTAATCCACATTTGTTACTTTCAAGTCTCCCTGCTGACACAATATGTGGTCTTTGCAGTACCTTTTCAGTAGTCCTGTAGGCTTGGGAAGCCAGTATACATTTGTCTTTATTTGGGACAACTGACAATTCACTTGCACTGTCATGCTTCAAATTTTACAGCTAGATGGGCTGTTGGGTGACTAATTATAAGGTCAGCAGTTCAAATTCACCAGCCACTGTTCAGGAGAAAGATAAGACTTTCTACTCCTATAGAGTGATACTCAAGGGATTCCACAAGGGCAGTTCTACTCCGCCCCATAGGGTCACTGTGAATCAAATGGACTCTATGGCATTGAGCTTTTTTGTTTTTAATTGTTTTATTAGGGGCCCATACAACTCTTATTGCAATCCATACATACATCAATTGTGTAAACCACATTTGCACATTCATTGCCCTCATCATTCTCAAAACATCCACTCTCCACCCAAGCCCCTGGCATCAGATCCTCATTTTCCCCCTCCCTCCTCGCTCCCTCCTCCCTCATGATCCCGTGATCATTTACAAATTATTATTTTGTCATATCTTGCACTGTCCGATGTCTTCCTTCACCCACTTTTCTGAGTTGTTTTTTTAACGTGTATTTTTACCAAATTTTACATGCATATTTGCAACCTTCAGAATTTCCAAATGAACCCACCGTACTACAGTCTGCTGATGACTTAGTGATGTGCTTCTCTCTCAGGAATTCTGCCCAGAATGGAGTATCACTTTGTTGACACATCTAGCAGTTGGCAGAAATGACATCTCTTAGAAAAGTTGCAATATCGCAGCCGTTGTCAAATACGAAGTAATTTAATCTCTGCAGGAGGGGGGAATTTTGATTGAACCCAAGAGGAAAGAAGTTTTTGCAACTGACTTTTACTAAAATAAAGTAAAAAATAAGGGAGATTTTTTAAGGTTCTGTGCTATTGTCAAGGATGGATTCTTAGTTCTCACAGGGCTCAAATTTTATTCAAAAATTTAATGACTTTCAGGCATGATCTATGATCTATTACCCCAAGATCAAGGCATGATAACTCATTTAAAAGCAGCTTTAAATAACACCCCTGCTTTAGGGTTCACTAGTATTCAAACTTCTCTTTAGTTGCACACAAAGTATGAAGTGATTTACACAGACACATGGAAGACAAAACAGGTCTGTAGGCTATCACAGCCTACATCGCGACCTTACCCATCTTGTCTCAGGGTCAAGATGCAACTGCAAAACTGGTAGAAATTACTGCAAATATAATGTTGGAGAATGTTCTATAGGTGTGTACCCTATATTGTTTCTGCTTTACTTAACTCTGCTATAACCCAGTGTGTTGGCAGACTCACCTCCTAGGAGGTCCTTCCTTTCCGGAAAGTTCAACTATTCGACTACATGTAGTGCTGCTCTAAACCTGGTCACTCTTCTTCTTGACCTTTCCATACTTGTGTAGGTCAAACTGAGCAGATTTTGACTCCTCATAGTAAATTAAAGGAAGTACTTCTGACAACTTGGATATGGAATTATTTGTATATGGCTATTATTTAAAACTAACTCCTGACTCTTGTGATCAGACTGGTTATGCAATGACAATTTTGTCTGAAGTCCTTGAAAGCCATCCACTTTCCAAAACCAATTCAGTTCAATGAGGTGAGCATATTGCTCTTATTTGAATCTGGTTTGCATCACAATCATCATCAAAAAGATTTCAAGATCTACCTCGAAGGACAACATGGTCAGAATAATGTCCATTTGCCTACAAGGTAGACCAGCTGATATAGCCATTACTCACCAATCTACCACTTTTTAAAAACCTGGGGAAACTTGAAGGTTTCTACAAAATTATGAAGTCTGTAATAGATCAAACATGCAATCCAGATTCATTGTCCACTGCTGGTATTTGGAACACAAATGTTGAAAATAGAGAGGAAAGATCAGTAATTGAAATACATAGCCTTAGGGACAGAAATTATGCCAGTGATCACATAATAGAATTATGTGACACCAACTACATATTCATTGAAAATATTCTTTTCAGCAACATGAATATGACTATGTGAAGAAAGCAAAAGGTCATTAAAAAGGAAATAAACAAGAGACCAGTGTGGATGTCAGAAGAGTGTGAAATTTCTTCTTGAATATAGAGAAGGTAAAGCAATGGTGGAAGAAATGATGAGGTAAAAAAAAAATGTGTCTTAGGGTGGGTTCTCCAGAGAAGCAAAGGCAGAGAAGCTTAAATATATACATGCAGATAGAAGTTATAACAAGTTATAACAAGATAGTGGCACACACAATTTTAGAAATGGGCAAGTCTAAATCCAGGCAGGTTCCAAGTCTGTGGGTGAGATTCTAGGTTGGAGGTTTCTCCTGATTTGCGTAGCTGCAGGGGATGCTGGATCCAAGATCAGGAAGAATTTGACAGACTGGTGACTTTGGAGGCAAATGGGTCCAAGGTCAGCAGGTCAGGCTTGTGGCTGCAGTGGTGAATTTAACCATGGTCGTCAAGTCAGATGACTTCCAGGATTGGCAGGCAATAAGATAGGCTATTGGTTCAAGTCCAAAGAATTAGGGGGTCCATGAGCCAGATGTAGTATCCAAACCCAGCGAAATGCAAACAAATTTTTCCCCAGTGTACCTCTATATTGGGAGCAGACCACACTCTCAAGGAAATGGCCTTTCAACTGATTACATCAGAGCTGTCACCCGAGCGAAGACGTTGCATTTCACCGGAATCTTATCCCATTCTGGAGGTTTACCTGATTGGCTGTGATTACATTATGTTACGTCAGGTTATGAAAATTACTAGGTGTTAAATGTCAAACCAGCAAGAATCCTGGCCCAGTCAGTTTGACACAAGGTCTAACTATCACCACGCACTGACATTTTCAAAGAGCAGCTCAAAAAGACAAAATATTATATTGAGATGTGCAAAAATCTGGAGTTAGAAAAGCAAAGGGAAGAACACACTCAGCATTTCTCAAGATGGAAGAACTGAAGAATTTAAGCATCAATTTGCAATATTGAAGGGCTCTATGGGCAAAAGACTGAATGAAGCAGGAAGCATCAAAACACGGAAGGGATACACAGTCACTGTACCAAAATAACTGGTCTACATCCAACCATTTCAGGAGGTAGCAAATGATCAAATAGCAACAGAACTGAAGATTAATGATATTGAAAGACATAGTCCGAGCTGTACTGAAAGCTTTAGGAAACAATAAGGCTCCAGGAATTGACAAACCACCAGTTGAAATGTTTCAACAAACTGAATCATCTGAGGCTGATTTGCCAATTCCATGAAGTTTGGAAGACAGCTGCCAGGCCAACCAATTGGAAGACGTATGTACTTGTGGCCATTTCATCGGAAGGTGACCCAATGGAATGTAGAAACTGTTGAACAATATCGCTATCACTTGTTCAATGTTGCTGAAGATAATGGAAACATTGTTGCAGCTGAGTGTGTGGCCTCTTATTCTGGTTCCCCTCATTGTAACGATGGCCCGTATCTTCAGACTCTACCTGGGCAATAGCCGTATGTCTGAAGGGCAATCAGATTTTCTGCTGCTTCCAGCTTCGAATGGCATACATATATTTTTGTAGGATTTCACACTGCATAGGGACTTTCCACTGCTTCCCTTATGGCAAAGAGTCTTCTTGAAAACATAATACCTACTGAAAGAACCTACTTGAGACATATTGTCAGGAGAGACTAGCCCTTAGAGAAGCACATCATGCTTGGGAAAGTGGAGGGGCATCAACAAATAGGAAGGCCTTTGAAAAGATGGTTTGAGACAGTGGCTGCAAACCAGGGGTCCAACATAAGGACAATTGTGAGGTTGGTGCAGGACTGGGCCGGGTTTCGTTGCTCAGTTGGAATAGACTCAAAGGCACCTAACGAAACAACTGCAACCACCTAAGGAGCACCCAGAATTCCTTGCAGTGGTTGCGGAACCCACTTTACTGGACCAGCAATTTAAGAATTTTGCTGCCTCTTCTCCACGTACCAGAAATTGCATTGGTCTTGCCCCTTTCGGTCCTCTGGGTTTGTAGAAAGAACTGTTGGTATAAAGGCAGCATCCTAAGCTTTCTGTATCCTTAGGGTCGTCTTGACGTAAGTTTGCACTTCCATCCTTTTACGTTTAAGAAGCAATCCTTCGGGGTCTTATACACTTACTCCATATGCAATAGCTACAGGAAGGCATCTGATCCTCCCTCATACTGCGTCTACTGACTCAATATGATTTGAATCATTGAAGTGTTAATATGATTTGAATTGTTGAAGTGTCGTCCATCTCTAACACATGGAAGAAAGATCAGGCTTTCTGCTCCCATGAGTATTTACAGCCTTGGAAGCCCACAGAGGCAGTTCTACTCTGCTTTATAAGGCCACTATGAGTTGGAATTGACCATGGTAGTGGGTTAATACAATACTGTAAGAAATACATATTACAGCTTAAAAATGGGGCATAGGGGGAAAGCTACTATATACATACATGCCTATGGCAGCCAACTAAATAGGAGGGGGAAGGAAAGAGAGAAAAAAATACATGGGTTGGGGAGGAGGGGGGACAAGGCACTAACCACCGAAGGGGAGCACAGGAGAGGGAGAGAGAGACCAGGCTTAAATCCGATGTGCCAAGACATGAATACAACATACTAGCATGTACCAGGGAACCAAGAGAGGGTCTGCGGGGCTGGCCCCAATCCGAACTATGTGGACACTCCCTCCTCCCATCCCCAGAAGAATGCATCTCACAGGACAGCACTGAAGCTGCATGTCTGATTAGAGCACACAGGAGAAACGAAGAGGGGTGGAGAGGGAGGGGAACACATCCTGGCCCACCGAGCCCCAAGGACGATATTCCTGCTCAGAGCAGACAATGTACAGAGAGGATCATAGGGCCAGCCCCACCATGAGACCCAACGTCCCTCACTGAACCATACCACTACGGGGGACAACACTGCAGACACAGTGCAGGAACTGTGCCCAATCTGACCCCATCACACCGGGGTGAAAACTGAAGGCATGCAACAGAGCAGCAAGGGGAGCAAAGTGATAAAATCCCCAGGAATACCAAAAATAGACTTGGGAGACAGAGTGTGGCCCCCCATCAAATAAGACTGGAAAACACTGGTGAAGGCCAACAAACAGACCTTGAACTATTTATAGGCTTTTCCATTTTTGTCAGTGGCTTTCTTTTTGTTGTTGTTATTTTGTTTTGGTTGTTGTTGTTTTGTTGGGTTTGACTTTCTTTGTTGTTTGGTTTGGCTTTGCCTGGTTTTTGCACTTATTAATGTCTCTGCATGTCTATCTAGATAAGATAGGCGGGATAAACAATTTGGAGATGATAAGAACAGGACCGATGTTTCTGGGGAGGATACAGGAGAAGAGGTGGTGGGAGAAAGGAAGGGGGGTGGTAACCCAGGGACAAGGGAAGAACAAGTGAACTAAAATCAAAGGAGAGAAGGGCATAGGATGCCTAGTGGGGCTTAATCAAGGGCAATGTAGCCGTGAGGAATTACTAAACCTGAATGAAGGCCGAACATGATGGTGGGACAAGAGGAAAGTAAAAGGAAATAGAGGAAAGAACCAGGAAGCAAAGGACATTTATAGAGGTCTAACCACAGGCATGTACACATGTAAATATATTTATCTGTAACAAGAGGGGAATAGATCTATGCATTTATATCTATATGTTAAGAATTAAGGTTGCAGATGGACATTGGGTCTTGACTCAATTCCTCCCTCAACACAAGAATGCTTTTTTCTAATAATCCGGCATTCTGATATGACCACCTTCCCGACACGATCGCTGAAGACAAAGCGGGTGCATAAGCAAATGTGGTGAAGAAAGCTGACTGTGCCTGGCTATCAAAAGAGATCGTGTCTGGGGTCTTAAATGCTTGAAGATAAAAAAGCGGCCATCTAGCTCAGAAGCAACAAAGCCCACATTAAAGAATCATACCAGCCTGTGTGATCATGAGGTGTCAATGGGATCAGGTATCAGACATCTAAGACCCAGAACAAAATCATACCCAA
>NW_022103920.1:3985337-3986509 GCF_000313985.2 Echinops telfairi | reverse complement strand
TGCCCCACTTGCTTCAACAATGGATCAGACACACCAACAATGGTGCGGATCGTGCAGCCCACACCATGCTTTGTGTGTTGCGCCAATTCAGAGCCATCTGAAAGGCAACCGAAAAAAAGATCAGGGTCCAAATGAACTTGCTCAAGGAATTGCTTGTTTGCTGTGGCATTATCCAAGAGGAATGCCTTGGTCAACACATTCCCAGAAGTTAGAGGATAGAACTGGTCATGCTCAGTGCTGTAGTTTAACAACCACAAGGTAACTTTTGGTCTTCTAAACCCATCTGCCTATGGCACACAGCCATTTGTTTACTCCACTTAATAAAAAAACCCACTCTCTTCTTGCAAAGTGAGACACTAAAGGAGCCTGCTTGGGGGGGTGGGGGGGGTGGGGGCGCAGGGTGTCTCCTGGTTCATGATTTTCTCTTTCCATAAAACTCTTTGCTTCTAACAAGCTAGGACAGATGTCACTTCTGAGATGATATTACAGAGAATCTTACTTCCATCTTTCCTTTCCTTTTTCTCAAGGCATCCTTGCTGGGGGAAGCTAGCTGCCATCTGTAACTAGCCTCCACACAGTGGCCCAGGTAGCAAACACCAGTGAAGCCCATAGGCTCACCAGCAGTCACCTGGTTCTCCCTGGCCCTGACCCATGAGATGACAGTATCACTTCCTATTGAGTTGATTCACTCATGGCGACCTCCCTTCATGGTGGCTCAGGTATGTCAGGCTAGAACTGTGCTTGGTACATAGGGTTTTCAGTGGCTTAGTTTTTGTGGAGTAGATAAAATTTCTTCCAAGGCACCTTTGGATAAACTTGAACCTCCAACCTTTAGGTTAGCCATTATGTGTGTTCACCACTTATATCACCCGGGGACTCCTGAATGACTTCCCCCTAATCAATACATTGATTATAGCCTGGGAAGGAACTGATACATTATGGTATCTTGGGAGTGGGGTACTGGAGAAGCAAATCATAAGATAGAGAGTAGATGTTTGACCTCTCCCTCCTGGAAGTTTTCCATCTTTGTCTAGCCAGAGGTCAAATAAAGCCGCACTATTTACTTGGTTGCTTTTCTGGGGAAAATATGGGAAGTAGGAAAATAGAAAGTTTGTAAGTCCACTTGCTTCAGTCATTAAAATTTGATCTTTAAATGGGTTTAGGCCATAGCT